>NC_087205.1:66501397-66513897 GCF_015104395.2 Macrobrachium nipponense
AAGAACCTTAAGTAATCCCTACAATGACACTGACACCACTAACCCCCTACAGGTGATTTAAAAAAAAAAAATTTTTAGAAGCCCTAAAAACACCAACGCTGTTTCATCCCCCTTGAATTTGATTTACTAAGTTGACTTTTAACCCAAACGCAGAGGAGATAATTATCTGATGCCAGAAGTTGCTCGTTCACTGATCATGTTTCACTTCACAACAAAGCTTACGACGGATTCACTTTGTTTTCATGTTGGCATCAGCAGCATCTCTCCACCTTCACTTTCCATCGTAGGAGGGCGGAGTCTCTCTGTCTGACCTTGCTTACACCCTCAAATCACTTCTTTTCGCTGATATGTCTTTTCCTGCATTTTGCTTAGCTATGACTTCGGCTACAGTTGCTGGGCTTACTAACTGTACGTCGCGGTCATTTTCACGATGAACTCTGTCTTCTACCGCTACCGTCCCAGGGCTGTTCGAGTCCCATTCATCCTTTTTCCATTTTCCTTCCTGGTTCTCTAAGACTCAACCAGGACTTTCTGCTGTAAAACTTTTTCTCCTACTGATGGGTACCGCAAGGTTTCATGGGGTTTGTAACCCTGCTTGTCTTTTTCTTCCTTCATTTTATAATCACCACTGTATTCTCGTTTCAGATCACATAAACTGTTACGGGCTACTCTAAGAGCAAGAGCCCGTGCTGGCGATATGCTGGCTTAATCTTCAACAACAACAACAACAACGAGTCTCATAGTCTACCCCAGTGCCCTTGCTGGAACTGGGATGCTCTTGGCCCTCTCTCCGTCTCCCTGGCATGAATATCACACAAAGAACACTGTAACTCCGTATACTATGTCGCTTCCTTAGTGGTCTTGTATATCTTCATGAGGAGAAGCAAAAACGTACGAACGCAAATGATAATTAGCAATAGTAACTAAAACAAGAATTAAATATTACCTAAATATTTGTTTGGCAGTTTAAAGGCCCTCCATTAGGTACATATTCTTCAAAGCAAATCTTTACATAAACATGCTGCAAAACGTTCTCCATTCCATAGTACTACATTGAAACGTTCATAAAACACGGTTACCTCGCAGAATAGGATTTCAAAAATGTCCACGAGTTCAACAGACAATCTTATCATCAATAAATTTCATGAACCTTATTATCCTTCACTGATATATATATATATATATATATATATATATATATATATAATATATATATATATATATATATATATATATATATATATATATATATATATATATATATATATATATATATATATATATAAATATTCACAATTCAGGGTGCCACGGTGATACTTTTCTGTATCGTGTCAGTGATATGGATTGGAATATAGAATGTCGAATTTAGGCCAAAGGCCTACCGCTGGGACCCATGAGGTCATTCATCACTGAAACGAAAATTGACAGTAAAAGGCTTAAAGGGTAACAGGAGGAAGAGGGTGGATAGTAAGATGGAAGAAAGGGAAATATGACTGGTGGAGGTCAAGTAAAAGGAATGAAAGGGTTTACAGCTAGGGGCCGAAGGGACGCTGCAAATAACCTAAAGTAATGCCTACAGTGAACTGCATGAGGTGCACTGATGACACTAATCCCCTACGGATCCGATTGATAGTGACATGGTTCAACTGAAGAAGAGATAGAAAAAAATATAGGCCTTTGTAACATGGCAGTTCTATCATGATTCCTGAAACCCAGAAAGTTTCTGCCCAGTCTTGTTAACACTTAGCTTTCCTCAGAGATTTTTGAAAATTAATGAATATGAAAACAAACTCTGACAAAAATATGTAATCAAGTAAAGAATGCGCTGAATAAATCGAGTTTTCCGTACAGCATATAATGCTGTATGAAACTCTCAGCCCCAGCCCAAGAAACTTTCGGCCACGGCCCGGTGATAGCCTGTGTTCTAGGCAGCTACAGCGGTGACAGACAAATGATCATGTCTACCTTTAGCCTTAAATAAAAAAAAAAAAAACTGCTGAGGCTAGAAGGCTGCAATTTGATGTTTGATGATAGGAGGTTGGATGATCAACATACCAAATTGCAGCCCTCTAGCCTCAGTAGTTTGTAAGATGAGAGGGGACAGAAAACGTGTGAACGGACAGACAAACAGTTTACACAAAAGTTTTCTTTTACAGAAAACTAAAAGCTCACAATTCGGAGTATTTTTCCTAGAGGAATGTGGCATAAAAAATGGAAACAAGAATCCCTAAAATATCTTCCATTTACAACAGCATCAACTCGGATGCACGATGATCAAACACCGATATTGCGTAAGCCTATCAAGATGATAAAAAAAGGAGCGTTGTTAAAGACGCTTCTCCCCAAATATGAGGACATCTCCAGAGAAAGCATTTGTTAATGGTGTGCTCGGCGTCTTTCATTGGTAAATGGTGTGTGTACTCGGTGTCTTTCATTTGTAAATGGTGTGCTCGGCGTCTTTCATACTTGCGAGGGAGCTTCATCCAGAACATCTCGGAGAGGTGCGTTCTGTGTTCTTCCTCTTGGATGCTACGAAGTCCGTGACTATCGACGGTGAACCTTGAAACCGCCTTTCGTTTTTCTTCGTTCGACTAACTTGGCCTTGATCTCGTACTTGTCTTTTCCTCCCATCACGACCAGTTTCTTGGTTTCTTTCGTTCTTTGTGGGGCTCCTTCAAATAATCTCTCAACTTCTGAAGCCTCTTTCGCAATTTACGTGAAGTTCACAAGTGACTATAACTATACTGGAGACATAGAAAATCTGAAATGGTTTTTCGCTTTTTGTATCTCAAGGGAACGCCCTCCTGATCAGCAAATGGTAAATGAACTAGCATTTCATTTTCCCAAAACTAATCTATGTTTTAATTTTTTTAACAACCAACTTGCTCATCAAATTAACTAGGCAAACAACAGTTGACAGCACGTGATGCTTATTGCAATGAACGGCGGTGGACTTTCGTTTCTTTGCATGAGATTTGCATAACACTTACTTCATACAAGCGTCTTCCAAGAAAGCTATCTAGACAACTAGATCTATTTTGTTTTATAACCTAAACCCTGAATCTGTACGAAGATATGAAGAGCCTCCATATCACGCCTGCTTAGGACTTTCAGTTGCATGTTAATTATAATGTCTAAACAGCACAATGGATTTTAAGACAATTCATACATCGTAAATTTATATTTGAAACGAAGTTTCTTCAAACTTGAGGAAGGATCATAACGGGAGGCGAGCATTGCGCAACAAGGCTGACATTTAGCACTTCCTAGCATGGCTGTCAACTGACATTCACGGACTCGTTCTTTGGCGAGCACGAAACCTTCCTCACTTCCAGTCACCTCTTTCTCAGTCTGGCAGCACCGCTGATCGAGAGACTATTAAAAAAAAAAAAAGAAAAAAAAAAAGGACGAGGGACCTTGCATTGTGTATTCAAAGAACCGTCAAGCTTCAATGGAACGGTTATTTTTACCTTTGGTCAAAGGAGAGCAATATTTACAGCAAACTTGATCCCACATTATTTAAAGTATATATTCAAATTACCGGAAAAATCCTGAGAAATATAAATACAAGAATGATTATGTTTAATTATTTAATACTGATTAGCAGTTTATGACTATCTCAGATAGGACAGAAGTTAATGTTGCCTTACAAAGGCACAGAGGAATTCATAAGGGTATGCGCGCGCGCGCGTGCACACACACACACACACACACATATATATATATATATATATATATATATATATATATATATATATATATATAATTATATGTACACTACATAGATACATAGATACTTACATAAATACATACATACACAAAAATATGGTATATATATATATATATATATATATATATATATATATATATATATATATATATATATATATATGCAATATAAAAACACCGTATCGTGCTTCTGAGTAATCAGTAGAAGGATCCTCAGTAACATTCTTGTTTATCCAGACGAGATATATTTGTGGAAATATTTACAAAGATTATAACTTTCGTCCATCCTTCTGTGGACTTGTAAATATTTCCACAAATATATTTCGTCTGGATAAACACGCACTATATTACATTCACAGGAGATTACTATGATTGCTATAGATAAGGTTATTTTATAATTGCTGATGTGCAATTTACATCAGGAATCTTTTACTTCGAAAGCAAATCGGTCGTTTCCCTATACTCGGTTTTTTCCATCTCTCCACCCGCCTGTGGTGTTCGCGCATGGTAACACAGCTTAACTATTTAAAGACCGGGGCGCAGTGTGTAAGTTTTAGGTAAATAAAAGGATATCTGGGTGTACATTTGCAAATGAAAAGTGTTTTAATAGTTTACTGTATGCGAATTGCACCGTTAATATTCGAAATAGGATATTGTTGTTATTGTTGAATGTAAGCTGCCTTTTTGGGGTGGCGAATGGAACAGCCAGACGCAGTGGCGGGAAAATTGCTTACATTCAGCAATGATAACAATATCTTATTTCGAATATTAACGATGTAATTCGCATACAGTAAAGTATCAAAACACTTTTCAGTTGCAAATGTACACCCAGATATCCTTTTATTTACCTAAAACTTACACATGGCGTAACTATTTAAAGACCGGGACACAGTGTTACCATGCGCGACCACCACAGGTGGATGGACAGATGAAAAAAAAACAGAGTATAGTAAACCGGAAACGTATATCAACTACTCTGTAATAATGAAAGTAGTTAAACAGATTAGGGAGGAAATTTTATATACTTAGTCAGAACAGGAAATAAGAGAATGCTGTAGCAAGAAAGATCCTTCACAAAAAAAGAAAAAGAAAAAGGAGCCACAAATACAAGAAAAGGTTTCACCTGGAAGGAGCACTGTTGACACAGAATAACAGCCTCCCATCTCAACGAGAACGAGTAAAAATTAGCCGAAGTTTCTTCGGCGTAATCGAGTTTTATGTACATCGTTATAACCAAGGCCACCGAAAATAGATTACCTTTCTGTGTTCTCGGTATAAATGCTGTATGAGCCCCGGCCCATGAAACTTTAACTACGGCCCGGTGGTTTCCTGGCCTTTATCGTTGCCAGACGCACGACTATGGCTAACTTTAACCTTTAATGAAATAAAAACTACTGAGGCTAGTGGTCTGCAATTTGGTATGTTTGATGATTGGAGGGTGGATGATCAACATACCAATTTGCAGCCATCTAGCCTCGGTAGTTTTTAAGAGCTGAGGGCTGACAGAAAAGAACGGACGGACAGACAAAAGCGGCACAATACCTTTCTTTTCAGAAAACTAAAAATGATAACGAACTCTATTCCAGCCACGTCTTTTCTGACCACCAAGTGCTATGCTTCAACATCGACACTACGAAATGCCTTCGCAATCAGATGTCATCACTGCAACATATGGTTTGCCGAAACCTATTCGAGGTCGTACATAATAACAAGCATTGTTAGAAGAAATAATAATAGCAACAGGAGACAACAGGGGCGACTGTAAGAATAAAATGATTTTGTACGAGTACACAAGTAAACTGTCAGGGAGGGAGGGAGGGAGCAGCCTCACTTCAAAAGCTGCCGTTTCACCTTCAGAACTGAGCTGTTACACTTCCTGACACAGACTGCGAAGACCAAAGACCTCTAATTATTACGGGCTTTCTGAACATGGTAACATATTCGCTTCACCCTACACTGTGATCTGGAAAAACAGGCTACGATACGAAATATGCTAAGGAAAATGTCTAATCCCAATTAAGTTAAAGTTGTCTTTTAAACTGCCGTGTGGCCTTCAAAATAGGTCAAGGTAATTACAAACATATGCGGAATATAATCACAAAACTTCGTGGTACCTACCAACCAGGTTTCATCAAAATTAGTAAATAATAATAATAATAATTATAACAGCTATTTCAACGGCATGCAGGTCATAGTAAATCTTCTCTGTTTCTTTTTCTATTCTTATCGATTATTTACAATAACACTGGCTTAAGAGACTCCTTTCAAATCATACTATAATGGGCGTAATGTCTCTCCGTCCGTCTGTCATCCAATCACGACCAAAGGGCTGGTCCGATGGGCATGAAACTTGGCAGGGTTATAGTGATGACCCCTAAGATTGTTTATAATGGGGTTTCATCCTACCCCCCAACCCCTAATTTGCTAATGATAATAATAATAATAATAATAATAATAATAATAATAATAATAATAATAATAATAATAATAATGATAATAATAATAATAATGATATAATAAAATAATAATTTCCTAGTGAATCTTGTCAGGGATCTTTCATGTCTTCCCCTGGGAAGTCCGAAGGCTTCTAGGAATATATATATATATATAATATATATATATATATATATATAATATATATATAAATATATATATAATATATATATATATATATATATATATATATATGTATATATATATGTTACAGCTAATATGTATATTCCCTGAAAAAAACAGTTAATACATATATTACCTGTTTCACTCAGGGAATATACATAATACCTAAAAATTTCAGTTATTATACATATTATCTGAAATTTAGAGGCTTTTTTCATACTTATTCCATAAACTGAAAGTTGAAGGGGTGAAGTGAAAATATGACAATACAATATGAAAAATAAAATACGATACTAAAAGTGACATTTGTAAAATACGATAACTCTTGAGTGCTAATTACTAATTACTCACTCTCCAATATGCCTATTAACAATGTGACTATTGACTACTGCCCTTTGTCACGTCTTCTTTGTTTATTTATCTTTCTTTATTTCTCTTTGTTTATTTCTCTTTGTTTCAGTGTGACTTGTGACCTTGGTAGTGAAAACTTCTAAGTCTCTGATTGTAAAATGGATTCTGAAGCCAGAAGGAAGCAACATTTTGCGGTAGAACTAAAAAAGTGGCATAGCAAAAACAAAAGAGTGCTAATTACACGTGATGAATATTTTGAAACAGTAAATGAATTCATTACCAGCCAGGAGACGAAAGTCCAAAGCCCGCGCCAGTACTATCTAATAAAAAAAAAAATGAGCTGCTGAACTGTGGTGACACTCAAAAACTGATAAGAAAACGCAAAAATGAAAAATCTGAACCAGTATACTTTGTATTCATTGAGGAGACATTTAGTATTCTGAAAAGGGCACACATTTTGACAGGGCATGGTGGCCGAGACAAAATGATAAAAAATCTGTCACAAAAGTATGCAAACATCACACAAGAGTCCATTAATCTGTTCAAGGCTGGATGCATTGAGTGTCAGAAGAAAAAGAGACGACCTACCACTAAAGGGACAGTTGTACGACCAATCCTGACCAAAGAATTCGGAACACGAGGCCAAGTTGACCTCACTGATATGCAATCAATGAAGGGGTGATTTTCTTGGATTATGGTGTACCAAGAACATTTGACAAAATTCATTGTTCTTCGACACTCCCAGTGAGAAAAGCAGTCCAAGAGGTTTCTACTTACGGAGGTCAAGGTTTTGTGAGTTGTACTTGTAACGGAACAAGATGTCAGACAAAAAGATGCAAATGCTTTAAATCTCAGCTGAAATGTAACTCAAGATGTCATTCTAAACTGCCATGTAGCAATAACGCGTAACAAATGTCACTTTTAGTATTGTCTTGGATTTTTACATATCAATCATGTTTTACGAATAAAGATGTGTTGGAAATAAATGAATATCAAGAGTTATCGTATTTTATTTTTCATATTGTATTGTCATATTTTCACTTCACCCCTTCAATTTTCAGTTTAGCCTAAAGTATAAAAAAAGCCTCCAAATTTCAGGTAATATGTATAATAACTGAAATTTTTAGGTATTATACATATTCCCTGTGTGAAACAGGTTATATATGTATTAACTGTTTTTTTCAGGGAATATACATATTAACTGATTATATATATTAACTGTAACACACACACACACACACATCTATCTATCTATCTATCTATGTTATGTATGTGATATATATATATATATATATATATATATATATATATATATATATATATATATATATATATATATATATATACATATATATATATATTTAATTTGTTAAATATTGATATTTTCGTGGCAATAAAGCTTTCAAGAAAATTCCATACCATCTGCTGCTGGACAGAATCACTGTCGCCTGATACCGTAATATCTTCGTGCTTCTCGGGAACCTCCAAGTCGTCTTGAAGCCTTCCGAGACAGCATGTGAACTTGAAGGCGAAGAGTATGGTTGAAATGGACTGGATGACGAAGCAGATCGATATAACAGATTTGCCAGAGCGAAAAGTACACCATAAAAATGGCAGATAACTTTAGCGCGGAGCAGCAAGAAGTCGAGGTTCCTGCTGTCAGCGATTTGGGATTTATTCAGCAGCTCTACAGTTGCATTGTCACTTATGGACGCAAGTTATTCATTCGAAATCAGGAAGGAAATAATAAAGAGGAGAGGAAGACAGTGGCGTGGAGGAACTGAAGAATTTATACGAAATAAAAGGTAGAGAACTTGAGGTGCATTCTAAGCTGATGAAGAGATTTTGGATGCTAAAACTTACAACTTGAGGCAGTGCTTCGCTCGAAATAAGAAAGAAACGGAATAAAGAAAAGAGGACATCGGCAGGGAGGTTAACTGAAGAATGTTAATAAAAAAAAAAGTAGGGAACCTGAGGCGTTAGAACCTGCTTGAAAGATTTTGGATTCACGTAATGACTTTTTCGAGAAAGCAAGGTAGAATCGATGGCATAATTAATATCGTCAGTGAGAGGGGATCCCATAAGATTATAGAAGACGGCTCGTTAAAGAAAAGAAACTGCTTGTGTGTCAGCAAAAGAACTTTAAGGAATGGATTTTCCTTGAAGGGAAGGGTCCGACCCACAGGCTGCTTCCTCAGAGAAAGGCAGGCATCCTGCCAAGCTGGGGAAGTGGCCCTTACCTTACCTTACAGACTTTACATTTTGTTCGGGTTGCCCCAGGTCCCTCAGTGTGAGGCACCTCTAATGTCTACCAGAGAGTTGCTAGTACATCTTCCGGTATTTTTTGCATCTTCCAATCTTGGATGGTCTGGGATGCAGTTTAGATATTTGTCGAGCTTATTCTTAAACACATCTACGCTCACTCCTGATATATTCCTCAGATGAGCTGGCAACGCATTGAATAGACGCTGCATTATCGATGCTTGTGCGTAGTGGATTAATGTCCAGTGTGCTTTCTTATTTTTACCTGGTATAGTTTTGGGCACTATTAATCTACCTCTGCTTGCTCTTTCTGATATTTTTAGTTCCATGATGTTTTCTGCTATTCCTTCTATCTGTTTCCATGCCTGAATTATCATGTAGCGTTCTATTCTCCTTTCTAGACTATATAATTTTAAGGATTGTAGTCTTTCCCAGTAGTCAAGGTCCTTAACTTCTTCTATTCTAGCTGTAAAGGACCTTTGTACACTCTCTATTTGTGCAATATCCTTTTGATAGTGTGGGTACCATATCATATTGCAATATTCAAGTGGACTACGAACATATGTTTTATAAATAAAGCATAATTCATGTGGTCAGCTTTTCTTGTTTTAAGTGCCGTAACAACATTCCCATTTTTCTTTACATTTTGCCAACAGAATTGCTATTTGATCATTGCATAACATGTTCATATTCATCATCACACCAAGGTCTTTAACTGCTTCCTTATTTGTGATTGTCTCATTATTAGGTCCCCTATATGCATATAGCTTTCCTTCTCTGTCTCCATAATTTATTGATTCAAACTTATCAGAGTTAAATACCATCCTATTTACCTCTGCCCAATCATATACTTTGTTAAGGTCTCTTTGTAGAGCGTTCCTATCTTCATCACAAGTAATTTCTCTACTTATTCTTGTGTCATCGGCGAAACTACTCACTACCGAATCCTTAACATTACTATGTCTTCAATCATAATAACAAACAGTATTGCAGCTAACACCGTACCTTGTGGCACACCGGATATTCCCTTGGCTTCATCCGATTTCTCATCGTTTGCAATAACTATCTGTTTTCTGTTGTGTAAAAATTCTTTTAACCATCTTCCTACTTTATCCACGATATTGTGTTTTCTAATTTTCTTCGCTAATATATTATGGTCTACCTTGTCAAAAGCTTTTGCAAAGTCTAGATAAACCACATCTGTTTCATTTCCGCTTTTCATATTTTTGAATATGTTCTCACGGTGGACTAACAGTTGGGTTTGTGTACTTTTTCCGGGTACGAAACCATGTTGTCCAATATTAAACAAATTGTTTTTTATTAAATGTTTCATAATATTTTTCTTCATTACCCTTTCATACACTTTCTTAATATGTGATGTTAGACTCACAGGCCTATAATTACTTGCCTCTAGTCTTGATCCACTTTTGAAAGTAGGGGTAATATATGCTAATTTGTGCTCATCATAAATCTTGCCTGTATCTACACTTTGTCTTAATAATATTGCAAGTGGCTTTGCGATAGAATGAACTACTTTCTTTAACAAAATAGCAGGAACTCCATCAGGCCTTGCTGCAGCTCAATTTTTAATTTCATTAATAGCCTGCACAATATCAGCTTCATTAATATCTATGTCAGCTAAATATTCACTATTTTTGTCCCTTACTTCTATATCATTATCTTCATTATCTATTCTAGGGGTGAATTCTCTCTTATATCGTTCTGCCAATATGTTGCAAATTTCCTTTTTTTTCATTCGTTAATCTCCCTTCAATTCTAAGAGGGCCTATTTCTATTCTTCTTTTATCATCTTTTTCGCGTATGAGTATAATAGTTTGGGGTTTTGCTTGATATTTATTAGGGTTTTTTTCTTCCAAGTCCCGTTTTTCATTTTCTTTTGATTGTATAATCTTTTGTTCTGCATTTTCTATCTTACTTTTTAGTTATACAACTTTCCATGCATTTTTTTTCTTTTGCAAGACCTTTTTTCCACTTTCTGATTTTCTGGAACAAGATCCTTCTGTCTCTTGGTATGCATGACTGATGTTTACTTTTCTTCTTCGGTATATATTTATCCACTATTTTCTCTAATATTTTATATAATATCTCCGTATTTACCCTTATTGTCATCACTTACGAAAATGTTCTTTCCCAATCTTTGTTTAATTTTTCATTTATTTCTGACCATTGTTTTATATTTTTACCGTAGAAGTTGATTTGTTTTCCATATCCTTCCTACTTTTTCATTTCTTGCTTATCTCTGTTTTCACTTGCTTTGGAATGGACTGTTAATTCTATGACATTATGGTCTGACATACTCGCATTATAAACTATTATTTCTTTAACATAATTCATCTCGTTCACAAATACTAGGTCTAAAGTATTTTCCTTTCTTGTTGGCAGGTGATTTATTTGTTGAATGTTGTATTCTAGTAGCATATCTAATAGCTTTTCGAATTGCCTCTTATCTTCTGGACTACTATTACTCTCTTTTTTTATATGTATAAGTACAACCACAATCTCCTATTCGTTCTTTCCAGTCTACGAAAGGAAAGTTGAAGTCTCCAGATAGGAGAATAGTCCAGTCCTTGTGATTTCTACATATATCATCCAATTTTTCTATTATTAAGTCAAACTCTTTAGTATTAGGAGGTTTATATATTACTATGTTCATTAATTTTTCAGATTCAAATTCTACCGCTATTAGTTCACATTCTGAGTTCCTATATTTCTCATATATTTTTCCTTGTTTTTTGTCTTTCCCATATATTGCGGTTTCCCCTTGAGAGGGCTCAAGAACCTCAAGGATGAGGCCCAAAAGCCCACAAGGCTTTCCAGTCTCTTTAGGCCAGCCTTGAAGGGAAGGGTCCGACCCACAGGCTGCTTCCTCAGAGGAAGGCAGGTATCCTGCCAGGCTGGGGAAGTGGCCCTGGAGAGGGCTCAAGAACTTCAAGGATGAGGCCTGAAAGCCCACAGAGCTCGCCAGTCTCTAGAGGGCAGCCTTGAAGGGATGGGTCCTACTCAGTGGCTGCTTCCTTGGAGGAAGGCAGGTATCCTGCCAGTTTGGGGAAGTGGGCCTGGAGAGGGCTCAAGAACTTCCAGATTGAGGCCCAAAAGCCCACAAGGCTCGCCTGTTTCTTGAGGGCAGCCTTGAAGAGAAGAGTCCGATCCAGAGGCTTCTTCCTTAGAGGAATGCTATCCTGCCGGGCTGGGGAAGCAGGACTGGAGAGGGCTCAAGAACTTCAAGGATGTCCCCAAACGCTTGCCAGTCTCTCGAGGTCAGCCTTGAGGGCAAGGGTCCGACCCAGAGTCTGCTTCCTAGGAGGAAGACAAGAACCCTGGCAGCCTGGGGATGCAGGCCTGGAGAGCGCACAAGAGCTTTAACGATGAGGCCTGAAAGCCCACAAGGCTCAAAAGTCGTGAGGGCAGCCTTGAAGAGAAGGGTCCGACCCAGACGCTGTTTCCTTGGAGGATGGCAGGTATCCTGCCAGGCTGGGGAAGCAGGCCTGGTGAGGTCCAAAGGCTCCTTAAGGAGGCCAGTT
>NC_087205.1:66516397-66561397 GCF_015104395.2 Macrobrachium nipponense
TCAAAGGACATTTGTAGCTTAATGCATGTATATGAATCACGGTGATGTGATAAAATTTCATATATATACATATATATATCATATATATATATATATATATATATATATATATATATATATATATATATATATATATATATATATATATATATTTTATTTATTTATTTATAATTAGAACAAATGAAAGAAAAACGGCTGCTGAAGCAAATAAGACTTTAATCTGCAGACCTCTTCTTAATGATCAGAAAGAAAAAGATATTCGAAGTGAGGCACGGGGCTCTGTCTGCTATGCAGTTCGTATTCCGTTGCCTCTAACTTGGACAATATGTGCTCTGATAGCAGAGATTTCAGTCACAGTAACTCTGTTAAGACGAAATTCAGAAAAAGCGAAGAGGGGTAAATATTTCCTTTGTGTGAAATGATGAGAAATGTCTTAACACAGTAATTAGTGAACATAGTACGGCTGATAAAAGGAGATTTCCGGGTCATGTGCATCCACGAAATCCTTTTAAGTATCTTGTAAAAGGAAACTATTGAGATAGCTATTTCTCTGTCCGTACGCACTTTTTGTATCCGCCCTCAGATCGTAAAAACTACTGAGGTTAGAGCGCTGCAAATTGGTATGTTGATCATCCACCCTCCAATCATCAAACATACCAAATTGCAGCAGTCTAACCTCAGTAGCTTTTATTTTAAGGCTAAAGTTATCCATGATCGTGCGCCTGGCAATGCTGTATGTGCAATCAACACAGGCCAACACGGAACCGGCTAAGAGTTTCCTGGGCCGTGTGTGAGAGGTTCATACAGAAAACCGATTGCGCCGAAGTCTTCGGAGCATTTTTTTTTATACTTTTTATAATTTGATTTGGGATGGGTTGGCTCAAACATGAAAACCCCTGCATGAAAAGAGGAGAGATAAATGAAAGACATGAAGACCCTTTTTGTAGTTGCAACAGCCGTCACATAACATGTACTTTGACTTTCCCTCCCCTCCAGATGGCCGCTTTCTCAAGTTTGCCAGCGAATGGGACATGCATTACAACAGCTTATCTATCACCCAATCCTCTCGTCAATTTTCACCTTAGATGATGTAGCAGTTTCGGCTCAACCGCTAAATAACACTACATTCAACAGAAATGAGGTAGATTGATGAGTGAGATAAGGAAACAGTAGCAAGGTCTATCTTGAGGCCAGCCAAACATACTGAAATGGCCACAATAAAACAGTAGCCTATTTTAGTAAGTTTCCATACTTGCACGGCACCAGCCTCCTATTGAAAAGAGGCTAATATAGTAGTAAAAATAGATAAAACCTTCACTTTGAAAGACAGAAGGGCTGAAAAAGAACTTTTGAAAACAATGCATCTCACATAAAGATGAGGAGAGAGGCGCATTCAGTAAACTGATTAGAAGTTTCTTTAATCTAGTTTATTTAGTCACAAAGGTTCTTTATAGTGAATAATCAACCGTCTCTCTCTCTCCCTTTCTCTCTCTCAAGAGCCACTAAAGAGTTAAGAAGACTTAGAAGTACTAAGTACGAGTTTACCTTTTTTCCGCTCACTAGTCACTTCAAGCCCCGAACGACAAGGCAGGTCAAGCATACGAGGAACATGAAATGCGAACAGCACGGATTCAGTCCAAGATTAGTGAAGCGACGACGACTAAGCCTTATATAAGGTTTAGTCGAAATGCTGGACTCGAAATGAGCATTAAGAGTGACCATGAACTGTCTCATTTTTTTCCCACTGTGAATAACATCGATAACTACGGGTAATGGACTATGCATTTGCGTCGTCTAGTCCAAGATCAGGCTCTCCCATCATTGTTTACTGTATGCCTTCTTCTACTTCTCTCGACTTATTAATCCCACTGTATAGCAGGGTCGGCCGCCCGAGTTAACTTTCTCCATCGATTTCGATTCCTTGTATCTTCTTCTCCCAGTCCCACCTCGCCCACATCCCTCCTCACCACATCCACCCGTTTGATCCCCTGACGACCGCCCCCCCCTACCCCCCACACACACAATCCTTCCATCCGCCCCATCAATGGCGTGTTCTTGGCTCTCTTGTTTGGTTCCACCTCATCTCTCCTTATTACAGGCCACAGTATCTCAGACGAGCTGCTCTAGCCTTCCCCTCTACATTACATATATCAACCAGAGTTTGCTGTATGTAAAAACATACTCATTACCTTAGTATTCCAAGGTCATATGGACAATTTAAATGTATTCCAAGTAGCATTTCTAATGCAAATCCCATTACACAATAAAAATGTAACTAATGCAAGCACACATTTTTTCTAGTTGTGGAAATGTCCTTGTCTTCATTAAATGCTAATGCACAGGTGGTATCTATAACTCGCTGGCAACAATTCTATATTTTCAGTACTTCCTCCAATTCTCAAGGCTGAAGTCTTACAAGTACACAACAGAAAAAGCCGGCAGCTGTTTCAGCCATTAACCCATAGTTATTATTATTATTATTATTATTATTATTATTATTATTTGGAAGATGAACCCTATTCTTATGGAACCAGCCCACAAGGGCCATTTACTTGAAATTCAAGCTTCCAATGAATATGTGGTTGGCTGATTAACAGCTGATCAGGAACGTCGTAAAGGACGGGGCTGGGCAACAGATGCACGGCTACTGCAAATCAATTTATAGTACTAAACACGGAGAAAAACATTTGATCGCCACCGGACTAGTACTAAAACACGGAGGAAAACATTTGATTCCCGAGGGATAGTCTAAACGGCGAAAAACATTTGATCCCTGCCGGACTAGTACTAAACACGACGAAAAACATTTGATCACCGAAGGGCTAGTACTGAACATGGCGAAACATTGTATAGTTGAATAACTGTTTCGCCGTGTTTAATACTAGCCCCTCGGGATCAAACGTCCCTACGTGAATTGGGGATTTCACGAATTCCCAGCAAATTTCAATCCCTGGTTAATCCCCGCTTTCAAACTGTACCTGTAACGTATATACAACAAATGACCACCTACCATAGTCTTAACTGAGGCGCAATCATGGCGTAACTCGGGCAATCTACCGTAAAGAGAAGCCGAACTGACTCCGAGTGGCGTCACTTGAACGATTTTTGTTCTGTTTGAAAATCCAGTCAACCAACATTGAATGTCTCGAGCAACGGCGTCCTTTTTTCTTTCGCTAAACTACGAAATTTCCTGATATTAATCTCGGACACTTATGTCTGTTGCAGACAGGTAAATATTAAATTTAAGTAATACTCCAAACTCGTTATCATCACTAAAGTGCATTGTTGAGCTTCTTTCGTATGTGCAAAGTATCCTACCTACGTTTACTATCATGAAAACGAGCTGGATAACGGTGTACGGCTTTCAACTGTATTCATGCTATAGTTCGACACTAGACCCGAGTGGGTTTATATTCTTGTTTCCAGAACTAAAATCCGACTGCTAATCACGAATCCGTTATTCGTAAGAAGCGGACGGCATAGACCGAAAACCTGTACAGGCTTCAGTCATCAAAGTTTTTACTATTTTAGCTGATATCTCTATCAGTGCGTGGTTATCATAATCATCGGGAAAAATACGCTTATTTTATAATATTAGAAGAACTTTTGCTGTAGACCGACAGAGACGAAAACCAGTTCCCGTTATCATTATTATAGGCTACCATACGTCATGCAGTAAAAATAGTCTGACAAGCATCGAGTAACATGGAAAATGTCAGCCAGCATCAAGGACTTTTGAGCAGGAGGCAGCATCTCGTCCATTTCTTTCAGAACCTGCCCAAGGCATCAAAGCGAACTGAGCGGCTGCTTGGGGCCCCCACGCCATCTTGGGCCCCCAAGAGCACTTGGAAAATATCAAATTAATTCAAATTAGAAAAGCAAATATAAATAAAATAGAAAAGTCAAAACTGCAGAGAAAAAATAATCCAATTATCCAATACAGTTAGTCACGAGCCGCCTTTATATAAAGATTAATTCGGCACACATTTTATGCACATATTCAAGTATTTTATTTTCAAGCAATGTATACGTACATTTATTTCTACAACGAAGTTACACGTGTTTTTTTGTTTTATTTGTAGTTGGAAATAGCATTTTAGCGCAACTGCTCCATAAAAAAAATACGAGCAATTAAACTGTTTAACTTGTTTTATAGTAAATGTCGAGTCTTACCTACTGATTTGTTCTTTGCATTACAAATGCAAGATCAATATACCACACAATACGTCACTCTGAAATTTAAAAAGTGCAAATAACACTGAACCATATTGTGAATTTGCTAGCCCTATATGGTTAGTGATGCCTTTAAAGCGGATGAAATGATCAAGTATTCAAGCACAAGTATAATAGTTGAGCACCGATGGTGGTGGTGGTGATCAGGGGGGGGCCCCAAATACAATCCTGGTCAGGGCCCCAGAAAGGCTTTGGCCGGCCCTGATTTCTTTTGCTCTATCTTCAAGTGTGTCCCTGACTTTTACCATCTGGAAACGACTCGAAGGCAACTCGCGATCAGTGATAGGTGTTACGCACTCTAATGACTGGTCCAGTGCCGCCACCAGTAGAATTTCTCTTGAGATGAAATTCGAGCGCTTATTGCATTTCCAAAAGTCACGCGTTGCTATCCCCATTGAAGCAGAACTTGGACAGAAACATTTCTGAGAACTCTTACTTTTACCGTAATGATCGGGTACGCAGACAATCACATTATATTTTCAATAAAGTTCCCGGCTACAGTGTATCTCAAGTCTTTTTCGGGTCCAGAAAAAAAGAAAGAAAAAAAAACATACCATGGTAAGTTACCGTTCTGTGAAGTCCAAATTGACTGCCTTCAACCGACAGAGAGCCACTTTTTTTCTCACAATTATCGACTTTGCTTTTAAGAAGAAAACTTTTGCTCTCTGAGCTAACATGGCGGGAGTGAGTTCTTGCATCAAAACAATACTGCTCGCACATTAGACGATCAAACTTGGGAGGTGATGCAACAATTTGCGATGAAGTCAGTTTCCCGTAAAGCTAAGCATGACCTTCTAGACTAGTAAAAGCTGCCCTCAGAACAGCATCCCTGTACCGCAGTTTACCAATTCTGTGATGTCTTAACAAGCCATCTGTCATAATGAACCACAGGACAATTCTGCAATATTGATCCCCTTAAGAACATCGAACGAAAAACGAAGTGCTTATGAATGAGTACTATATCTGCCGCGGTCTGATTCCTCCTACTTCGGAAATTGGTATGTGTGCATTTTACTTAAAACTGTTTCAGTGCTGAATAACGGCTCACCAAGCAACGCTATTTTTGGATGAATGACAGTGAAAGCTACTGGTTGACCACCCAGGTTAATGACAACACAAACTAACCTAGTAGTACAGCCAACAAGCAACAGTTGGGGAAACGAAGGCAAAATCTCGTTACTCTGGCAACCTGACCGCTAGGTCTCCCGGTTTACGTTCACAGAGAACCTTGAGGTGAAATTGTTGGTTGCGTGATCGTCGACGCTCTCACCTTATTTTTATTTACCTTCTTCTCCGCCCAACTGTTAATCAGTGCATCTTTACTCCATTTTCATTCAAAGCTTTTCTTGTAAGCTGAAGATTAACGATGAATATCTCATGATAGCAATAAAAGAAAAGCACGGAATACTTTCGATAGCAGTATCAGGATTATATCTGCTACAAAAGCTAACCAGACTGATGACCCTTAAAATTGACTTTAACCAGCATTACAGTAATCGAGGCAAACTTCACAGAACTGAATAACCCTATCAACAAACAAAAAAAAAAAATTGTTCATTCTGCCGCATGATTTAAACCGAATTACATGAGCCCCGACGAGTTTAAAGGCTACTTTCATACTGATGATGAGATCACCCACGCAATGCCCTCTTCTGCTTTATATGAGTCGAGATTCGAGAGGACACGAGAGTAGGTGCCAGTATCCTAATAAGTGATGAACTCTATCATGAGCAAAAAATCATTAGGACGCGCAATGAAATTCAAACTGCGACAGCTTCTATTTGCTACAGTCGAAAACAATGAACAATAATTGTGTGGTTTTGAGCAGCCTTTGTTCCGTTATCTGCTTGAGTAACCTACAGCTATTTTTCTTTCAGAAATAACACATCGCTGGTTACCAAAATATCCATGAAGATTTTACTGGCATGTGAGTGGTTTTCCGAATTGTCTCAGCAACTTTTTTTTGTCAAGACAATTCCGACTTCAAAAACCTACTTTTATGCCCCGAGTGGGACTCCTCCCTCCCTCGCAATGCATTTATTTGGTTTTGCAACATTTGCACATTTTCATACATTTTCTTCCACCGATATCTAACGGTTTAAAAACATACAGGGAAAACACCTAATTCCAGACATTTGTGATTTCTGATACATTATATATTACGTATATATATATATATATATATATATATATATATATATATATATATATATATATACGTATATACGTATATATATATATATATATATATATACATATATATATATATATATATATATATATATAATATATAAGCATTTGATTTTAAATCACGAATATAAAATGTTATGATTAATAGCTAAAAAGTGACAGCCACGAAGGAAAATTGAAACACTGGAAATGCTAAGTACTTTCATCTTATTACCAAGACATGGCCACAGCAACTTGCATCTCAAGTGTTTTAAATTTTCCTTCGGGGTTATAACTTTGTTCATATATGTACGTATATATGTATGAATGTATATATATATACACATACATTAATAATATAATATTATATATATATATATATATTATATATACTATATATATATATATATATAAGTATAAAAATATATATTATATGTTTTTCAACAACGCAGCACCTCCCAGGTAGACTAGAATACTTTATTTGTAAAAGATTCTACAAAAAGGTTACCGTGACCTTTACCACGGCACCCGCTTATCGGGTCGGCTCATTCAAAATCTGACCGATATTATCCAAAAGTCAGTACACAAAAACTTTAAATCATGTACTGAATAAATCACAAACACTTTCATAGACCAAGAATGTCTTTAAAAAATCTTAGATAATTCTGCAGCAGCAATATCTTCACAATGACCACAATTGAGCTGTGGTTTTCATTTTGGTTTTCTGTAAAAGGAAACTACTGAGATGGCTACTTGTCAGTCCGCCCTCAGATCTTAAAACCAATTGAGGATAGATGGCTGCAAATTGGTATGTTGATCTTCCACCGTCCCATCATCAATCATACCAAATTGCAGCCCTGAGTCCTCAGTAATTTTTATATTATTTATGGTTAAAGTTACCCATGATCGTGCGTCTGGCACCGCAAAGGTAGCAACAACACCTGGCCACCACCGGACAGTGGTTGAAAGTTTCATGGGCCCTGGCTGAGTGTTTCATACAGCATTAAGTATACACAGCAAAGAAAACTCGATTGTGCCGAGGAAACTCCGGTGTATTTTTTATTTGTTTCCACAGATATTATTGTACATTACTTAGTTTCTGATCAGAAGCTGCGGTACCTGATAGGCACACTTCAGTCAACTCACATTTCCTTGCAGTTAGCTTTTGGTTGTTAAACAAACTATCCTCTTTCCTAATGCAAATTTGATTTGAAATGCAATTGCGACTGAAACCTATAGTTTCAGTGGATAATGATAGTCTCACAGAGCTCATTCTGGTTCGATGATGATGAGATGATGATGATGATGATGTCAACAGCTGACGAAGCGGTTGCCTCTCTAACTGGGTGAACGAGTAATAATATCACCTTTACTAAAAACTGAAAATTCTTGTAAGACTCCCAGACTGCAAGGCTGTCTTGACCGTTCGTACTTGTTCACACAAAAAGTGGACCATCAAAGAACAATCCAGTCATTGGGAAATGTCATGGCAGAGGCAGAACAGCGAATGAAGAACCGGGAAATCAAAATATAGCCTTTAATAAAGCCACTTACAACTAAAAGCTGTCAAGTTCATTACAGCATTTAAGAATGTTGTCTTCTTATCAACAAATCGCGCAATTCGTGTGGTATTTTGCTCAAAAGTGAATTGTCATCAGCAGCTAAATTGACTGTTATACGCTGCATGATTTCATATATAGCTGATAGCTGGGAATGATGCAGTCCCTTTTGGGAAAAGTAAGTACTTCCAATACAATGCGGCAACACTAACAATGAAATAGTCTAGTTCACAGAGATACTTTGTATATGATACCAGAACGATAAAAACAAGTAACGGCGCAATCGAGTTTTCTGTACAGTGTATAATCAAGGCCACCAAAACTAGTTCTCCATTTCAGCGGTCTTGGTATATTGTTGTTTGAGCCGCGGCCTATGAAACTTTAACCACAGAACGGTGGTGGCCTGTCCTATATAGTTGTTAGGTGTAAGATTATGGCTAACTTTAACCCTATATAAAATATAAACTGATGAGGCTAGAGGGCTGCAATTTGATATGTTTGATGATGAGATGGTGGATGATCAACATACCAATTTGCAGCCCTCTAGCCTCAGTAGCTTTTAAGATCTGAGATCGGACAGAAAGAGTGCGGACAGGCAGACAAAGCCATCACAATAGTTTTCTTTTACCGAAACGTACAAAGTGCGTTTTACACGAAAAATATCCATCTAACGTGATACAGGTGAAATCCGACGCAGGTAGGTAGAAAATTAAGAAACACCTTGAAAAAAAGGGGAAAAATATTGCAAGAAAAGCTGACAGATGTATGAGAACAAACGTTGGAAAAATATCAAATCCGATCTCAGCAGAGACAACTTGATTTATGAAAGTTTGGTCTGATGGCAGGGCACTGGTACCGTCTGGTTATTCAGCATCGGATCTCAATGTGGAAAAATCAAAATACAGGGTGTCCATAAAGTCCCGGTACCATTACAAGTATTTATTACTCAAAAACCATGTAACATAAAGTAATGCAGTATTTTGTAGAATGAAGTGCTCTGAATGTTATCTTGAGGGAATATAGAACATTCTACAAAAAACTGCATTACCTTGTGTTATATGGTTTCTGAGCAATAAATACTTGTAATGGTACTGGGACTTTATGGACAACCTGTACATCAGTATAGTAACCAGTGACAACGATAGCAACGCAAAACACTAAGCGGGTACGGGCGAGGAAGAAGTCAGCGAAAATCTCAATTTCTGTGTGCGACGGAAGACACTGAAGAACGCAGAGCTTCTGATTAGGCATATTCGTCCAGGAGAAGAACTCCAGCAAACATTTCATTTGGAATCCCGACAGCATATAATTAGAAATAGAGGGATCAAATGGAAGTTAGCAGCTCGCCGGTATGGTGGACAGAAGCGTCTAACCCCACACTGCTATAAAAGAAACTGATATATCGTTGCATATATACGGGATGTGGCGGATTTAAGGTAGGGGGTGGGGGGCTCTTGGACAATCGCCCCCGCCCCGTGGATATAAGTAATAGAGCAATGTTTTTTTCCGTAAATCATTAATAGTAGCAAAAAGTTCCTTAATCAATGATTTCAACAACCATACAACAAAAACAAAAACAACAGCAGCTACTATATATTTATATATATATATATATCTCATATATATCTATATATATATTATTATATATATATCCTATATATATATATATATATCTCTGTATATACATATATATATAATATATATTCCTGAAAACATAAAGGCCGCCCCATATAAAAGATTTCTAGATCCGCCACAGCGCCACTGAACGTGAATGCGTGTTTTTGCTAAAGGTATATTCATATAAAACCTGTAACCCTTAAACTAAACCGGTTATAACTGCTTATTTTAACAGTTTACTGTCTAACTTAATAGTTCAAACAAAAATTCACCAAAATGATCATACTAAAACAATTCAATATCATTTCAAACAAAAATACGCCCCAAATCCTCATCCCAAAACACCCTAAGTTATCTTACGTTACTCTCCTACAGCTGTGACTTTGAAGTATTTACACCACTAAAATGCTTATAACAATGATCTATTAATCTTAAAATATCAATATGAATGTTAACGGAGGAAAATATCTGTGCGAGTTCACGACGATCTCTTCTTATCCGTAATTCTAAAAACCGAAATATTTTCTGGAGAAGAGTCATCCATTGGAAAGGTTAAACAGAACAACTAAGTTTATAATGATGGTTTTGATTTTTATATAGAGTTTTGGCATTATGCCAAGCACTGGGGCAACGAAGACCATTCAGCGCTGAAAGGGAAATTGGCAGTAACAGGTTTGAAAGGTGTAACAGGAGGAAAACTTCGCAGTTGCACTACGAAACATTTGTTGGGAGAGGGTGGACAGTTAAGATGAAAGAAAGAGAATATGAACGAAGGTACAGTAAAAGTAATGAAAGCAGTTGCAGCTGGGGGCCGAAGGGACTCTGCAAAGAACTCTAAACAATGAATACATTCACCGAATGAGGTGCACTGATAGCACTACTCCCCTACGGGGATAATGATGGTGATTTAAATAAAAGTAGTTTTGCTTGCTGCACCCAATTATATAGTAACTCTGAATGTATTATTATCATATTGTTATTGTATTACAGAATATAAACATTGCCATCGTACGCCACTGGCATTTGATATTGTTTACTGTACATTCTCAAAATCTCGGCTGACTGAAAACTACCAAGACCACCATTTTGTTTGTTTGTTTGTTTGTATGGTGTTTTTACGTTGCATGGAACGAGTGGTTATCCAGCAACGGGACCTTCTGCTTGACGTGACTTCCGAACCACGTCGAGAGTGAACTTCTATCACCAGAAATACACATCTCTAACCCCTCAGTGGAATGCTCGAGAATCGAGCTCGCGGTCACTGGGGTGGCAGGCCAAGACTATACCGATCACCCCACTGAGGCGCTCAAGACCACCGGTGGTCTTGGTACTACCGACAGCTTCATTGCCATGAGTTGCTAGAACAAACATAATTCGGAGATACTTCTTGTCCATTAAAGTTGGATTTAAAACGCGTTATTTCGCCAGTTCCAGACCTTTATTCCTTTGAAGGATGAATAAAAATGTATATAAATTTTAATTATGGAAGCCACCACTGAAAATCGGCCAGTGGCTACTAGATCGTTTCGGTAAATGACGTCACAATCAGCTGTTTCTCGAATCGGTTGTCCTTGTCGGTGCAGGCTGACACTCCTTCATCCGGAATTCTAAGAACCGGAATTAGAGGAGGATAGAGCATCATCATAAGTATAGCGGGCGATGAAATGCGCAGAGAGAAGAGAGAGAGAGAGAGAGAGAGAGAGAGAGAGAGAGAGAGACTACCGCCCTTACTATAAATATAGCGCTTTGCAAAAGTCGAATGATAGTTACACTGAGAATGATAATTCTAATTAAGCCGTTGTTTTACTGTAATCATTTTCCATGTATTACTATCATGAATGTTATCATCGCATTACAAAATATGAACAGAGCGATCATGTGCCATTTGCATTCTGGTTTTGTTTACATTGAAATCATCAATTGATGGCGTTTTACCGACATCACCACTGTCTTCAGCTGCCGAATAAAACTTTAATTCAGAGACACGTTTATTTCGTACATTACCAAATCTGGGTTTAAAAACTGCAACTACTTTATCTACAAACGCAGTAAATTGAATGAACTAAAATACTGTGATGTTGTCAGTTTCAGGGGTGGCCTTTGCCTCCTAATAGTTTTGGAGTCTGCTCGGTTTTCGTTTCTTCAGCCACAGCTACAATTCCTGCTCTTCAACCTAGTGGCACACTTTCTGAGCACCTTCTCCATTGCGTGACAGATGAATGAAAATGCATTTTATTTTAATCTATGAAATTACATTGAAAATAAACAAGTTTTTATCAAGACAACTGTAACGCAACACTTAGCAAACGTGTGTTAATTCGGTAACAAACATCGACGAACAGCTGTTTTATTACCATAAACTGCAGGACAGTAAAAACTTTAGCACTTGTAAACACAAACACTTCGATACGGGAAAACTGACGTTAAAAAAGAACATTCTGAGTGGAAAAACGAGAACGTATATTTCTTTGCGTTAGTAATAGAGGCATCTCGGTTTTGAGTAACTACAACCAAATAAATGGTGTGATTTATCTTAGGCTTACTTAATCGAACTAAACCCAGGAAGCGCAGGTGTGAGTGAGTTATAAAAAAAATTGTTAGTGCTCAACCGCTGACACTGCAATGCATACAGAATGAATGAAGATGACGTTACAATGATAACAGAGATTAGATCATCTCAAACTTTAAAGGGACAGGGACGCTATAGAAATAAAGCAATACTGGGAAGACGACAGCATGTGACACATTTATCATGTCAGTACCTCACAATGAAAACCAGGAAAATTTGGGAGAAAAATGTATACAAGTACAAAAGTGTATAAACTGGAAACTTCTAACAATGAACTATTGAAAAGTAAAACTCAAAGCAATCAGTATGCAACTCATGGAAGAATAGCCTGACTGTAACATCAGTCACTGATGTAGGGGTTGGGGCGATGGTGCGGATTTACAGAAGTGAGCAGACTTTCTGCTGATATTGGAGTTAATCCTGGTCCACAGAATAGATCAGAAATGCATCTACATACCAAAGACAGTGGATTATGAAAGAAAAGGTCTTGGACGTTACTGCTTTCAGTTTAGTTATCCTCTTTATGTTCTGAAACTCGTGTGTCTGATTTGCACAAAGCTCAGAACTGCTGATTCCTGGGTTTAAGAAGCTCATTTTACTCAAGCATTATACCATTCCAAGGGCCCGTGGAATGGGTCTGTACATTAAAGAGGGTTTCTCCGCATCACAGGGTGTCATGAACACAGGTGGTTAAAGTCTGTGGAAGACTAAACTATATTTATGATTTTGCTGGCTATAGGAACCCAGATATGGATGCCTCCATTTACAGCTTCTTGTCTACTAAAATGGCAGCACGTAGTTCAGGAGGTTGATTCCAAGGCTTGTTACATTTTTGTAAGTGATCATAACACTCATCACACTAAATGGCCGAGCTCAGTTACTGTTACAGATAATCATGGTGTTGCTGCTTGCGATTTTTTTACCATTTCTGGTTTTCAGCAGTTAATTTGATCATAGTCTGATCGAGGTTAATCTGGAAATGGATCAGGTTGTGCCTTATGTTAGCTTTTCAAGAAAGGTATAGTTCTTGAAATCTCAGGCCAATTGGGATGATATTCACTGTGATCTTATTGAGCTCAGTTGGATTGATATCTTTAAAAGTCCAAATATTACCTTTTGTATGATGATTAATTTAGCACTTATTGAGACGAGAACACCTAAAATTCCCTTTTTTGTCTTAAAAATATGACTTGGTTTAATGCTGCATGTAAACTTACCTATCATGAAAAATAAAGCTTATCATTAATGGAAGAACAATAATTATTGGTCTAACTTTTGTGACATAATTTCATTGAACTTGGAGGTCATGTTGTTTTCTACTAGGCTGGTGCCTGGTTGGAAGTCTGAAAGGGCTGGGAGGACTCTAGACCCTTCTCCGAGGAGGAAGAATGCTGGGAACCTCAATGGGCCTTGGAAGAGGTGTGGCCTTTTTCAAACCTTGATATTCATGGTAAGGCCACCCCAAAAAGCTTGGTTGCAGTACCCTTCACAGAGCCTAAAGGAAATTTACTGTATAGTGAAAAATGGAGTTTTGGGTATTCAGACTGCTTCTCCACTGCAGCCACAAATTTCCACTTGGGAAGAGCAAGAAGGAACCTAGAGCTTATCTATTCATGCATGTGGGACTATTCACAGTTGTAACCACATATGTTGTCGCACCCTATCAAGTCAGTTTAGCTCCCAGTTTTAGAGACTGGTAGAAGGGGAAGGAAAACTACCTTCTTCAACATCAACAGCCTTTGGAATGTGAACTTTTCCTTCTCTGGAAAGAAACCCCCAAATCAACTCCCCCCCCCCCCCCACCCCACGACCAAAAAAAAAAAAAAAAAAAAAAAGACAAAGGCCACCACCAGGTTGAGCTGCAAGTCCAACAAAGATGTAACCTGGGGTGATGCCATGGTTCCTACTTCAGAAGAGGAGGATGAAATCCTTCCACAAAGACCCATTCCACAGTCTGTCAGTCCACAGGCAAATAGATCCTCTGGTATGCAATTTTTCCACTCCCATGCCAGAGGAAGGTTAATAAGCCAGCTGAATGACTGAAGGAAAGAATTCTCTGAACTAGATATGATAGAATCTACTTCATCTAGAAACCTTGCCCAAATGGGGACCAGGTAAAAAAAAAAAAAAAAAAAAAAAAAAAAAAAAAAAAAAAAAAAAAAAACAGGAGTTTAACAACCTCAGTCTGCATGGGTCTCAGGGTAAGTGTTAATATGGTATAGCAGAATACAAATGCACAAGTCAAAAGCGTCTCCTGAGGTAAAGGGAGACACTGACAAGTCCCAAATGCCAGTCATTGTCTGAAGACAATAAGCTACACGTTTCAGGTGATCAGGAATGCACACTTCTGGTCCTTTGCAGAGGGGCACCTAGTGCACAGTCTATGTTGACCCTAGTTGGTGCACACACTGTGGAATCAGGCCATGAAAGGTCCAAACTGGTACATACTGTCTACAGGAGTTTGGTCATGCTCACAATGGTCAAGAGACCTGTCACGACCATATCCCAGGATGCTCTGAAATACCTCTAGAGAACTGTAATGGCCTCGGAATTGACATGAAAACCATAAGAGTCAAGGTCAGTCCTCCTCTGCTTTTCTGCAAGCTCATGCAATGGTCATATGTAATTTTCTACAGTGATCCCAGGCCTTTTTCCTACATCTATGCCAATCCACAGATGGGGAAGAAAATGAAAATTAGGAGGAGGAAGAGGAGGAAAAGAAGACTATAAGGATGAAAAAGGTGGCAAAGGACGGCAGCATTTCTTTAACCTTCTTTGACCATGGGTCTCTCTTTTCTCTCTCATGTCCACCGAAAACAAAGTTAAGACAGATATCAAAGAATGGACAGGAGCAGGATCCACTAAAGAAGGTACAACAGGAACCTCAACAAATGTAGTGCACAGGTACTTGCCCAGGGAAGCCAGTGCCAAGTATATAAAAGGCATACAGTGCCAAGTATATAAAAAGGATCCCTTTGACTGTCAAGAGAAGGCCATAACATCTTCTGGAGTTCTTTTGTCTCCAGTGAAAGGTTAAAATAGCATAACAGAACCAGGAGAGACTGGCAAGTGTCATCAGATTGCCAATTGTACCAAGCTGTAGCAAGAATGGGAGAATAAGTGGACACTGGGGTCAAAGCAGGCACAGAGTAGGGAAGAGGAAAAGAATGTCCTAATAGAACATCTTTCCATTCTTCTTTTACTACTCTGGAGCACTGTGCCTATATGGATTCCAGATGTGAGTGGACGTATTTCCTAGAGGACTACCAGGAAACACTGATTGTAAAACCCCAGAGACATGTCACCTATGACATCCAGCACTTTCTTTTCCTACATTGCCCTTAACTCTGCCTGATTATGCTTAATATGATCTCCGGAGGGTAAGCTGGAAATGAGATACCTAGGTAACCTAGAGAGGAGAGGGTGGCAGTCCTGTACTAATTTGCTACACCCTGAAGGACACAGGCTACCCAGGGTTCCACCTCTGTTGCTACCACAATGCCCTGTATCATGACAGGCAACCCCTTATTCGAGGCAGCTGGCAAGAAAAAGGTCGTCAGGTCCTCACTTTATTAGAGAACATGGTGGCACAATCTCTATCAAAGGTATTAGACAGCAAATACTTTACTTTATAAAACAAGCCAACCCGGATTCATTCCCACAGGTTCATGACATCCGGGCGGTGGCTACACCAATTAATTATTTCCAAAATATGAATTTTGAGGATCTGAAGAAATACACGGGGTGGAAATCTCCAGTAGTTTTCAAGCGCCACTATTTGAAGAATTTGGAGGCTCTTAAATATTCAACAATTGCTGTAGGGAGCATAGTCTCCCCCGAATAACATTTCCAAACTTTCTTCTGCCCCACCTTCCCCCCCCCCCCCCCCCTCTCCTTTCTACCTGCCTCACTCGTACTCTCCACGATACCTCTCTCCTCGGTGTTGGGAGGACTTGGGTGTCATCCTGCCACCTATTCTTGTACATAAATTATTTGTTCCGGATAGACTTTTATAAACCAATTTGTACATACCCTGAATTTGTATCAAATTCCTTACATGACACCTTATTATTTGTATTACCTTTAAGTATAATTAATTCTAAGTCATAAGTTAAGTCTTAGGATAATTAGTAATAATAAGTTTAAGTTTAACTACTGTCACTAAAATATTTTGCAGTGAGTAAACTTATTTTTCATTACTCCTCTTAAGTTTACTTATTATCAGTAGGCCTGGATAGTATTCTCTGGTAAATTTTCACTGGCGAACACAGGTGGACCCAGAAAAGGGATTTTGACGAAGGAAAAATCTATTTCTGGGGAGAGACCAGTGTCGCCCGGTGAACCCGACCTCTCTGGTAGTCTTCCCTTCCCTACACCTATCCAAGCCATAAAAGGTATCTAAAACATCAAGGATTGCAGATGTCGCTCGAGTCGGGTATTAACAGTAGCAGTACGGGGGCGATGTAGGTGTGACCGTTGACTCGGTTCACCCCATATGGGGGGTTTTGAGAGGAAAAACTCTAAATGGAAGGAAATCTGTGAATAGTGGCTTTCACACGCCCTGAATTTTATACCTGAAGCCCTTTGGGTGCTCGCGCGAGGGTAGTAACCTCTGCATACCAATGCTAGCTTTTTTCTCTGGTATATTTAGAAACTATTTATACTAGAAAAGTGGATAGCAGGATCCTTTTCACTGGGCGACACAGGTCTCTCCCCAGAAATAGATATTTCCTTCGTCAAAATCCCGTTAGTGTTCCTCTTCCTTCCCCTTGGCCTCTGTGTTTGAAAGGGATGGGGGGTGGGGGGGGTGGGGGGGGGGGGGGTGCTCTTCTGGCCCTTCTGCAAAGAACAACTTTGGTTTCCTTGTTGCAATTTCAAGGAAACCTGATCCTAAACAAAGAAGGCATGGCCTGGGGTGCTTGAGGAAGGATGCATAGTGAATAAAAGGTTTCCCAGTACTAAGAACGGCTCTTTTTCACTAGTCTCAACTTACTATTCAGACAAGTAAATAGAAACCCAATACCTAACCATTCCACAGAGTGAAAAAATTCTCAGCAAAAACATGTCAAGAAAAAAATCTCCTTGCAGGTCTGCACACTGATGTGAGGTAAATGAACTATTTTCCCCCAACCCAGCACCAATAACCTTTGGAAATTTGCCTCCTCATGATGAAGCACCAATAACAGCAATGATGGCAAATGTATTCAACCCCAGGTTAAACTAGATACTGTATGGAAGGAGGCCATAATAACTGGCTCCATGTTATTTTTACTACAACATGGAATTTTCATTATAAAATGAAATTTTATTGCATACTTACCGAACAATAATATAGCTGTAGGTTCCCTACGAATGGCAGACAATAGATTCAAAACTTCCGCGGTGGCACCGCTATCGCTGGTGTAGGTGACGTCATCTCCCTCCACTCGAGGGAGCTACAGGTACAACTGCCCAGGTAACATCAATTCGTTCTGCCCAGCCATCCACCTGTGGGGAGGAGGGAGGGCTTTGATTAATAATTGTTCGGTAAGTATGCAATAAAATTTCCTTTTATAATGAAAATTCCATTTTTATTGCAGTGTCTTATCGAACAATTATACAGCTGATTACCCATTGCAAGGATGGGGGGCTGTGGATGTAAGTTTTAATTAAAAAATAACATATGATTCTTGAAAATAAAGTATACCCAAAAGCACTGTTAGTGCCTGTTGTACCTTACCTTGTAAGAGAGCTACTGCAGGAGAATACTGCCTCTGGTAGGTGCTTATCTTTCGTAGTAGAAGGCTTGGAGTATGACCAATGGGTGCCTCTACATGGAGTGGAATATCCTCGTAGTCATGGTGCTCACCACTGACTCAACAAAGATGCAACAAAATATTGCCCTTGCCCTGGGCTAAGACCAGAAATAACCAACATGAAAAAACTGTCACCTACACCAAAATAAAAACCTTTACCCACCAAAACTAACACTAAAATGACTGGTGAGTACTCCAGGTACATTGTACCCCCAGACTTCCCTTTAACTTGTCAACCTTGATACAAGGCGAAACATAGGCTAACAGAGGGAGCAACCCCCATGTCATTTCTCCCAACACCATGCCAGCTGCCGAAAGTGGACCGAGAGACTTACAATCTTCGAACACTGTCTCAATTTTTTTCAAATAATTCGTAGCAAACATAGATTTAGACCTCCAAAAGGTACTTTGGAGGATAGCGGATAACGACAAGTTGTGTCGAAAAGCGAGGGAAGTCGCTACCGCTCAAACTTCGCATCGTTAGCTTGAGAATGTGCTTCGACAATTAATTCTCTCAGAAAAAAGGAAATAGCGTTTTTTGAGAGAGGGCGAGAGGGATTTTTAACAGAGTACCACAAACGATTCGATTGACCTCTAATCTTCTCCGTTCTGCGGAGGTAATATCTTAATGCCCGTACGGGACATAAGGGCGGTTCTTCTTCTTCCTGTCCTATCAAGTCTGTCAGGTTCTTGAGAACGAAGTTACGTGGCCAAGGATTAGAAGGGTTTTCGTTTTTCGCGAGAAAATTGAGCTCCACGGAGCAAACTGCGTTGCCTTGAGAAAAACCCACATTTTTGTCCATCGCCTGTAGCTCGCTAACTTGTCTAGCTGATGCCAATGCAGCTAAAAATAATGTCTTCTTGGTGAGATTCCTCATAGACGAAGAAAGTAACGGTTCAAAGGTAGGACCCGAAAGCCATTTAAGAACTATATCGAGATTCCATGCTATCAAACCCTTTGACGATTTGGAAGTCTCGAACGATTTAATTAGATTGGAAAGATCACTATTCGTGGATAAGTCTAGTCCTCTGTGTTTAAAAACTGAAGCCAGCATCGCTCTGTATCCCCTAATACTTGAAGGAGCTAAACGCTTAACGTCCCTTAAGAAGAGAAGGAAATCAGCTATTTCGTTCACAGATGTTTCAGAAGAAGAGACTTTAGTCTGTCTACACCATTTTCAAAACACTCCCCATTTAGACTGGTATAGTTTGTTAGAAGAATCTCTTCTGCAGTTCGCGATAGCTTCTGCAGCTTGTCTCGAAAAACCTTTCGCTCTGACGACTCTTTTGACAGTCTGAATCCTGTCAGTGCCAGAGCGGATAATCCTTGGTGGAATCTTTCGAAGTGCGGTTGTCTGAGTAGACATCTCTTTAACGGAAGAAGTATGGGGAAGTCTACGAGAGGAAGTCGAGGAGATCTGGGAACCATTCTTTCCTTGGCCAGAATGGGGTGACTAGTGTCAGAGAAACATTTTTGTGGAATGACACTTTGTTCAGCACCTGTCTTATTAGGCGCACGCTTCCAGGCCCGACCAGTCTAGTAACATTGCGTCGACTGACCATGTAAGAGGGTCCGGGACTGGAGATGCAAAACAGCAGAAGGCAGTTGTTCCTCGAAGTTGCAAAGAGGTCTATCATCGGCTTTCCCCAAAGTTTCCATAGGTCTAGGCAGACCTTTGCATCGAGAGTCCATTCCAGCGGCAGTACTTGATGACGGCGACTTAGTTCATCTGCCAACACGTTCATTTTCCCTTGAACAAATCGAGGGATCAGCGTAACTTGAAATTTTTCTGCCCACAGAAGCAGATCTTTTGCAAGGTTGTAGAGGGTGAAGGAGCGTGTTCCCCCTTGTTTCCTGATGTAGGAAAGTGCTGTGGAGTTGTTTCCGTGAACTGCTACCACCTGTCCTGTCACGAGATGAGAGAATGCCTGAAGTCCCAGGAACACTGCTAATAGCTCCCTCACGTTGATATGAAGAGAGCGCTGCGTTTTCGACCATTCTCCTGACGTTTCGTTCTTCCCCAACAGGGCTCCCCAACCTGCGTCGGAGGCGTCTGAAAAGAACTGAAGGGTTGGGTGGAGCGGACAAAGCGAAAGACCCTCTACCAGTCTTGGTTTTGAAGGCCACCATGCTAAGTCCTCCTTGATTTCATCCGAAATCGAGAATACTGTCGAGTCCGGTTAAGTCTTTCTACACCATGATGCCTTCAGGAAGAATTGTAGGGGCATCATGTGCAGTCTTCCGAGTTTGACAAACTGTTCCACCGAAGCTAGTGTTCCTAACAGACTGGTCCAATGGTTAGCGGAACAGGACTTGCGGTCAAGGAAGTTCTGTACTACTTCCAGACACGAATGGACTCTCTTTGGTGAAAGAAAAGCCCGAAAAACTCGAGAGTTCAGAGTCATCCCCAAATAGAGAATGCTTATAAGAAGACCTAGCAAGTGAGTTAATGAAAGAGTCCTCTTGAGGTCCTTCATGCACTGATTTTCCGAAGAGGAGCGGAGAAGCCAGTCGTCTAGGTAGAGTGACACTCTGATGCCCAGGAGGTGTAACCACTTTCCCAGCGGAGTCAGCACTCGCTTATATACTTGCGGTGCTGTCGAGAGGCCGAAGCAAAGAGCTCGAAACTGGTAGGTCTTGCCCATGAACACAAACCAAAGGTATTTCCTGGAGTCCTGGAGAATTAGGATGTGGAAGTATGCATCCTGCATATCCAGGGATACCATCCAGTCCCCTTGGCGAAGGGATTCCAACACCAAACGAGTTGTTTCTATATTGAATTTGGTCTTTTGAACGAACAAATTCATTGCGCTTACATCCAGTACGGGCCTCCAGCCCCCTGATGACTTGGGAACTACGAACAGACGGTTGTAAAACCCCGGGGATGGTCTGTCGCTTATCTCCTCTATGACAGCCTTCTGCACGAGAGTCTCTATTTCTCGGGTTAAGGCTACAAACTTCTACGAGCCTGGAGAGTAGGCGGGTAATGCGATGGGAACATTGGATAGAGGCGGAGCGTCTTTGAAAGGAATGGAGTAACCGAACAGGAGAACTTGGGTCAACCAGGGCTCTGCCCCTCTGTGACTCCATTCCTCCCAGAAGAGGCTCAGTCTGCCCCCTACCGGAGCATGCAGGATTGAAGGATCACTGGACGATTTCGTGTAGGGTTTGGTCGAGGACTTGGTCGGGTGTCGTAAATTCGATCGAAGCCTGACGAACGGTCTAGACCTGCCCCCTCGAAAAGGTTTCTTCTGCAAGGGGGATTCCGAGGTGGTAGGCGTCACAGTCGAGGGTTTAACTCGCTTAGAAGACTGAGCAAGTAAGTCATTAGAAGACTTCTTTTCCAGTGCGGAATGTGTCTTGGCCACTGTTTCTTCGGGAAACAGATGATTCTTGTCGAGAGGAGAAAACAAAAGGGCGGACTTCAGAGGAGAAGCGACTCCTCTCGAAACAAAAGAACACCAGAGCTGTCTTTTCTTGAGAGTCCCGAATGCAAAGAGAGAAGCCGGCTCATTGCAACCATCCCAAACTGATTTGTCGGCACATGACAAAACCCCAAGCCAGTCTGATGCCAGGTCCTCCTGGAGAGTAGGGGAGTCTTCTATTTTCGTAGCGAGGGCTCCGATCGTCCAGTCCAAGAAGCTCATAATCTCTAAAATCTTGAAAATATTCTTTACTAAATGGTCCAACTCGGGCGATGTAAAGAATATTTTAGCTGCTGCAAATGCGGACCTCCTATTTGCATTTACCAGGCCAGAGAAGTCCCCCTGGGAGGAGGCAGACACTCCCATGGAGGGGCCTTCTCCGGTTACGTAGAACCTATACTTCTTCTTAACGAGTTTCGAAAGTTGCTTTCCTGAGCTCACTCTTGAACTTCAACCAGTCTTCTATATCATGAAGCAAACGTTTAGCAGCCTTGGAAAGTACGAACTTCAGGAGAAGAGGATCGAAATTCTTCCTTCTCATCAGGAAGATGGAAGTAGGAGACCTGGGAGCGGCTGCTACGAAGTAATCCGGGTACATGTACAGAAGGTAGCGTAAAAGCTTCAAATAGCATGAGAGAGGGATAGAGTCCGCTTCTAAGTCCTCGTCATCCGAAGAGATAGGCGACAGAGAGGGTTCTTGATTCGACTCATTGCTCTTTGTACATTGTTTGCTTTCTTTCATCCAGTTCATCAGCTCTTGCAATTGTCGACGTAAAGGAACTAGATTCTCGTCTTCTTGAGTTGAAGTCGTAGCAACTGGGGTTGTGGACTTCGACATGATTGACACCGGAGGTCTCGCGCCAGTCGAATTATCTGTCATATGCAAAGTCGAAGGTAAACTTTTGACAGCTTGAAGAGTCGAAGATCTCGACGAACTCAGAATCAGTCGTTCCACAATCGAGTCGAAGGTGGCTGTCGCTGTCATATGAATCTGAGGCGAAGTCCATGTAGCTACGCTACACGATGGGCGAGGGTTATCTACTTCTCTGTTCCTCTTCACAGGGGGCGGAGAACACCTCTCCAGTCGAACGTCTCTTCAATGGACGTGAGACTGAAGAATCATGCCACTTACGATGTCTAATCGATGACGAATCACTCGACTCTGTCGATAACTGATTACAGAACAACACACCTTTCCGATGGTATTTAGTCGAATCCTGCCGTCGCACCACAGGATCGATGGAGGAAGCGACTGTCTGTGGGCAAACCCTGACAGTCTCCCTTAGACCTCTGGTATGTCTTCTCCCCGAGGCGGGGGAGCGGGACAGGGACATTCGTCTAGGAGAACTATCGGGACAAACAACCACTCCCTCAGATTGCACTGCACTGACACTTTTCACTTCACTAGAAGTCTTTTCTATGAAAGACTTTACCGATAAACCTAACTGCATAACTGTGTTAGCTAATACATAAAATTTCTTTTCAAATTTAGACTCGAGGCTGGGAATGGTGTCAGGAGAAACTCCACCGGAAGTTGGCAAGGGAGTTACAGGAGCAGGAGTAGGAGGACTCAAGATCGGAGACATAATAAGAGGAGAAGGAGAAGGAATAGGAGCAGGTGCTTCGATAGAAGAAGCAGAAGAAGCTAAACTAGTCTTACTTTGAGCTCTGAGAGCCGCCTTCCTCTTCCTATCCTTAATTACCTTCCCCGAGTGAGAAACAAAAACTTTCCACTGTTGTTCACTCCAATCCTTGCATTCATCACAAGTAGACTCTCTAGAGCACTCACAACCCCTACACTTAATGCACTTAGTGTGGAAATCATAAATTAATTTAGCTAACCTAGTTTTGTACCCTCCGTGGCAAAACCTAACTACTGAAGGACTAGAGTCCGACATGATGGTAAGACCACAAAATTGCAGAAAAGAAATTCAGCTTCAATCCTACAAACACGGAGTTGAATACTTCACCGATATTGGAGAGATATACCTCCCAACAAATGAAGAAAAGTCTGCACCGACCACTGATGTTCATCAGAAGCTGGCAGAGAACGAATTGATGTTACCTGGGCACTTGTACCTGTAGCTCCCTCAAGTGGAGGGAGATGACGTCACCTACATCAGCGATGGCGGCGCCACCGCGGAAGTTTTGAATCTATTGTTTGCCATTCGTAGGGAACCTACAGCTGTATAATTGTTCAGTAAGACACTGCAATAAAATGAGAAGGTAACACCTTCTTGGCAGAGTCTCTCTATGAGAGAAAATATTGTCAGAGACTGACAAGTCAACCTTTGGGGAAGTAATGTTTACTGTGAAGAGCTTCCTCCGACATGTCAGAGGATGGGGAAGTAGCTTATTCAGTCTGCTGAATTACAGATCTGGAGCTCAGACCATTCATTAGGTCCCAAGCACCAAAAGGAAGCAGAGACCACAAACCACAAGCTGAGGTTGGCTCATGGAGAGAATAAGCACATTTCAAATTGTGGTCAACCCTATTGTAGAATACCCTACTACTGGCTGAAGCTGAACTTGTTAATGCCATGGGTGAATGCTTATGCATGCACTGGGGGATTAAGAAACACCAAGAGAACCTGCATAATCACTTGTAGCTGGGTCACTAAATTTGCGACCTGCCACACATGAACTTGCTGTCTACATGCACACAAACCACGCACATGCCAAAGGATAGGCAGCACTGACCTTAAGAGTGAACAGAGAAAGAGTTCAGGGCAGTCCTGTGTCCAAGAAGGAATAGGGAGGAACTGGGTCTCAAGCACACTCAGAAAACCCCTTGTCAACCCTTCCTTTAGCAGACGTTCCTTCTGTAGAAGGTATAGACACTTTTTTAAAGTCCAGCAGGACCTCTCGTACCTCGTGAAAGGGCATCTGAGACCACCTCCTTTTCTTCCTACAAAAGAATGCAGGGGATATAAAAATAAGGAGGAAAAGGAGAAGGAACTCAAAGAGGAGGAGGAATAAATGTAGGCTCATGCATATCTTCAACTTACTTAGTCCATGAGTTTTTCTCTACTCAGGCATACCACAAGAAGAGGTCATGGTAGGTGCAGACAGTAAAGCATCGCCTGTATTCATATTGGATGGGTATCTTCCACAGGCAGGATGACTGCTATAGTAGGCTCAACCAGTTGGGCTATTTTGAAGGAATCACAACAGCAGCAGCAGTAGAATAAGAGTCACCTTATCCAAAGCTAAGTAGTCCAGAAAAGAAGCAAACAATGGGTCCAGTGCCCAACAGTGCACATACCATAAGCAGTTCCTGATATAAGGGTAAGTTGTGATGAACTATGTACGTATGTCAATCTCACTGGCACTGTCAAAGAGTGAGTGTTGATCACCTGCCTTCATTTGTGTACTATCTTTAGACTAACCAAGGGAAAATGAGAAAAGTGCTAATGATATGGGTGGAGCAGTTTGAGAGGAAGACTATCAAAGATCTGACAATGTTAAGGGTGGAGTATTTCTCAGAAAAGACCCAGTGAATGCTTCTTGACCTCCCTCCCACAATGTTGACATTCAAATCAAGCTTATGCATGAATTTCATGTGCACTATGAATGGGTCTCAAATATAGGAGCAGTGCTTGGGGGGAACTAAACAAAAGAAAATGATAATCTGATCAATTAAGCTTTGAGACACTGCACACACCTCACAGGCAGAAACACATCTGTAGGATCTACCCAAGCAGAAGGAGCAAAACTAGTGGGGATCCAACAGCACAGATGATATAAAGCTACCACACACCTGCTAACACCTTTCAAACCTCTGATGATCACTTCTCATTTAGATCCAGTAGATGAAGAAAAATTCTCAGTCAAACCAGGCAGAGGAGTGCAGCACACAAATCTGTCATTTACCAGGGCCTAAAATAAGATTGCTGTTTACAAAACGTAAACAGACCGTGCCATGAATGCGTAACCTACAACATAAAGTGAGTGGAGGGGCTCCCCTCACTAATCAGTTTAGGTACCGCCTGTTACCAAGTTTCAGCAACTGTTTCCAGTTCCTGTTGAGGAATAATGTTCCTTGAAAGGTAATGGCTTTGGTATTTTGTCACTTTAACACCAGTTCCTGATGTTAGAGTTTCGTTGCTTTACCCTTAAGTCTCGTAATTCGCAAAATACGAAAAACACTAAAATCTATTCTATGTTTACTCTTACCATCATATTTACCAGCGAATGTTTGTTGTCTACTTGGATCTGTTTCCATGGTCACATGAGTTGGACTCCTGGTCGGATTTTGTTTGTCCAGTGTACTGTGGGTAAGGATGGCTAGCATACATGAAATATCTTTCGTTATTTTCCTCTGGAAATGTGGGTACATGGGCAATGCTGAACTCTGATTGGTTCTAATTTCCACCAGATTTTGGAATTCAGGCATTGGTTGAAAAAAAAACTGGCTTTAGTTCATAGTCATGAATCCTTCCGTGCTGAAGTGCAACTCATGTTCCTAAGATTACTTTGGCTGATTAGATTTTTATTGTGATTTGAACATTTTCAGATATTCATTTTGGTAATAAATTGGTAGTTGAAAGATACTGGACCCCTCTTGCAATTATGGGGGATCACAGTGGGAGACTGGGATTTGAGGGGGAGAAGGGAAATAGAAGAGTGAGATGACAAAGATGCATTCTAATATCCCCATGGCAGCATAAATATGCAAGTTCTGATGCTAATTAAGTAGGTTTACTGAATGCTTGGTAAATTTTTACTTTAAACCATAATTGTATTCTGAAAGTGAAAATATGATTTGACTGTGTATATTGTGTGTTTTGAAAGTACTTGGTGCTCATTTCAGTAGCAAATCAACAGGTCAGCCCAATTTTAGAAATGGTGGACATCCTCTTTTACATCTTAGAATTATGGGGACCACAGTGGGAAACTAAGGTTTATGGGTGGGACGAAAATGCAAAATGAGTGAAAAAGATTAATGCATTTTAACTTTCCATGATACTTATGCAAGTTTTGATTCTAATGAAGGTAAGGGTTACTGACCTCCTTTTATAGGGACACCATGCACTAGGTAAGAGAGGACCTGAGAACTTAAAATTATGCTAGGTGGGGGTGAAGGGATCCTTGCTTGTGTAGGTTATGAGACAATCATATCATCCCTTACTGCAATAATATTGGATACTGCATCCATTGTATAATATCTGGTATAACTATCATGAAATAAATATCAGACACGATGTAGCTGAAAATACACAATCTAGGCTAGGTAGTACAGAAAGCTGTGAAGAGGACACAAATCTTATTCGATAATGCTTATTTCTCTATTTTAGTACAAAATCATGCTTCAAAAGAATAAGAAAAGTTAGTTTCAATATCTCACCCACCATTAAAACAAGGTTCTTCATCAAATGCTTTAGCAGTGAAGGAAAAATTCCCTCCAATGTTATTACACAACAATCAGCAATGGTACTTACTATTTCTTTGCGGAGGAATTTCATCTTACAGTCTAGCTGGCTTCTTGCGGTGGGTGACTTTTCTTGTGATTCGGAGGATGACAGTATCAAGGTGCTAGAACTTTGGCTAGCAGCGGTACATGAAGCACTAGATGTTGATTTAGATGATGTGTAACATAATGAAGACATTTCACTGTCCCCAGAATCTGCCCCTGAGTCAGAGGAGCACATGGACCATCTTTTTTTTAAGGTCTCCGAGTTTTTTAACCGTTTTTCAAAGTATTCTCGGCATTCTTTAGCAACTTGGTCCTCTTCTTTAATCATATCAACACTGGAGCAGATAGAAGTTAGAGGACAGGAGTCAATAAAATCTAGAGCAGATTCATCCAGACAGCAATTTTCACCAAGGGTACAGGAGTCTGATGTTAGATGGCCTGAGGATTGTTCTTGTTTTACTGACTTCCTAGGGCTGTGCAAATCGCCCCCTGGAATAGTGTCATATATTGGCTCATTTTCTAAATTGGAATATACCTGAGGGCTAACACTGTTATCACACTCATAGTTTACATGATTTGAATTTGACCTATCACCATACAGAAACTCATGACTAGGTGCTGATCCTCGATGATTACTTTGCCTTTTAAATGGTTGCTGATTAATGTCAATAATGTCATCAAACAAGGGGTCACACCTTGGAACTGATGCGCTTCGATGTCTGTATAATTTATTTTTGGGATATTTTGGGTCATTATCATTCTTGGAATGTATGAATATACTGGCCTGGGGTTGGGTATGGGAATCTGTTCCAGGAGTTATATCATATATTGGATTATCTACAAATATGCTAGATCTAGAGGGAGAAGGCTTTATACTTATTTCACTGATGGTCTTCCTTTTAGGGAGAGTTGAACAATTACTTGAGGCACTGCTCTTGAAACTTCCATAGCTGCTTGATGAGGATGAGGAATAACCACTACTAGCACTTAGACAAGAAGCAGTTTCTAAAGCTGAGAGGTGGTTAAGAGCTGAACTAGAAAGCGCTAAAGAATGACGTGGATGGCGGGGCAAAGTTACTACATGGCCATATTGCCATACATCATCTGCTGTTGACTGAGTGAGAGGAGGTAAAATATGGTTTTCATGAAGTTTCAACTTGGATTCTCCTCTCTGTAAGAAACTCTTCACCCTTTGCTCCACTCTGTTCACGGTACCTCTGGGTCCACTTATATTCTCACAGTTCTTGTTTGGTGGCCTAGAATCAGACATCTTGTTTATTGTGACTACTAAGGAGTTCATATGAGGAAATTCTGAGACGGGCGAATCATTAGGTGGCAAATCTGCAGGGTTTATTCTGAACTGACCTGGAACAGCAATGTCACTGTCAGGTGAGCCCTTTGACCCAGACCCTGATATTTTGTACTGACCAGACCTCTTCATTTTTTGTGGCAGGGTACCTGAAAAAGGTAGAAAAAAATTTATAGTTCATAAATATTAAGGGTTGTTGATTTCAATGAGAATGAAGGAGATTTGGCAATAAAATTATAAAGTATTTTATTGACATATGCAAGATGACTTACGTGTAAATACCACCAGCTAACACAATGCTTCCTCAGATCTTGATGATTACTAGGCTGTAATTTAAACCATCCTAACCATATCCTCGCATTTCTTCTGCAGTCATATTTAATGTAAAAGTTAATGTTTATCTTCTGTCTACTGTGACTTCCCTTTCCTCAAATTACTGAACCAAGCAATCAAGGTACATGGCAATAAAATGAGTATCAATCTGATGAACAAAAACAGTGTGAATGTTTATGTGAGTGCTAGGTCAATTGTTAAGAACTAGAAATGTTAATATGTGTATATAAGTACCTTTTCATTTCTGAAAATAGAGAGAAAATGACAGTAAAGTCACCTAAAAAATTACTAGCTTATTGATGAATTTGAGCAGAAGTATCAAAACTTAAAAACATGAGCACAAGAATATAATACGTATTGGCACTGCAATAGTACAGAGAAAAAATATGAAACTGTTAGATATACTAGGCAGTGCTTATGAATATTATGCTCAGGCAGAATATTGTACAAGTTAGGAAGCAGGGTAGACAAAACAAAAAAGCAATCTTTTATCCTTTTTGTCTCAATTTACAGCCAGACTTAGTGTTTCATATAGTGAAATATTATCTTGGTCTACTATAATAGCAACCCATGAGTAAATGAAAGAAAAGCCACTGTTCAACAATTTTGTACTGTCGACTGTCACATGTAAGCAGATACTTATGTATTTATTTCTTCAAAATAATTTGTTTTTTTAGGGTACCTGATGGTTTACACTGCCATGTAAACTGCACCTGTTTGATCATTGAAGGTCACAGCTAATTTAGCAACAATCCAGTTTGTGCTAGTTTTCTGACCTGGCCACACTGGCTTCTTTGTAGGGAATGGAAGTGAGTAAGCATTCTAGAATGAATTTGTAAGAATCAAGAAGGGCAAGTGTGGAATTCAAAAGTCGCTTATTTTGAAGTAATTACTGCTCTCGTGCAATGATGAGGTTTTGTGGATATGTTAAGTAACAACTGCGTGATGATCTGGCGTGGATTTGCTTAAGAATTATTGTGTGTGGACTTGTTAAGAAGTACTCCTCTTTGAAGAATACTTTTTATGGATCTCTTCAGAAATGCCTCTGTGCGGAGGCCTTGTAACAATGTATCTCATTCATACAAACGGATCTATTAAAATCTTTCTTAATATTCCATTGATGCAAGGTTGAAAGTCCAAGGATCACGAGGTAGGCCATATAGCACTGACGTAGTTCAAAAAGATCACCAGTCCTCTCAGCTCATCAAAATTTAATTTAGCCTTTCACTTCGGGGAAAGAGCCAGTGTAAGGGTAATCACTGACTAGACCACTTCCACTTCCAGTGGCCACAAGTTGTTATTATCCCAGGAGTTGTGTTGCTCAAGTGGTGTCAGTAGGTATATGTATTACTTTGCATTTTAATCAAGCCAGGTATAAAGCTATCAGCCATTGCCCTTGATAAATCATACATGACTGTGTCAGTGATGTATATGTTAAACGAGAGAAAAAAAGTATTTGATTTGATAGAATTAAATATGGAACATTTAGTTGTAGCGTGATTTAGGTTACATATTTCAGAGCTCAAGGTCACGGCATTTGAAAATGTATATGTATGTTGGGAAAAAATATTGTCTATACAGATAGTTTACCTTAAGCAAGGCATACGCATACCAACGTTGCTGATCTAGTTTTTTTTTTTTTTTTTTTAACCACAAAGCAAACTACTGGTTCAAGTTTCGTCATGGAATGGACATGCGTTCATGAATGTATTGAGGCTGATTGTCACTGCGCGACACCATAGGAAAAGGTGGAGATGACGCTGAATTAAGCTATTACAGCATTGTCTTGCAGTTTTTTTTTATCCGTTTTCCTTCATTTTCCACCGATTTTAACAAATATAGGCTCATTGGAAAGCTCTTAAAATTAATTTTGAATGCACATAATTAAGCATGTAGAAAATATGGCGCTGCAGTGCTTCAAGTAAAGATATCCAGATATGCATTTTACCTGAGGTTGCTTTTTTTTTTACATTACTGTCCAAATTTTAAAATATAAATCTTAATAAATTCATAATCGATTAAAAGCTCTTGAAAAGCACTTTCCAATGAAACAGGTATATGTCTCATACAATAGAAATAATCATGCATGACATATGCTGAGAATGAGTGATTTCATGTCTTTGCCATGGCGTTGTGTAATATATTTTACCACTAAAGCCTGTTGAACCCCTCATATTTAATATCCTTTCCAGGTAACAAAGTCTTTACAGTCTACGTTGCAATTTATGCACTACCTAAGTCTTATCACCTTGTTATCCAGTCTGTGTCACCAAGGGATTGACTTCATCACCATGACATAATGGACGTAAATAGTAATTATGTTGACTAATGCTTATTGCTGACCTATATCAATCATTATTACAAAAAGAAACACACTTGTTGATATAAATACTTTATTTTTACAGATCACTTATTAGTTTCAGTCTTATTAATACCAATAATTCAATGTCTATTTTAAATGTATTATCACGTAAACAGAAATGACCAGATTCAATAACGTGTACTATTAAATTTACTTCAACATAATGCAACTAATGTCATAGATGACAAATTGTCATGGAAAATTAACAGATTATACTCCAACATGACGAGGTGGGTATTGTGATGCAGGCTGACTTACCACTACATTACAGAATTTTTAGACAATTTTATGGTAATTGTACAAAAGCTGAACTCGTAACACTGAATATTACTGCCCCTTGAAGAGAACAAGTTTATTGCATTTCTGGCGAATGCTTCTACCCTGCAATCCCTGACTGTGGATCATGGCTACCTGATAATAGCGTAAATTAAAAGTATGCCCATAATCAGGCGAACCACATGGATGATACTGTGTTGTTTGGCTATGTTTACCATTGCTGATACTGACTAAAAAACACGTAAAAACTGAACTTACTTGTGAAAAGAGATGCCATGTTGTTTAGAGAATCTGTTTTTGTAGTCTGTACAGTTAATGGCGAAGCACTGACTGCCTTTTTTTGGTGTCATTACGTTTCTGCTTTACTGGCGCCATAACTAAGCTCTCTCCAGTCTCCACCCTTTGCAATGGCCGCATGCTGCGCACGGCAATTTTGCGCATGTCCATTCCATGGTTCACATTGAAACCAATAGTACTCGGCTGGATGGCCCAGGAAAGGTGGGCAAGAGGAAGCCAAGTTCAGTAATAGAAAATTTCATTGGGGGTAGGAGATTGTGAGTGCGTGTGTGTTTGGGAATTTTGAAAATCTAGCATGAAAACTATCAGAGAGAAGACGTGGTGGAGTTTTCGGCCAAATGCAAAAACAATTAAGCAATTACTGGGTGGCCTATTCAGGTTTGCGCTTGAAGGACATTCATGAAACCCAACTATGTTAACAATTTCCTAGGGCCCCCAGCCAAGTGCTGTCCCCAAAACCACTGAGCTTTGATGACATGAAAGAAGGACTTTTACATACAACAATCCTAAGGCAACTGCACTTCCACTTGTTCAATGGGGGTACTTGCTGATTTATAGTTTCCTCAGGCCATTTCGTAACATTATCATCACGTAGGCAAGTTTCAGTATGCATATCACTGCCTAAGCCAAGCTTGGGGCGTCGTCAAGGAGGTCAGATTAGGTGGTGGGGACGAGTTCCTGGAGGGGAGCCTCTGGTCAGGTCACGGCATAGCGCATCTAGGGAAGGGTTAGCTTGGGGAACTTAGTTTAGGATGTACTTTTGCTGCAATATGTTTTCTTCTGCCTTTCAGTGGACAATTTTAACAATTTTACCACCATCATTAGCATTCAGGTAAACATAGGCCTACATTTCTATGAAGAAAGCTGAAAGGCCACAATTCCCACTTAACAGCAGCATTTGAGAAGGCATACAATAAATAGCTAATTAACAAAGGCAAAAACATACATATATTTCGATGGAAAGAATGCAAATTTAACTCCAGCAAGGGACTGATTGACTGATGTACGGTTTCTAAAACTGGCGCTGCAAGAGAACTCTTTATAGAAAGGCTGCGGGACGGATGCTCTGATACGGCACTAATTCTTCGTTCACTTTGGTTTTATTTGCAGCTCTCCACAGGGATGATTCCCTCTCTCGCGGGCCCCTGTAAGTTTTTAAAATAAGGTGTTTCTTATTATTTTATAACTGTCTTTTACTGTTTGCTCGTCAGTATCATGGCTCCTGCAGTAAATGGGAGTCTTAGTTCTTTTTAGAATTTGCTTTCTTCTTGTCAACTCTTCGCTTCAGGCGGTATTTTGTTGTATAGTTTGGTGCACAATGTACAAATGCTCTCTCGCCTGACTCACAGTTTGTTCTAGGTAAAAATATACTATCCTATCCTTCACTTGCCTGTCTGATTCCATTACTCATTTCAGGTCTAAAGACGCCTCAGCAGTCTCTCTGTAATTAGTATTTTATATTCTATTCTTGGTTTTACTGAGAGCTAATGTAGCTCAATTAGTCCTGGGGTTATTCTATCTCGGGAATATAGTCCTTTTATTAATCTGGCGGCTCTATTTTCTACTCCAACAGGGGTTAGGTCACTCATTATGACATCTATGATAAAGCATTGACCAAAAGTGTCGCAGGTATTTCAAAATGTTGAAAATAAAAATAGTTAACCGAATGAATGTATTATTGTATATCGCAACGCTACATCTAACCCACACCCCAGTTAGGTACAGGAAAATCGCCTTAGCAAAATAAATAAATAAATAAAATAAAAATAAATAAATATATATATAAATAAAAATAAACGAATAACGGGCAAGAACATTTTGAAAAATAGTTTAACTTTACATATTTTCGTCGCAATTTTAACAAAACAGAAGCAATAACTCATGATTTGGTCGAAGTAAATACTGTCAGGCCTGAGTTTTCACTTCTGGTGATTGAAAATGTGAAACCATTACAAGTTATATAATTCCTAGAAATGTTGTATGACTTTTTTTTCTCATCTGAACTGTTTCACAATTAGCCTACCGCTCATTTAAATCTTAATTGCACTACCATTTCATGGGAAAAATTCTACTCCATTCTAGCTCTAATACACGAACGATTCGTCTACCAAATTACTAATAATGAACACATGAAAACAATCCGTATGTACAATTAGGCACTGCAGTCTGAGAAATAGAATTTGCGACCTCCAGAACACAGCAAAAACTAGGGGTAGTCAACCGTAATAACTAACACTTCATAAAAGTCAATAATGGATAATGAATTGAAATGTATTTGAATTCAGATTTATTAAATGGTCCTCGTAAGTTTGTCCTTGTCTAATCAGGCTGGATGAAAGGCAAATAAATAAATAAATATATATAAAAAAACAAAAACTTACCATCACACTCCAAATCCAAACTACCGAAAATTACAGGTGCTAGTCGCAATTCGCGCGGGTCACCAGAATGCGTCGAGATATTTTTCCTTTTTAACGAAAATAACTTTGAAAAAATGGCCCATTCGCAGTCATTTTCACTGTTATTACCTCACAGAATATCACTTCATATAATTAACAAACAAACTATTCATTATTCAAGGTATTTAAACCACAAGAAATATTTTTCTACATCAATGTAACGCATTGTCCACCTCTTACGTTCACGTACTGTCAACTACTGACTTGACGATCGTGAAGAAGACTGAACTCGGTGAGCAGATGCGTCTTAGCACAAATCCTGAACCCCCAAAATATATTCTTAGTGATGTTGATAATGCATGTCTTTTGAGATATATAAATTTAAATGCAATATATTCCTGATAAGCATAATTACAGCACTTAAAATCAGTTAGTTTATGGTGATATGATTAATCTTATGTCAAACGCATTCACTTCCATTCTCTCTAAAATACAATACATGGGTGACTATTGCATTTTGAGGTATCCGTTTACAAGGCACTTTTTATCTTTATCAGTTAACTGTATTCTTCGAAAAGATAAATGTTATTTACTGAATACGTTGAATCGCGTTAGTTATGAGTATATACATAATATCATATTGAATAATTTTGTAATTCTATGCAGAAAACGTCTTCTACTCGCAATCTACGTAACGAAAACGGAGTGAATACATTTCCATAGATTATCCTTATGGAGATCATGTTACTCACTCGTGTTTTCGAAGATCTTCAAATATTTCAAACGATATATATGGGAGCAGAGCAGTCTCTATATGAAACAAATCAAACTACCAAAGTACAAGTCAAAATAAGTTCTATCTCTCTCTCTCTCTCTCTCTCTCTCTCTCTCTCTCTCTCTCCTCTCTTCTCTCTCTCTCTCTCTAGGCCAGTGCTTTGATAGATAACCGCCAAGAAAAGACAGACATCGTCAGTACATAATTTCATGGAAAATAATCATACATAAGAGTATGCACACGGCGTTCTCTGAATTGTAAATGTGTACACGAATTACAAAATTCTTCAATATGATATTATTTATCCACTCATAATTAACGCCATTCAACATATTCTGGTAACCACAGCTATTTATTTTCTAAAAGATTACACTTAACTGATAGAGATAATAAATGCCTTAAGATGCCTCAAAATGCAATAGTTACCCATGCATATATAGCCCTTTATAGAGAACGGAACGTGCATGTGTTTATATATTTATATTTAATAAAAAGAGCCCATAAAAACGCCAAAATATAGAAAATGAGTACTAGTATATTTCAGAGACTGCTGTCTGAAATATAGTACTTGTTTTCTATGTTTTTGGCGTTTGTATGGGCTCCATTTATTAGTTGGAATTCTGTTGTAACAGAAAATTTTTACCAGTCACATACTTATATATATATATATATATATATATATATATATATATATATATATATATATATATATATATATATATTCCCGTTTTCCATAACTGGGAATAGTTCCAGAGAGAAACACCAAAACAACGAACACCGCCACACTCATACTTCATTTGCCCAATTGTGGATGAACCCTTATTCAAAAAGCTTTCACAACTTTAGCCGCGTCATAGATCTTCACAGGGGATTATTAGTAGCATAGTAGTACGTCAAACCTCTTACCCACAATGCACTTATCGATTCTATCACACGCTGTATTAAGTACGAGTATTCCTTGTATAGATTTTTTTCCTTTGCTGTCAAAATGTTCCGAAAAGTGTTTCATAGGAAAAAATTATTCCGCTTTCCTTGTTTAAACAAACAGTCTTCTTCACTCTACAATCTTTCCCCCGTAGAGGGGTATTGAAGTCAGTGTACCTCATGGGGTTCATTGTAGGCATTACTAAAGATTCTTTCCAGCGTCCCTTCGGCCCCTAGCTGCAACCCCTTTCAATCCTTTTACTGTACCTCCATTCATATCTTTCTTCCACCTTGCTAACCACCCTCTCCTCACAATTATTTCAGACCTACCCACTCTCTATTTCCTTTCCAGCGCTCAATGACCCCACAGGTGCTTGGCCTGTGACCTAGATCCTATATTTCAATCTACGATCTTCCCGTCAGCTGCCTTACGTTCTCAATCAAAATCCTGCCTATATATTTTATTTAGTTTGCTGAGGTCATTTGTACTGACACTGAGTTTTCCTGGAATACTCTCCACTTGACACGTGATCCTTGGATTTTCAGTGTTGCACCGTTGGATGCAAACGTGTGGCTTGAGATCTTTCAGTATCACAGTTACTATCCCACATAGAATCTCTTAACTGCAGAAATTATTCCTAGGTATTCATTTTCAACTATGCATTAGTTGCATCCGTTCTTCTTGAGTTTCCTGCTTGCACATGCAATTGGAAATGCACCATCTCCAACCTCTTACCTCCTAGTCTTTCATTGAATTATTATTATCATTTAGAAGATGAAACCCATTCATTTAAAACAAGCCCGAGGGGCCACTGACTTGAAATTCAAGCTTCCAAAGAATATGGTTTTCATTAGGAAGAAGTAAGACGAGTTAAAGGGAAACAGAAAGAAGAGATACCACTTTTAATTAAAAAAAATCAATTAACAAATAGATAAAAATGTATTAAAATCCAAGGAGATAGTGTTAGAGTAGTAATGTATTGCACCTTTGCTTGAACTTCTGGAGTTCCAGTTGCACGACTTCCTCTGGGAGGCTGATCCAAATTACAACAGCGTGAGGAATAAAGGACCTCTGGAACCGAGAAGTTCGATAGCGAGGCACATTGACTGCATATCGGTGCTGCTGTTCAGCGAATCTGGCGGCTTTCGGCAGATACACTCTTATAGATGTCTAGTGCTGATAGTGTCGGTGCATTTCCTTAAGGTTCCTTCCACTCCCTTTTGTTGGGTTTTCCCTTCTTCACTAGGTCGGTCAAGGGCACTCAAAGATTTGTGCAGTTGTTCACAGTTAATGTTGTAGTCTGTCAGTCCTAGAAATGATCTCACTTGTGTCTTGGTCTGAGGTTTGCTTCATCCTTGGCTATCCTTGTCTCTAAGGAATTTCACTTCACTGTATCCGATGTAAAAGTTGGAAGTCGGATAGTGAGCCCTGTTTCCCTTCCTCTATTACAGGTCCTTGAGTCAGTCCCTCAATGTATTCTTCCCAGAATATTGTTCTAACTAACACGTCCAGAGGCTTGACCATCACTTTGTACAAAGTTGCTGTTTAGTTCTTTAATCCAAACTGCATGTTCTTGAAAAGGTAATATTCACATGTAAGTGTGAAAGCAGTCTTCTCTATTAGTACTTTTTCCCTCAGGAACTGCCAATATCCTTTGCTCAAGTCTACTTTAGCGAAAAATCAGTTGTTATAAAGTTTCACCTTCAAAGCTCTTTCTCATTGGTTCGTTGTCAAAATTGGTTATAGCATTAAAGATATTCCACTCCGAATCTGTTTAATCCATCCATTTTTCTTACCATTACTACTGGTGAACAGTATGCAGGAATTGACTTTCCAACAATGCGCATTTCTAGCATCTCAAATCCTTTCTGGCTCAGTTTTCTAGTGGCATACAGTTAATGATTCATTTTTACTCTGACTGGCTGCTGTGTCATCATTTGAAAGTGTTGTTCTCCCAACAAGGTCTTTCCAGTAACTGCAATACTTGCTTCTTCTACTGCTTGCTTAGGCTGTTGCTCATTTTCACGTCAGATCTACAACCAGCCCTCATCCAGACTTACCTGGTCCTCCGTCGGATTCCTCTTCAGTGATCGCCACAATCGCGTCTCTTTTTTTATGACGGGTGCTGCTGCGCTGCTTCAAATCTAGGTAACTTGGGCTATGCAGTCACTGCAGGGGAGCCTGAGTCTTAACGCATGACTCACGTGAACACTGCTTTTCAGCCTCTTCCCTCTGTATTTCAACCTCTATTTTGATGCTTGTCACGCAGCAGTGGTCAGATATTGCTGCTCTGTCATGAAATCCTTTCATTCTGGGCCTTCCAAACCCATCTCCCTGGGCAGCTACATAAGCTTCATTATCTCTGATGATGCCATGCTGAAATATAATTAAACTTTAAGCTAAAAGTAAAATCACATCGAACCACTCCCTCTTAAAATATCTTGTCATAGTTGCCAATTTTTGTTGTACAATGTGAGGGTATGGCACGCAAGTGACAGTGGCCAATGGTGTTATACCTGGTGTGATTAAATCATCAGGGATTTTCTACTGAATAGCTCCACTCTTGAGGAATACACTAAAATATTGTGTTGAATTGAGAGCACAGTATTCTTCCTGTCTTTGGGAGTTGACTGAAGATTTGCCTTGCCTTGCTCTTATCTTGTCTTGTCAAAGTTTTGCATGCCTTGTTCTTCCCTGGTCTTGGTTTAGCTTCACCAACCATGGGCTGCTACTTAATATGATTGCTTCAGCTTTCGAGAGTTCTGATATACACGTGCACACTCCTACTGAAGGTTGTAAACATTACATAATCTTGGCCAACTCGACCTGGAATTATCTTGAAAAACTAGATTATGTAAAACTTCTAAGGAAGTCAAACTGACATGCCTTGAAACATAAATAAGATATAGTAAAATCTAACATATTAGTAAAAAAATTCTAAAAAATAAGCTTCTACGTATATGGAATTAGTATATTTAAAGGTTTCATTAGTTCTTGAAACTGCAAAAGGAGTGTCTGGCATGGCTCAGTGTGCTACGGCTAACTTGCAGGAACCTTCTGCTCTTATCCCCAACCCTCAGCATTCCTCCTGTCGTCCATTTTGCAAGTCAGAGATACCAACTACTTTTGAAGGAACTTCTTCCTTCCAGATATTAAGCTACACACGAAAGCAACGTCATACAGACATGATGCAGACGTTCTCCTGTCTCGTAAACCGATAGCAGCTTAGGCTCCAGAAACAGTCAATAGGCTTGACTTTTCATAAAAGACAGCTATTTTTGTAGAAGCAAGCGTCTAAACTTGGATGTATGAAGAGATCATCCTCCAACTTCAGAAATTGTTAAGCCTTGTAATGTACAGTGCTCATTCACCAGCATATGGTTTCTATGAAGCTGGTAACAGATCAGGCAGGTTTAGGAAAACGTGGCCTGGGAAAGGCCTTAGTTGTCCCATAATTACCCATCCTCCACATCCTTGTGCCAAAGTTCATAATGTCCCCCCGCCCCCAACCCCGTCCCCAACCCCCCCAAAAAAATATCTGTAGGCTGATATCATTCTGCTGCTCCCAGGCCCAGGTGACAGAGGGGAGGTTCATTGAACATGCTGGAAGCTCACCAGCTGTTCAAATATCTAGTCCATTACTAGATGATGCCCGACAGTAATGGATGTCTAGGATTGTCTTCATGTCTAACAGACATGTAGCATAGTTCTTCAGACAGAGCTGGGCTAAGAGGGTTTTAAGGAAATTAATATTGTTAATGTGAGAAGGTCGTGAAGGATAATTGCTCCCACTCAGATCATTGATATGTCTCGCTCAAACTCCCTAACAAATGACGTTGCGATCTGGAGAGATGATAAGCTCAGGTTTATGTTCAAACCATCCGCAAACAATATAACAAGAGAGAGAGAGAGAGAGAGAGAGAGAGAGAGAGAGAGAGAGAGAGAGAGAGAGAGAGAGAGAGAGAGAGAGGTTTGCAGAGTTGTCATTCTACCCAAGACCTAATTTCTTTTTTATTTTCGCTATTGAAAATGTTTAGCCATTTTGCACCATAACGTCTGGCTGACCTGCATATCTCAAATAACATTACATGAATTACACAATAGATAATTCACTATAATACCATTCAATGAAAAGTGTTCTTCATAACATTATGCACATAACATTTTAACCTCAGAAACAAATAAAAATAATTACAAATTCTGATAGCCTTGGAAGTATAATATCATCATCATCATTTAATTTATTATTACATTGCTATATCCGAGAAATTCGTCAGATATATTAACTGCAACAGCTGTTGAGTTGGCTCATGCACTTAGTACAAGTTGCCAGATAATACTTTCATTGGTTGACGTCCAACAGATTTTGGAGAACGCTACAATAATTTTTTGAGCGAGTTTACTGAAAATCGCATCAAGAACTGTTATATAAAAAAAATCAGTATAGGCCTAGGAGCACCCACACGCCGGAAAATACTCGTTTGCCGAATATATGACGAGAATTACACATGAAAATAATGTTACTGTATACAATGATGTCTGCCTGAACACAAGCTAAAGAAAAAAATCCATCAACACGGAAAATGTTTTGATTGCCTTTTAAGAATTATTCGGACAAGTGCAAAATATGCTGTAAACATAGGACTACCTGGCAGCTCATCATAGATTGTTATTGACGCTCTATGGTTGGTACTACAGAACGCACTGGCAAATTCTAATCACACTTAACAGTAAAATCATTAATTTGATTTATACAAGGAAATATATTTTTTTTACGATTATGAAAAAGAGTAAGTGAAGAAAAATGACGAAATATGTTGACAAATTTCGCGTCAGAGCCTTGGTTAAGAGTGAATAAAGAAAAATAACTATAAAGCAAATCCAAGTATAAAGCATATTAACTAAAAGATGATTACTGAATAATCATCAACGAAATAATAAAAAAAAAAAAAAAACCTGCGTAAAGGGAGCGAAGTTGAAATGAAATCGAATAGAATAAAACAGAGAACTGTATGAATAAAGAAAGAAAGAAATCCTCCATAATCGTTGTTCAAAACCCACACACAAAATCTCCTGACTTATGTTAATGGGTGACGTCACACTTGGGAGGGACGGTGTATCGTCCGGTCATCCCTCGCACCGATAACTTGGATAACAGAAACAGCCGCACCACTTATCTCTCTGGTCATAGATCATCAGCTGGCTTATATAAGACTAATGTTTCTATCGGAGATATTGCTCGGCAGCTTGGTATGATTAGAAGAACCGTGTATAGCTGGATACAGAGAAAAAGAGGAAATATAATCACGGTGTAACGAAACAAGGCGTGATCCGACCTCCAGCTTACTCGGTGGCATGCTAAAATCTTCAGTCAAACGTTGTTTCACCAACGAAGATTAAAATTGATATGCTATATTTTATTAGAAATATTTTTTTTTACTTTTTGACATGCACATTATTTATTTTTCACATTTTCATTCTGGTAGATAAGTCATAAATATCCTATCCTAAAATTTATGTATCTTTAACTTAACGCGAAACCCCGTTTTCAGACCTTTTTAGGTTTTCCTACCACCAACAAGAACAACAAAAACAACAGCAACAACAACAAAGTAGTTTGTAGGCTTACTCCCCGAGTAAGCGAAAACGGGATGAGCCCTTTGCACCACTGATGAAAATATTATCGGAACCAATGCAACAGCTCACCTAAACCCTGGTGTTGCTACTTCGAGAGAGTGCGCCCTTCAAAGTTGATGCCCAAACTATTCTTAACAGGCTACATGAGGTTAAGATACCTCATCACATTCCTGCCAACAAACCCCTTCATAACAGAGAAACACCTAAAAGAGAGGCTACGGTTTGCTTTACAAAATGATCTAGTAGCCAGTGATTTCTGGAAGAGTTATCCTTCGCGATACGAAGACTCTCCACTGTAGTCTTTTTCACTGCAGGCGTCCGGAAAGTACAAGGTAAGCTTTTGGAGGTGAACTAAGTTAATACTAAGCTTCTTGCTAGTTTTAATTCTCTGGAAGCTTAGATAATAAAAAGTACACAAACATGCGTTAAATATTCAGCAATTTCATAAAGCTATGAAAATGATAGGCTTAAGTAGTAATGAAAGAAATTCACATAAGGGCACACACACACACACACACACACACACGTACACACACACACACACACACACACACACACACACACATATATATATATATATATATATATATATATATATATATATATATATATATTAAGTATACGACAAAAAAAATGTTGTTTTATCCTTCATTGGATTCATTCCTTGGTTTAATGCAGTGTTTGGTTTAACATGTTTCGTGCAACTTCGTCTCCAGAGACTTTTAAGTCTTTTTTTTTTCTTAGAATTACATTCGTTGTGTAACTGGCAATCTTGTTTAAAGAAGAAAATTGATCTTCCTTACGTATTTCGAGGAATAACATATTCACTGGTGAACGAAAACTTCTGGAGAGCATCTTTGACAATTATTATTTTTGCGATAGTGCACATGCAAGTTCAAGCATATTTTATTTTCGGTGATATGCCTATGCCTTCAACAATGTATTCATCTCACACAGAAAATTATTGCAAAGCTCTTCCAAATCGTTCGGACTACAGGTTGTAAAAGTGCTATTCGGCAACTTTCTACTAAGTGCCTGAAGCCAAGTCACTCGAGAAGTAGTACTGGCGATGTATTTAGACGAGTTCCCGGCATTTTCCTATTTCAACTGGATTTTCCGCTTAATAGTGTGGCAATACGAGTATGTTAACAAGGAGTGTTTATATTATACTTCCAAGGTTACCGGCATTTATAGCTACTACAGTTTTCTTGTATGTGACATTTGTAGACATGGGTCTATGAAAGTGCACAATTAGTCTTTCCAATGTAGCTGCTAAAATATATGATAAATGTTGTTTGCGTAATGTTATGAATATAAATTTTCATGAATAACGGTATAGTGAATTATTTACTCTTTTCTTATTTCGTAGTTCGTTTAACATTCTCCTCTCTGGCTATTAAATCAGTGAAACACTTGAAACAAATATGTACTTTCGTAGTGAAAAATAAAAGAAAATAATCTATCTTAGATAAGACTGACATACAATTCGTCTAACTACCTCGCTGGTATTGACGACCGCTACCTTTTTACTTATTAATCAAATTATGACTTGCCTTCACTTGTCGAGGAATAAATAGTAGACTACGTTGTCTCAGCTTTATCAAGAACGGTTAGAATTCCTAGCTTCGAGTTCTTAGTGAACAGTAGGCTTAATGCAACAAGGTCATGCATTTCTTATGCAACATATTTACATTTGCGTGCTCGCTTTCGTCGTGTGCATCTATATACGATGATTTTGTTGATGTTAAGCAGCCAAGCAATTCCTTTATCGAAACCCTTGTGCTACTTAATGATCGATGGTTGGAGAAGGTGCTGTGCGTTCGCCTGCTTTCCACTACGCAAGTCAGGACTTTCCCGCCTGGGACACGCCATTGAGTGACGTCATAATAAAACTACTCTACTGTCTGTTTTATCTTGTTATTTTATGCAGCTGCTATGGAATATAAACACGAATGCACACACATATGTATATACTATATACATATATATATATATATATATATATATATATATATATATATATACATATATATATACATATATATATATATATGTATATAAATATATATATATATATATATATATATATATATATATATATTTAATTACGTAATTTTAGAAGTAATTCTAGATATAATATGTAAGTAATCATACTCAATTTTTGGATTCGAACTTGAGTCACTATTTTAATATTCTTCCCGGAATTTAAGTGAATTTTTCAAACTGTTTCTCATATCAGTATTGAATCTAATAATTTCCTGCCATTTTTTTATTTATAATATTACTGCCTTTATGATTAATAACAGTAGTCTAATGAGGACAACACTTTTCCATTTGCGCAACGTCAGAATGGGTCATTGTTTAGTGAACGAACATTTTTTGCATGTAGGAACTTTCAGTCACCTATAGTATATACCTACTATATATGATACTATAGATCACTGAAAATTCCTACATGCAAAAATATATTGTATTTAAGAATATTACATGCTACTGAAACACCAATTACATAAGAATGAAAGAAAAGTTCCGGCTACGAACTTATTAGTTAATGACGATATAGTGGTCATCTCATCCGCCGTGGTGGGTATGCCGTCTAGCTCTCTTTGCTTGCATGCCCGCCCGATCTCTCTCTCTCTCTCTCTCTCTCTCTCTCTCTCTCTCTCTCTCTCTCTCTCTCCTGCTTTCGGTGTTCCCGTACCCTAAGTACATAGCGCCTTTGGGCAGTGTTACACGAACAGGTTTTCCGGCATCTTTAGCATCTTGCAGCGAAACTTTAGGCCAAGAGCCAATAACTGATTGGTTCATTTGCATGAAAGTGCACTGAACATTAGTCCAAACTATTTACAGACATCTCATTTTCGATTGCCCGTCATTACGTGTAACGAACGTACGCCACTTTGTACACAAGTGTGGTTTTTTGATAGCTGGTGCTTAGTTTGGCGCCTAGATGTTAAAGAATGCGGGAAGAAGCGCTGGTGTGACACAGCCATAATTTCGTTAATGAATGAACTTCCTTTTCACTTGCATAACACTCCGTTGTTAGGTAGCACGTTTTAATGAGTCCATGCACGCGTTGTTGTTTTGCTGGACAACCCATCAAATGGGGATTTTTTTTTTTATGTCTATTTACAACGAGTTATTTAAATAACTAGTTTTTTAGTTTTTGCAAAAGAAAACTATTGAGATGGATATTAGTCTGTCCGTCCTCACTTTTTCTGTCCGCTCTCCAATCATCAAACACACCAAATTGCAGCCCTCTAGGATCAGTAGTTGAAGAGGGAGAGTGTGATAAAAATAGATGAAAATTTATAAAATGACGAGGATAAATAGCTGGTGTTTGTTTACTAACAGCATTGAGGAATCTGGCAGCTATTATTGCATGGATGCCATTATTGCTGTGGTTTGAAAGCGGTTATACTAACACTGGAAATGAGTCTTTCCAACCCCTTATGGACTTTTAAAAAAACATCCTAAATGGTTGCAAAACTAATTCACAACAGAATGAATATTTGGAATCGTTTTTATAAATGCTTAAGGCAACAACACCGCCAACCTCTGGAAAGTGCAGTTAATCAAAGCCTAATTTTCAGGGATTAAGAACCCCAGTATGAGAGACGCGCCCTTGCTCTTACAGACCTTCCATGTGACCAGAAGGCTGTACCGTTCCGGAGCCACGGTTGAAGAGTATACCCTCCCAGAGCTACAGTTAGAGACTGTATACCCTTCTGGAGCCGCAGTTAAAGACTGTACCCTTCTAGAGCCACATCAGAAAACTGTGCCCCTCTGGAGGTTCATCGGAAGACTGTACCGCACTTCAGGAGGCACACTGGAAGAATGTAGCATTCTGGAGTCACACCTTTGTTTATTATGCAATTGTTCTTCTGTTCTGTTTACTTTCTA
>NC_087205.1:66563897-66568897 GCF_015104395.2 Macrobrachium nipponense
GTTTACAGAGAACGTTGCGTTAAAGTAACAGAAAGCGCTCTGTTGCTGAATGATGTTAACAACACCACCAGTATTGAGGAAATACAAGATATCAAATAAACAAGGTCATATATAGGAATGCAATTGAGAAATTAGAATTCTTGTATATAAATAGCGCTAAGATGTCCGATATTATGCCCCTAAAAGGGTAGTGCTGTCAGTACACCTCGTGAGGTTCACTGTAGGCACTACTAAAAGTTCTTGGCAGCGTCCCTTCGGCCCCTAGCTGTAATCCCTATCATTCCTTTTAATTTACCTCCATTCATATCATCTTTCTTCCATCTTGTTATCCACCCTCTCCTAACAATTATTTCATAGTGCAACAGAGAGATTTTCCCCCTATTACACCTTTCAAACCCACCTACTCTCAATGGCCTTTCCAGTGTTGAGTAACCTCGAAGGTCCCAGTGCTTGGCCTTTGGCCTAAACCGTATATTCCATTCCTTCCATTCAGTATTATGCACATTCAGTATCTATGTTTCGTTTGCTATATATTCTTGATGTTTATCGTTATCTGTTTTGAAAAATGTTTGCTTGTATTCGAGTGCAAGTGGAATATTGAAGTAGGCGCTATATATACTTTCTGTTTGTCAGATAATGTGGTGAAAGATGGCGGTGAGTCTCTCGGTAAAAGAGTGGCAGCTGAAGGATAAGATAAAGAGAGGCTTTTTCCCAATACTGAAAGAATGGTGGACAAAAAAAGAAAGAAAAAGCTCAGCATTCCCATTTGCAGGTATGAGATGACCTCATCAAAATATATCTTTTCATTTCAATTACACTTCCGACATAAAACACCTAACGCTTGCAAGTACGTTCTCAGCAAATTTGCAAATATTTGAGAAGATATCAGTGAAAGGTACTAGTGTTTTGATAAATCACTCGAGTACCAGCTGCAAAATTTCACCTGTATGAAGAATTTTGTTCTGAAAAGAGACACATGTCAAGATGCAGCCGCTGTAAAAGTTGTCATGTGTTCGTTACCACAGCTTTTATCTGGTAAACAAGGGCGTCCCCCAGACGAACCGAGAGATAAGGGTAATGCCAGGTCCAATAAGGACTGTTACATTTAAGTACTTTAAACCAGCTGTGCAAATTAATGTTGTATAAAGAATATTTCAAATAGAGTAGATGAGAACTTGCAGCTCTTGGTCATCTTCTTCATATTAGTTTGTGTGATTTGGTCAGGTTTTTTGGTTTGTGGAAATCATGACAAGTCATCTCGAATTTAATTTCAAGATGAAAACTGTGCCCTGAATGTTCAACACCAAAGTGAAACATGTTTCCTTCTAACGTGACGAATGTAGCCGTATATGAAGTTAGTAAGATGGATCAAAGGCTGCTTGACAAAGTACCAATTACTTGGCAGCTTATTACATCCAACAAGAAATGGGCCAAGGCAGTGTCACAGGTAGTCAAGAGCTGGCTCACCACCACTATCCCCGAGTCTTTGAAGCCAGTTACCCTTCATATAATGCACTAACAGTAAAGGCACTAGAGGACAAGGTCTCGACCTAAGCCTTCCTAGATTTTTATCCATCCCAAGTTAACGTGGCATTTAAGATTTACACCTAATACCTGTGTCCAATTAGCACCTGCCTCATTTGATGATGAGACACTACAACCTACGGCTAAAGTGTTCCCACACATGTAGCAGGCCATTCATACTTGTCACCTACAAACTACATTGGTAATGAAAGGTAAAGGAGCGGCAGTGGATGCCCCTCGGATCAGGTGCTACCCCAGAAGCAATTGAAGGAGTTATTCTTCTGCAAGAGGAGGCAGAGACTGCTACCTTTCCTGCAACACCCCCACCCCCGCCCTGCTTTCCAGATGGTTTGAAGATAAATATGAAATCCATAGGTTTACAGGCCGATGAGACAGCTGTTATAGGGAGAGTTCCCCTGTATTAGATAACTTAAATGAGATCCAGGAGGTCCAGACACCACTCAAGATAGGGACAAAAGGATGCAATTAAGAATCATCTGCGAGTTCTGTGAGGCTCAAAACACCACTAAAATCCAATGGAAAAGGCCTAACTTGGGGAAGGCATAAACCCTGATGCCATTCCAGATCTAGACCATTGCATCCACACCATAAGATGCTGGGTGCTGCTGTAGAAACTGGTAAAGGAATTGTCTGGCACTGACGGATGGGGTAAACAACCGACAATCCTAAATCCACCAGAGGGCCTTGCTGACATCCTTTTGCAGAAATCACCCTGGGTAAAGGACCTGATGGATTCTACAAAATCCTTGGATAAATCATGGCACAATGGTGACCTCATGAGCTTCTGAAAGTAAAGACATCAATTACCAGAAGACAAAGAGACTATGGCCTTGTTCTTCCTGGATTCTGAAAGTAAACAACAGCAATTATGAATTTGATGTACCTCTGTTATTCCTTTTGTGACTATATACTACGATAGCAATTATGAATTTGATGTAATTATTTTATTAATTTTGTGACTATATTCTTAGATGGCAATTATATCATTTCTTTTGTGACTATATTCTCTTTTCTCTAAGATCCAACAGATTGGGCTTAGCATTTGTTTGAAGCATCCGAGGACATCAAAATGCTGAGGTCTAGAGGAATCAAAGGGACTCCTTTTCCAGACTGCTACAGGGTGACTACTTCCAAGCAAAAAGCCAGTTGAAGTTGAGGGAAGCAGGGACATAAGCGACTATGGGATCAAATTTCTCCAGGGACATGAGATGGCCAATGAGAGCTTGCCAGGACCTGCCAACTGGCCATGGATGCTGTAGGGAGCCTCATACGGTATTCTGGATATAATTAATCCTCTTCTCTATCGGGTGAATTACCGAATTACCTCATGATGGTGTCTAACCTCTTTCCTAGATACACAATCTGCATGGAATCCTTTGACTCGCTGCTCTGTCTACACTTCGATGCAATGCGCTCCCAGCAAAGTCTTTTCTGCATTGCAAGTTAATGTCTTGATATTCTCACAGTAACTGTAATACCTCCTTCTATCGATGCTAGCTTAATCGTTGCTAATGTTGGCATCTTGGTATGTCTCTTATCTCTGTGGTCAAAATTCTAGGCAGACCTCGCATGCTTTTAAACATAACTAAATATACCAGATCTGAGTAATAAACATCTTGATGGAAACGAACCAAAATCTAGAGCATTATAACTATTCCTCAAGGATCATCCATTTTCTCTCTTAGCCTATCAGCAGAAAAAGAGACAACTATAGGGAACTAAGAAAATGATCCTAAGCAAAAATAGAATGGGAAAATCATAATTTTGACGGCTGTAGAAATGCACATTCTACATGCTAGAGTGACGGGTACAAACGAACGTACAAACGGCTCGAAAAAATATTCACACCTAATAAATAGAAAAACAAAATTTTTTTCTCATGCAGGTGGGCTAACACCTTTGCTGTTAGACCCAAGTAAGCTACTTCCTTTGAATCTACATATTTAATTGATTTCTTTTGAAATGAATTGGTTAAGTTTATACCTAAGCTTATATTTATAACGCTGGATTTAGTTATATTCATTTCCAACAGAATTTTTGGATCAACTGCATTATTAGCTAATGTCCAATTAATGTATAATTGTTGCCATTGACTTCGATGGAAATTGCACTAAACTGAACGAAAATTGCACTGCACTCCTTTACATATGTTATTTGTATTTTATGTTGTTCTATTCTCTTTTCCAGTGATTTTCTGGTTCTACCTATATAAAACTTGTTACCTGAATTACTTTGGATTTGATATGATGATCCTTTAATACTGTCGGAATAGCTATTTTGAAGATATTTCTTTGTATTATTGTTATCTCTTGATTTCATTAGTAGGTGGGTAATATCTTGGAAATGATTGCCATTTGGTTGTATGAGCAGCCTTCCCAGTGTTATGAGTTTTTTGTTGTTGTTGTTATCATCATGGAAAATCCTTGTCGTTGCTCTTAATGCTTTCACTAATACAGAAACAGGTTAGTCTAATTTCTAGCCTGTATTCTCCATCACATCTATTTCATTATCCATATACTCGAGGCCACATATACGTAACGCTCTGAAAAACATGGATGGACCAATTCATTTCAGACCGAAAAAAAAGTATTTACATTTTCGTTCCCTGGCCAAGTCAATATTATGTCATCAACAGACCCGAATGATATAACATTCATTCCGTGGAATGAATTTGCATATTTTTCTACAATAAAAAAAATCCATCCATAAATTGCTTAAAACTGGATAAAACGGGAGATTACCATAGTCATTCGATTCCTATTTATATTCTTTGACTCATGCTTTAATCGAATCTGTTAAGGTGCTTTTAGAGAATATTACATTCAGCTGTTTTAGCGCTGAGGTTTATCAAAATTCGAACAGGTCGTCATTCGAGCCTTTCACGACTAAAGAAACCACATCAGAACTTACTATAGTAGGCCAGTCCCTTGCGACGCTCCTGATTGGCTGTTGATAAGCCAATCACAGGGCTGGAAACTCTCAGTCTCTCTCAAGAGTTCACATAGGCAGGATGTATATTCTACTTCTCCTGAGGGATACATCTTTCAAAAGTATCCCTCAGGAGAGGTATAGCATACGTCCTGCCTATGTGAACTCTCGAGAGAGACAGTTTCCCGCCCTGTAATTGGCTTATCAATAGCCAATCAGGAGCGTGACGTATCCCTCAGGAGAAGAGAGAGACAGAGTTTCCAGCCCTGTGATTGGCTTATCAACAGCCAATCAGGAGCGTCGTAAGGGACTGGCCTAGACACCATATGCAGGGTCGATGTGAATCTACTATAACCAACAATCACGGCTAATATGCTGATCATCTGGTTTCTCTATCAAACCTGCTCCGTTCTTCATATTGAGGTGGGAAAGGTTACCAGTGAGTGGTTTAGAATATGAGCAAGATATTTGACTAAATTTTGAGTTTTACTGATATAGCATGCTATTCACAATATTTATGGGATCTT
>NC_087205.1:66578897-66646397 GCF_015104395.2 Macrobrachium nipponense
TTGATTCACACCAATTCCACTCTTCCAGCCCTCCTTCTTCTGGTTTTTCCAGTCTTCCTCTCCCTATGAGCTTACCTTGGAGGCCCTACCTAGATTCAGCCAGCCTTTTGCTGGCACGGGCTCTTGCTTGGAGGCACATTCTAATAACCTGTCAACTACAGTGCTCTCTCAGTTTTTGTTGCAAGTTTAATACATCATTGCTATTTTGCTATGTTAATGTTGTTGCTATAGTTTCAGAATTATCCTTAACCTTAAATTGGATGTTAATCTTAAAATGAATGTGATATATTTTGGATTCATTCATTTGTAAATTTGTATTGTTAGTTTTCTGAATTAAAAAGATTTCATAACCAAAACTCGTTGAATTCCTAGTTGGAGATCTTGTCTCTCCTTTCACTATTACTTTTATTTCCTCGCTCTTTTGCAATCTCAGCACACTACTTTCTCTTCCTTTTTGCCAATAATATAAGTAGAGAAACAATAGTATAGAGAGTAAGAGCAAACCTTTTGCTAGTTTTACATAGGTATCTAAATCTCATGAACAAAACTATGAAAACAATTCTGTGATATCGAGCAACAAAAGTACCCAGAGGGAGAAAAAAAATCAAATCAAAGAGTTTTAGAAGGCTAAAATAACTGAAAATAACCACATGCCAATAAACATTGGAAAATAAAGGTGAGAATAAAATCACAAATGAGGAGGAACACTTGCCATTTAAAAACACTTGTTGTTTCCTTCACTCCAGCCTTTGTTCAACCCCACCCACCCATCAAAAATAAATAAATAAATAAAAGAATAAAAAAATAAATGAGTTAACAACCATTTCAAGTTCACCGAAGGCTCGACAATATTCTTTATTCACTTATTAAACTCATTTTTTGAGAAAACAACAGCAAATAACTAACTACAAAACAAGTTATCTTCCACGGCAAGTTAATGATCCCAAACCTTCAGGCCGGGCCGCAAATTCCCGAGACGTGTATGAGTATGCACCAGCCCACACACCCCCATCTTTTTTTATGCCCCTAGGTTAGGTTAGGCTAGGTTGGATCGGGTAGATTAATTTGCTCTGGCACTTGTAATTTGGGTGTGAGAAACTAATGAGATTATTTTCAAGAGGATTCTATGGTTATTCCTAAGATATGGCGTTCCTCTTTTTCAGGGAAATCTTGAAATATTTTCATAGATGACAGACACTGTTGGCTTGATTTTCACGATGGAATATTTTTTTTTCTTAAATTATTGGGACCTTTGTCTTATACATGAACAACCATATAAAAGAGGAGACATATACACTTGGAAAAAATATGGGGTTTATTTACAAAAATACAGGCATTATGTTGTGAAGAGACAAAAGCGAATATCTGATTATTCTATAAGCCAAGACCAGAGCGAACCATATCATAAAGTTTCCTTATCAGTAATAATACTTGTAGAATAACAATATATCGAGAGGACTGGCAGATGGGATGAGCAAAATTATAAAAGGAGTCTTATCTAGTAAGAAATGTGAGGCCGACAGCCAAAAGGACAGTGAATTAAAAGGAATGAATTCTAAGGCCTCAAGTGTTTTGAATCAAAACTGGAGAAGAGAAGTGTCCACTAACTCTCTTTGCAAGTCACCTCGAGACGGTTTGGTATTTAGAACTTGTGTCTAAAAGATTAGTAAGGGTTTTCTCTATCTCTCTCCAATGCCATCAAACATCACTTAATTGCCTTGAAGGACCCATTGGCCATCGATTTGTAATTTCTAAAGCCAGGGAACCAGCGTGGGAGAAGGAATGATTGGCGCGATGGATGCATGTTTGTCGAACGCTTCTAGCATTAAGCTGCATGAACAGGAAAGCAAAAGTAGAAATGTGAGAGGCAACGTTACCTTAGTGAAAGTTTGGATGGGGAAGGCATACGAAAAAAGGAATAAAAATGGGGAAGGATGTTTGCAAGAAAAAATATGCTGAAAGGCTGCCCAGTATGTTATAACAAGTCTTACTCTTCTTGAAAAATCTCTTATGCTGTCTTTCTTGAACACCTTTTTGATGAGATTCGTGTATGAAACCAAAAACCTTTAGGTACACTGTATGCAAGAATAAACCAAGGGGTACTTACATAGGCCTAATTTTGAAGTACTCTTCAGTGACATTACAAAAATCAATCTTTTCAGGAGTAGACTTTCCACTAACTCGAAGCATCCAGTGCTTACCAGTAGTGATTGGTGAAGCAGTTAGCTTGGAAGACCTTGGGCTGGGACCTGCAGACATAACATGTCTCCAGAAAGATATCAAATAAGCCTTTCAACTTTTATGTTGGATCATCAACATCATCGTCCAACAACTCATCATCCAACAACTCCTAGCATGAAGAAGGTCAGAATTGCAGGGAGATGTATTGGGTTACGGAGATCAGGAATTAGCAGCATCATCTTCCCTCACGATATTTGAGGCCTGTGGGGAGGGATAGTGCCGTCAGTGTACCTCATGCGGTGCAATGTGAGCATTACTTAAGGAACTTTGCAACGTCCCTTCGGGCCCTAGCTGCAACTCCTTTCATTCCTTTTACTGTACTTCCATTCATATGGTCTTCCATCTTACTTTCCACCATCTGCTAACAATAGTGCAATTGCGAGGTTTTTCTCCTGTTACGCCTTTCAAACCTTTTTACTGTCAATTTTCGTTTCAGCGCTGAATGGCAAAAGTTGCCCAAGTGCTTGACATGTGTCCTACAATTTACAAATCAATCTATCAACCATAATATTTTAGGACAACCAACGTTCTACCGGCTCAAATTAAGGCCTCATGAGTTGCCATGTAGTATTATGATCATCCCACCCAACTATAATTATAACTCCAAAATGGCCTAATTTTCCAAGAGACCGACTTAGCTGAGGAGGCCTATGAATAGAAACAGTAGCCTTAGCTTCCACACATAAGGCTTAGATCTGATAAGCAGCCAATTGGTTATGAATTTTATTAAAATATTTTGCCATCGAGTAAAGGGACTCTCTTGAGAAATAGACAGACATGACCCAAAATTTTATATTGGAGCTCTCATGTGGTCTGCCCAGATATCTCCAAGGTAGGGATTTTCAAAATAATGAAGAACAAGGAATTCCCTCCTTAGAAAATTTCACAACTTAAGCTTCATTATCATCTTAAACAAATATATTTCAGCTTTCCAATTTGGGTCCGAAAATTTTCGATGGACTGAATAGTCACTAGCATTTTCAAAAAGGGTTGAGTGGGAATTTCACGTCTTTACATATTGCTGACTGGCATAACTCTGAAGCTTTGATGTTCGCTTATTTAGAGACTCATTGATGAAAGCTGAATGCCAAAAGAAGTGGGTATGGAGAAGACTTTCAACTGTCATCTTTTTGTTAAAAGACAGGAGGAGCTGATGTCAGACATCTTAAGTAGATACTTATGCATAACAACTTTTGCATTTACTACTGCTTTACATTAATGATGGAACACCACCTAAGGACGCCGGCAGCATGATCATGGATCGGAGTGAGGAAGTTCTAGAACTTAAAGAGCATGGGGTTAAGTTTTTCAAGTAATCCAGGTGAAACAACTGCTTGCTCCAAATGATCTTGCTGAGGAGGCTATTGCAAGCAGAAAGGGGTTACAACAAGGAAGCTGAAAAACACTTGTTTGAAACAGGGGTTTCATGCTGGAATAATGATTGGAAATGTAGTTTCTTAAAATTTTTATTTCAAATCTTCAGGATGACTAGTTTAATTTCTTGCTTGTAGAACATTGCATGTAAACAATGTAGTATATTATAATAAGTTGAATTCACGGGGACTCAAGATGTTGAGTACCTGTAAATTCAACTTATTATGTATACATTGGATATATTATAGTTATGAAATATTATGGTTATGAATAATCCCTAAATGACATATGAGGCTCTTATACTTTGGCTACAACACTTTTCGCTCGTGTGATTGATTGATTGATTGATTGAAAGTTTTCTGGCATCCTGACATCGAAGGTCATTGACGCCGTTTCGCTCGTGTGAATATAAACAAAAAGAAAATAGTAGTACTTTCAGCCTCTGCACAGAAAGTCACTCAATGGGGCATTGTATGCGAATGAATGTGGTACTGATGATTTGTTTAAGGTGATTTGTCTAAGGAAGAAAAGTTGGGTGTTCTGGGAGTCAGTAAAACAGAGGAGAAGGGGAATGTGAACAGGAATGGAGAGGAAAAAAAAGAGTAATTTCGTCTTGCGTAGCTGACTGAAGCAGATCTAAGCAAAGAATAACACTTCGTGTCGGGAAAACTATTGGGACAAGTGAAAGAGGACTGGACGCAAGTCTGACGGTTCTATGGGTAATATTGAGGCTTGCAGGAGAAAATTGTGTAACAGTAAGCATTTACTCGTATGGTTCAGTAACAAACAATTTCAGCCATGGGCCGGTGGCGGCCTGCGTTGTTAGTACCTATAGCAGGTGCCAGACGCACGATCATGACTAACTTCAATCTTAAATAAAATCAAAACTACCGAGGCTAGAGGGTTGTATTTTGGTATGATTGAAGAGTGGATCATCAACATACCAATTTGAAGCCCTCTAGCTCCAGTAGTTTTGTAGATCTGAGGGCGGACGGACAGACAAATAGTCATCTCAGTAGTTTCCTTTTACAGAAAACTAAAAAGCATTTGTAAAACGGAATATTTTAGGGTTTGTAGAATGTGAAAGAGTGATTGTAATAGATTATTTTGTTTCAAAGTTATATGGGACAGGAAGAGAGAGAGAAAGAAGACAAGACAACAGAAGAGAGAAAGTGTGCAAGAACTTGAGTGACAACGATCGGTTTCTCACTGACATCTCCCAGTATTCCCTCTAGATATTAAACAGTCCTGGTCTAAGATCCACTTCTCCTGTAAATAAGTCCTTTTCCATCCGTAGTTCAACATATTTTTATTTATTAAGAACTTGTTTGGCATTCGTCCTCGATACCCTACACATCACCTAGTTATGAGTTCTGCTAAGGGGGTTAGTGCCATCAGTGCACCTCATGGGGTGCACTGTAGGTATTAATCAAGGCTCTCTGCAGCGTCCCTTCGGCCCATAGCTGCAACCCTTTTCGTTCATTTTACTGTACCTCCTTTCCTATTCCCTTGCTTCCATCTTGCTTTCCATCATCTCCTAACAATCATTTCATAGTACAAATGCGTTGAGCTTTTCTTCCTGCTGCACCTTTCAAACTTTTGCTGCCAATCAACGTTTTAGCGCTGACTGACCTGATTGGTCTTGGTGCTTGGCCTTTGACCTCAATTCTATATTCAATTCTGTGTGACCTTTACCCTCATGCCATGGAAATCATTCCTCTCACGCATTCCATTCCCTCGGAACCTTTCCATCACCTGCTCATATAATACTTTACTGCAACATCTCAGTTGCAAATTCGCCGTCTTCTGAGGTCTTTATATTCTTCAGCCTCGTTACTGCCCCTTTTACATTCTTAACGGTCATTCCCACGAACGTTGTCAAACTGACACCATTCCCACTTTTGAGTCCTCCATTGATACCTATCTGTCTTCCATTCAGCAAAACTACAACTTATTCTCTCCATTGACCTGAAGGTCAATGCGTTTTAAACAACATCTCTGTATTTGCATTATTTTTGATGGTCATGTATTATTAAGCTTTTCCTTTTGCATGTACTTCCTAGCAGGACAACCCAGTCCTCCTCAAATTCTGACTCACCTTCTCCCGGCTATTTTATAATTTACTTCTTTTTTTTCTCACTTTCTTCCGGACTGCGTTGGTTCCTGGTTCCTGGTTCCTGGTTCCTGGTTCTGGTTCTGGTTCCTAAGCGCTCACTTCACAAGCGCAGTTGCGGGCACACTACACTATTGGCGTGAGGTGCTAAGCTTTATTCCCTTGTTTTATTACAATTTTATTATTCTTTACTTTTATTTTACTCCATAGTACTTCAAAATGTTTCTTTCATTCTTGTTGGCTGAGAAATCCTGCGTGGTCAGGGAGACAAACATGGCGGAAGATGGTCGACACCCTGTCATCCCTGCAAACGATCTTTTCTTACGAGCACCGCACCACAAGTTACTTTTCTTCTTCTTCTTCTTCTTCTTATTCTTCTTCTTCTTCTTCTTCTTCTTCTTCTTCTTCTTCTTCAAATCTTTCATTTACCGACCCCACCTCTCTTACTACTGCTGTTCCCTTTCCTGACTCTCTCAGGCTCCCCGACACTCCTTACTGGCCTGATGATCTCATCATTGTGTGTGTGTGTGTGTGGTTTCAAGATGCTTGAAGTTTTGGTCTTGTTTTATTAACTATTGTAAGTTTAATTTTCAAACACGTCCACGGCAACTCTATCAACAGTTATTTTGAATTGATGATAAGCCCACCATCTTTAAGGCTTCTGAATGAACAGACCAAATCAGCTGTTTATTTGGTCTGTTTGCAGAAGTTGATGGTAAAATCTTTAGATTCTGTGAATGAAAATGATGCTGCACAAATCTGACGTTTCTGTTTAAGGACGCTCTTGAATGATACAGCTATCGTGCACGATGAATTGATGACTGAATTCGAAGTTCTCATGCAAGAAAAGTAAAACGGGGTGGCACTGTTACAAGAGAATGTTCGGGAATGATGAATATTATCACGTTTGAGAGCATTTTTATTTCTATACACCTTATGTTCTTCTTGACCTCCGGTTTTGCCCTCATAGGTGGTATTTATCCATTTTGTAGAAAAATACCCGTTCAGCAAAAGCGATTTATATATATATATATATATATATATATATATATATATATATATATTATATATATATAGACACATATATATGCATATAGTTTTATATATATATATATATTATATATATATATATATATATATATATATAATTATGCACATATATGCAAATAGTTATATATATATATATATATATATATATATATATATATATATATATATATCCATATGTATACATACATATATATATAAATATATATATATATATATATATATATATATATATATATATAAAATTCTCTCCAGAGCCACCTCACCTCATCAATTAACAATAGCCGAATCGTTATATATTAAGAAGCTTGTTCCTCCTTTAAACAATCAAACTACCTCCACAACACTGTACCTGTCTTGAGTGTGCCCCTGTCTCTGTTTTTTATGTCATTAGGTCCTTGGTTCCCGTCCTGAAAGGTAGCGGTCTATTTCTTTCATTCTGTCTGTTGCATTTTAAGTTTTTTTTTTAATTTTTTAATTTTTTAATTTTTGTTTAAAGTGTAAATATTTTTTAAATTGTAAATTTCTTAATTCTTAAGTCTTTTATATATTATAATTACGTTTTTCAGCTTTGAAAATGAGGCTGTGTCCTCGAAACGTCAGCTTGTTTAATAAATGGACAATTACTGGTACATGACGTCTCCTTCAGCTCCTTGTTGTATGTTGGTTGATAGCAACGCTTCCCATATCCATATATATATATATATATATGTATATATATATATGCACACGCACATATATATATATATATATATATATATATATATATATGTATGTATTATATGAATTTTATATGTGCTTGTGTATGTGTACACGTAAAGAATGCGATGCATGACGCAACCCGACCGGCATTTGAAGCCGTGATATGGTTTAGCAACCACACGAGTCGTCCTTCGCAAACCAGTAGTTTGGTTACTTGTCTGCTTTGTTCAACAACAGAAGAAATCCGGTGCTCTCTTTGCAGTTGATGGCGTACCGAACGGCAGATCGTAGCGCGCAAGGAAGACACACTTTTCAGACGCAAAAACTCTCGTATCCGAATATCAAAAAAAAAAAAAAACCTGGTCGTTATGTCAAGTGGAAATAATTATATGCTTAGTGAAGTCCACGATGCGACTGTGAAGACACATTCATTTCGGTCCTATAGTAGATTCACATCACCGGTGCATTTGATGTCTAGGCCAGTCCCTAACGACGCTCCGGATGGGCTGTTGATAAGCCAATCACAGGGCTGGAAACTCTCAGTCTCCCTCGAGAGTTTACGTTGGTAGGATCTATGTTCCAACTCTCCTGAGGTATACGTCTTTCAGAAGAAGTGGAACAAACATCCTGCCTGTGTGAACTCTCGAGAAAGACTGAGAGTTTCCAGCCCAATCATTGGTTTATCAACAGCCAATCAGGAGCGTCGTAAGGGGCTGGCCTAGACATCAAATGCACGGTTGATGTGAATCTGCTATAGTAAAACGTATACGAAATCCAGGAGGGTCCTGCCTCAATCAACAGATAAATGTCCGCGTGAACTTCACTTCTAAGGGCAGGACGGAAGGGCTGGTTCGCGATTTCCCATTTAGCGTATATATATATATATATATATATATATATATATATATATATATATATATATATATATATATATATATACACACACACCACACACACACACACACACACACATATGTATATATATATAATATATATATATATATATATATATATATATATACGTGAACTCTTATTTATATCCTCACACGTACTGAATGCGCTTGTCAGTGCCAAGCCTTAAACCCTGATGAAGAAGCCCTGACACGTGGAAGGCTTCGAACCTCAACACCGATTGATATGTCAGGAGTGAAGTTGCCCTTTACCATTCGCCTCCGAAGGGGGATAGTGCCATCGTTACACCTCACGTGCTGCACCGTAGGCATTACTTAATGTTCCTTGCAGCGTCCCTTCGGCCCCTAGCTGCCACCTTTTTCATTCCTTTTACTGTACCTCCGTTCATATTCTCTTTCTTCCATCTTACTTTCCACCCTCTCTAACACTTGTAAAACAGCGCAGCTGTGAGGTTTTCCTCCTGTCACACCCTCCAAGCCTTCTTACTGTCAATTCCCCTTTCAGCGCTGAATGACCTTATAGGTCCCAGCGCTTGACCGTTGGCCTAAATTCTATAACCCAATCCTTAACCAATCGCTACGAAGAAGGATGTCTGTCTGTTCCTGCTTATTCAAAACGGACGTCTATCGAATTCAGATGCATTTTACTATACTCTTGTTTTTTCCATCTGTCCACCCGCCTGTGGTGTTTACGTATGGTAACACTTCGTCCCGGGCTTTGGATAGTTACGCTATGTGTAAGTTTTAGGTAAATAAAAGGAAATGTGGGTGTACATTTGCAACTGAAAAGTGTTTTGATAATTTACTGTATGCTAATTACCCCGTTAATATTCAAAATAGGATATTATTATTGTTGAATGTAAGTTGAATGTAACTATCTAAAGCCCGGGACGCAGTGTTACCATACACAAACACCACAGGCGGGTGGACAGATGGAAAAAAAACCGAGTATAGAGCTGGAAAGGACCATCCTCAACTCCGTAGTGAAATCGGGTCACATCATCTTTTTGTTGGTCGGCTGGATATAGGCGCCCTCACACTGACATGTCTTGTAGTTTGAATCCTGCCTCCATGTCTGTTTCTTCATTCTGGTCTGAGGCTTCGTTTTTGACGAGCGTTTCCATAACAAGTGAGGAAATCGTGAAGGTTTGGAGTCATTGCGGCTAACACGTATACAGTCACAACTGGTAAGATTGTCCAGTAGTCTCTCTCTCTCTCTCTCTCTCTCTCTACATTTTATATATATATATATATATATATATATATATATATATATATATATATATATACTCGCATATCTAATCAATCCCCCTAGGTACATCTATCTCTCTATCTATCTATCTATCTATCTATCTATCGATCTATCTATCTATCTATCTATCTACACACACACACACACACATATATATATATATATATATATATATATATATATATATATATATATATATATATACACTCGCATATCTAATCCATACCTACGTATATATATCCATACTCGCATATATAATCTATACCTACGTATATCTATCTATCTGTCTGTCTATATATGTATATATATATATATATATATATATATATATATATATATATATATATAGTATATATATATATATATATATATAGCTATATTAAAGGACACAAGAGAAGGATTGAGAGGAGGTCAACCAGGAGTAACTGATACTATATGAACCCGTGTTGAAGGGACCAGTGCTACTGGAATGTGGGAAATTGGTGTGAATGGAAGGAACTGCAAAGGTCATCTGCAGAACAGATAACAACATCCAGTGAACACCGTAGGGGATTGGCGCAGGCAGTAAATCTCATATGGAGAACTGTAGGCTTTACTTAAGGTTCTTTGCAGCGTCCCTTCGGCCAGTAGCTACAACCCTATTCATTCCTTTTACTGCAACTCTATTCATATCTTTCTTCCATCTTGCTATCCACCCCCTCCTAACAATTATTCATAGTGCAACTGCTTTGGGGTTTTCCTCCTGTTGCAGCCTTCAGACCTTTTTGCTGCAATCTCCATTTCAGCATTAAATGCTCTCATCGGTTCCAGCGCTTGGCCTCTGGCCTAAACTCTTTATATAAACATCCAATGGAGGAAGTTAAAAAGTAATTGTTTATCTTTTGCCAAATGCTTGTGGAATGCAACGAACTCGTGGGCATTCATTGCTCTCTTAGAGGAGAAGGGCTTCTCTCGCACTCAGCAGCAACAGATATATAGTAGCTGGGTCGTGGATGCGATAAATTGCTTCTGCTTCAGTGTTGCCAACTGTAGGGTAATTGCCCTACGCGTAGGATAATCTGGGCAAAATCTTGAACAGCGGGGCAATATTTTCAATCGTAGCGTAAATGTAACACGGTAGGTTTAGATCAATATGCTTATTAGTATTCATGATATTGCTTATAAACAAAATCTAAAGATTTATTTATTATCATAGCCGCAGAATGTAGGGTCATTTTCAGTTATGTAGTACCGGTCATTTCTCGTCTCCTGTAGGGGGCGTAGGGTTAGAGGGGTTTGCATCACGGTTCTGATTCGGGCCTTGCTATAACGAGAAAAGAAGCTATCCAAATTAGAGCAATTTTCAAGATATTTTGGATTAGGGAAGTATAAATCCTTTTGTAATGTGAAAAGTCAAGGTTGACATCATAACAAAATGCTGACCCTTTATTTGCCGACTTAGGAATCACAGAAAAGAAAGGGCATTGTCATGAAACAAGGTCTGTTGCCGGTCATACATACAGTTACATTTATGAGAGATGGAGCAGACCCATCCTCACCATCGTAGAGAAAGGGCGATGGTTTTTATTGCTTTCTAGGCTGGCATATGTAAATATACATAGAATCTGTGGGTCACTTATTATATGAGCAGCGGCCCATGAAACTTTCAGCCACGGCCCGTCCTACAGCATTACCAGACGCACGATCATGGCTAACCCTATCCTTATATAAAAATAAAAACTACTGCATCTAGAGAGCCACAATTTGGTACGTTTGATGATTGGAGGGTGGCTGATCAACGTACCAATTTGCAGCCCTCTAGCCTCAGTAGTTTTTAGGATGTGAGGGTGGACAGAAAAAGTTTGGATCGACAGACAAAGCCGTCACACTAGTTTTCTTTTACAGATTACTAAAAAGCAGAATGTAATATCCACAGGATTTCAGCCTGAAGATCAATAAAAATGATTACCCACTCGGCTACGATGGTGAAGATCGGTCTGTTCCAGCTGTAATACTTGTATATATGTTTGTATCAGCGATATCAGAATGACTTCATATTCTTGGATGTGGATCTAAGGCTTTGTGGTGACAATTATTTCCAAACAGAAGTGTATGTAAGTATATAATACACACACACACACATACACACGCGCGCACGACACACACACACACACACACACACACACACACACACACACACATATATATATATATATATATATATATATATATATATATATATTTGTGTGGGTGTGAATGCAGAACCTTCCACTTGGTAGACTAGTGTGTTGGATTTAAGGTAATTATGAAAACTGCACAATTGGTCTGTAGGTTTGTCATATATGTGTGTGGGTGTCTGTATGTGTGTGTTTGTAACAAAGGGGAACTCTTTGAAATGTTGCTTCAGTTAGTAGCGTGTGATTAGGCACATTTGTTAGACAGGGCTTAAAGATGGGAAATCGAGCGTTGCGAATATAATTAGCTTTTCTTAAACGTTAGAAAGTTAAAAGCTGGTCTTCCCCAGGTGATGAAAGTGATGTTAATCGTCATTCGTGGCTTGATATTTGGAAGCACAAAAAGTGTCATTTAAAATCAGTGACAAAGAAATGCACGCACACACACGAGCACATATATAAGTTACAGGAAATATGTGAAATCCAAGGATTTCACGAAATCCCTAGGGCATATGTTAAATACTAACCATTTCGCTTAGAACATTTGAACCTCGAGGGGTAGTACTAAACACGGTGAAAAAGTAATCCATCTACACTGTTTCGCCGTGTTTGGTACTAGTCCCTTGGGGGTTAGATGTGTTTCGCCGTGTCTAGTACTAACCCCAGGGAGCTCAAATGCACTTTGGGACATTTGATCGCCCAGGGAATAGTACTAAATACGGTGAAATACATTTGAGTCCCCAGGGGTTAGTACTAAACACGGCTAAGCTGTGTTGATGAATCACTGTTTCGCCGTATTTAGTACTAGTAGCCCTCGGGGTTCAAATGTTCCTAGGCTAATTGGTCATTTCACATATTCCCTGTAACATGTGTTCTTATATATACATGTATATGTACACACACATGTATATATATAATATATATATATAATATATATATAATATATATATATATATATATATATATATATATAAATATATATGTGTGTGGTGTGTGTGTGTGTGTGTGTGTGTGTGTGTAAAAGAGAGATTGAGAAAGAAAGAGCTGGCCAATATGGAATATGCTTTTTCAGTTTCGAGAAACTCGAGTGCGCTTTCATTGACCTCATATGCTGCCATTACATTTGGGGAATATTAAAATGTAAAAGACTTCATAAGCTGAAATCATTAGCTTATTTTATCATGTTTTCCGATATCAGGATGTTTTATTTACTGGTCAAATCGAAAATTTTGGTTTCAGCTGTTGATTCTATAATCATTCTCAGAATTTTCCATAATGTTATCAGAGTCCATTTCCATTCAGCATACTTTGTGCCTGGATACGGCTGAATGTTTGTTACAAGTGGCATCTTTTCCCATTCACTTGCCTCGTAGTTTCAACAGACCCTCTGTTGGTCTCCCTTCATCGAGGTACTTTTTGTCCCTTTGAAAGTCCGGTTCCCTACTTTAATTAACTGCTGTATAGATGTTTCACAGCAAGATCTGTCTGGCTGAAGCGCTGACTTTGTGAACAGCCGTGACAGACTTGGCTGGGTGGCTGTTGCTGACAATTGCATTTGAGCATATCTGTCGCGTTCTAGCGTTTAACAATTTAATAGCCTTTAAAGATGTGTTATCGCAGAGTGCTGCCAATCATTAGGATACTATTTGGAGCGCCGCCGTCATTCCCTATTTCAAAGTCACGGTACTTGTTAGCGAGTAATGCTAATCCTTATGTGACAAATACATGTAATTTCCTTTTTTTTTTTTTTTTTTTTTTTTTTTTTTTTTTTTTTTTTTTTTTCTCCTTTTCCGATGTAGGCTTTCACGTACACCTAGTTAGTTTATCTTGTTTGTGAAGTAAGACAATGAGCTGCCAAATGCTACATTCTCTCAAGATGTTCATGATAAAGATTAGACGGTCTTATCTTCTAGATGCCCTTGATAAGTACCTTCTACGTGGTATGATTTTTTTTTTCTATGATGTCAGGGCAATTCGTCATTTGGTATCTGTGCCTCAGATACTTTTATCAAAAGTAATGTAATTTTGTATGTAAGGACTATTTCTATATGAGCATTAATTTTCATGGCAGATTTTGGTTGAAAATGAGGCTGCATTGTTCTGTAGGCACGGCGACAGATGGTTTTTGTGGAGATGGCAAAAGAAATGGAGAAAGGGCTCATCTCATGACTTCATTCTGATGTCGAGAGACTTGTGGGAAGTGAGAGGAAGATAAAAGTTTGTGAATGGGAAGTGAACACCTTTAGACAGCTTACGCTTTGAATAACAGATTTAATTAGGAGGATTTTCAAAAGTTTGTATCGCACGTGAGCATCGTGTACGAATGTGAACGCACGCTGCGAACGAACCAATTGCCATAATTTGTTTTTCTGGTGTTGTATGCTAATTTCAAATAAAGATATTGCAAGTCTCTTCTGACAGTAGAGGGACATGAGGATGGTGAGAATAAGTGGAGGTGGTTACTGATGTAACAGAGCTGCTGGAAAACGTAATGAAAGAATTTTTTTTAGATTAAGCCAGCAAAAGAAGGCAACGACAGACCTCTCACGTTAGAGAATATGTGGGTAAAACGAAAAACCGACTTTGAAAGGGACAAAAAGTAAGTCGATGAAGAAGGAAGACCAACAGAGCCTTTGCTGAAACTATGAGGCAAGTGACTGGGAAAAGAAGTCAAGTTCTAAAGAAAACAATTTTGTGTATCCAGGCACATATGCTGAATGGGAATGGATTCTCAAAGAGAACATTATGAAAAATTCTTAGAATGATCAGTCTTGAAGGTGGACGAATATCCAAAATATGTAGTATAAAAGAATTGGCATGCGTGTTCGATGAAAAGCGCATATAAGATTTGTGGTTGCAGGAAACATGGGAGACGAGGATGTAAGACTGTGTCGACTTTCTGAAAAATCAAGAAGGAAAAGCCTCGCCTGGCAGAGTGTTTGTGATGAGGAAGCAAAGAAATCGAAGGCGGGTGATTGTAGTTGCGAGGGTGTGGTGAACGCGGCAGTCCCGGGAACTCACAAGAAAGCTTTTTGTGTGCATTTGCAAAGGCTGAGTTCTGAAGACTCAAGACACGGCTGTGAAAGGAAACTTTCACGTGAGCTTAAGTTCTGAAAATGTTCACCAGAGTGGCAAGAAAAATCGGAGCGCAAAATGACACAGGATTCATTTCATTTTTGTGACTATTTTCTGTCTCTGTTCTTTGCTGGAAGATGCAGATCCTTTTTTCTTTTTGCGTGCTTTTGGGTGCAGTGGGGAGGTTGGTTCCCTTTTGACTTACTATTTCAGTACAAGTGAGTTAAATACATACAGAACAAGTCATTTTTCAGGTGATTAATGGGTGCACGTAGATATATATATATATATATACGTATATATATATATATATATATATATATATATATATATATACGTATATACGAGCATTTTTGTAATTTTCTGTTGAATAAAATTTCTGCGCTTAGAACTGCCATGAACCCATCTCCACCCTGATAGCAGATTGGTGAGTATGTAAGAAGCGGCTAATTATGAATATTTGTCACTTGAACACACATGACTGGTTTTTCATGCCGCAAATATCACTGAATTTCAAATTCCCTTTGCCTTTTAAACAGCTGTTGTACTCTGGGGATTGACAATAGACATGAACATCTGCCCAGGCCATGATTTATGACTCCGCCTTTGGTCTAGATACAGTGGTTGAAAGGCCACTTTGGGGGTTCGACTCTTGGGAGATCTAGTCGGTTGATAACGACTTTGTTGTAGATTATCCCCCGTAGGAGGGGTAGTGCCTTCAGTGCACCCCATGTGGTACAATGTAGGCATTACTTAAGGTTCAATGCAGTGTCCCTTCAGGCGCTAGCTACAACCCCTTTCATTCCTTTAACTGTACCTCTGTTCATATTCTCTTTCTTCCATCTTACTGTCCAGCCTCTCCTAACAATTGATTCGTAGTGCAACTGCGAGGTATTCCTCCCATTACACCTTTCAAGCCCCATTACTGTCAATTTCCGCCTCAGTGCTGAATGACCTCATACGTCCCAGCATTTGGCTTTTGGCCTCTAAATTCAACATTCTGTTCTGAATACGATTACCGAGTCCAGGTCCTGTATTTGAAATGAATATCAATCCATCTCCACCATGACAGCCGATTGGTAAGTTTGCAACACAGGGATAGGTGTGATTTTTTATCACTTTTCTTAATTCACAAATATTAAGCCACAGGTAATACGATGCCTTGGAAATAATGTACACCGAAGCCTTTATCAATTCAATTCCCCTTGGATGTTAGTTACTCTCAATGTAGCAAATTGGATATCAAACAGTATTTATGCCTTAATATTTATTAATATAAAAAACTCACGCGCGTGTTGGACAAAACTTCATAATTAGCCAGGTGGTACAAACCAATCAGGTGTTTTGGCGGGATGGGTTGATATCGGTTCTAAGCAGGCACATGTACACCAGAGTCGATATCAAGTTATATCTCTAGAGCCTGATAGCCGGATGGTCAAAGTCATCGTCCATCCTTGTTTCCGAACCGGTCCTTGGCTTGGATTTTGGGAGATGCAGCAGCGCTCATCAATTACAACTGCCCTTCAGTGTAAGTTGTTCTAAACGTTTGGTGACTGAGGTATTAAGCAGTGTATGTGTGTTTATATTTGTGAATATAAAGAATCACTCGTGTATAAGTGACAATTCCTATTATATATATATATATATATATATATATATATATATATATATATATATATATATGACTGGTAAAAATATTCTGTTATAACAGAATTCCATCTAATAAAAGGAGCCCATAAAGTACTATATTTCAGAGACTCTACATTTTGGCGTTTTTATGGGCTCCTTTTTTCACAAACACACACACACACACACACACACACACACACACATATATATATATATATATATATATATTATATATATATATATACTATATATATACACGTTGAAAAACACTTCCAAATACAGTTGGTATGCTAAGAGCAGGAAGTGTGGTCCATACATCAGCACGCTAAACACCATAAACTCGGAAGCCCAAGGACGTAAGTGTGATGTTTAGACTTTCACATGCTTATTCAGCTTTAGAACATCAACAGGAGCTCTGACGAAAAAAAAACATCATGTCTGGGAACTTCTGAGTAAGAAGGTTAAAACCGGCACTCTCTGTGGCAAGCGAGAGAATAATTCAATGGATATTCGCCACATGGGACACCGCTCTGCCAACGCGAAATCAGAGGAATTTATTTGTGGTGATAGAAATTCATCTCTCGATGTGGTTCGGATCCCACAATAAGCTGTAGGTCCCGTTACTAGGTAACAAACTGGTTCCTAGCCACGTACAAATATCTAATCCTTCGGGCCTGCCCAAGGAGAGCTGTTAATCAGCTCAGTGGTCTGGTTAAACTAAGATATACTTACTTTGCCACATGGGAAGCACGCCGTAAGGGGTGTTAGTGCCGTCGGTGCACCACGCGGTGTGCACTGTAGACATTGCTAAAGATTCTTTGCAGCGCTTATTCGACCCACAGCTGCAGCCCCATTCATTCATTTCACCTTTCATATCACCATTCTTCCTTTGGCCAGCACGGGCTCTTGCTCCCAGAGCAGCCCGTAATGCCTTCCAGCTATCCACCTTCTCCTAACAATTATTTCATAGTGCAACTGCTTTGAGGTTTTCCTCCTGTTATACCTTGCAAACCTACCTGGTTTCAGTTCCCTTTCTAGCGCTGATTGGACTCATAGTGGGAAATGCTCGGATCTTTCTTTTCGTTTTATTCGCGTCATTCTCCACGTGAGCGGTTCTCTCTCGTATGGCGGGTTTCAAGGTTTTCTTGGTTGTGGGATAATTATTAGAAGTGTCAGAAGTTGTTACTTTTTCACCATTTAGGACCGTTGGACTATGGAACAGCCTCTCAGAGGAAGTCGTGCAATTGGAGTGGAACTTCAGAAGTTCTAGCGAAAATACGAGGCATTACTGTCCTAATACTATCTTCTTGCATTTGGATACATTTTTATCTATTTAGCAATTTATTAATATATTTCACCCCCACCATTTTTTAATAAGTGGGGTCCCTGCTTTCTGTATTTCACTTTACTTCCTCGTACTTCTTCCTAATAAGCACCATAGTCTTTGGAAGCTTGAATTTCAAGTCAGTGGCCCCTGTGGGCTTGATCCATATATGTGGGTTTCATCTACTGAATATAATAATATGATAATGATAATGTGCCGTAAAATGAAGTTCCATGCTCCCTTGACAATCATATTCAGGATTAGCTTTTCTAAATACTATACTAGACCTAGTGTAAAGTCCAGTCGGCTAAAACTACCAGATCTGTGGCGAAACTCGAGCAAAAGTTTCATTTCAGTGTGTGCTGCTCTAAAACGAAGCGTGAAAAAAAGCTATTTTGTAAATTCTTTAGCCTTAAAGGCTTGACGCGGTACCTAAGATGACCTACCTAACTGTCTTGCATGACCAGCAGCGCATATACTGCTATCAATTTCGAAAAAAACTGGAGCAGATGTACAGCTACCCAGTAACAGAAGACTACCCACGTACCCTGGTATTCCCAACAGTTTAGCGTTGAGGCTGCAAGGGCAGATGTCCAAGTGTGTTTACCTAAGAGAGCCGTGATAAGACAGAAGAGATTCATGATCAAAACGAAATTTTCATTTCATTTCTTTACCTCCATCATCCGGTCGAGGACACTCACTGACGTAAAAGGAGCCCAGAGTTAGCTGACCACCGTTTTCTGCGGCCTCTAACAGTATGACAAACTTGAGAAAGCTTCAGCCACGGTACGGCTTGCTTAGTGTAGCCATTCACGCACAAACTGTTCTTGACCTGGCCTGTTTGATTTTCTGGTAATCACACACACACACACACACACACACACACACACACACACACACACATCATCACACATATATATATATATATATATATATATATATATATATATATATATATACCTCCTCTAAACCTTGAAACTTTTTTTGTTCACTCTTCTTAAACCCATTCCAAAAGAATGAATGTTAATGTATCCGGTGAAAACCAGTTAGGAATTTAACTTGTAATAGCGGCTATATCAACGAAAATCCTAAAGCTCGTGTTGCCAAATTAGCTATTTAATAGCATCGTCACTTTATGAATTGTGCTAAAAGAACTAAAAGAAAATTATATATTCAATAATAATATATATACATGAATATATATATATATATATATATATATATATATATATATATATATATATATATATGTGTGTGTGTGTGTGTGTGTGTGTGTGTGTGTGTGGTGTGTGTGTGTGTATGAAACTTGAACACGTTTTACCGAGGAGCTCTTCTTTTCGCTCGAAAAATCTAAAGACGATGATGATCGCCTCATTCTTACCAAAACTGCAGAATCATGAACGACGCTCTTGGACAGAAATCTCATTCACTTCCACAGACGGCTGATCAGCACATATTAAGTGTGTTGAGGCCCTCTTTTCCAATACAGTTTTATGACATTTATTCAAGCATTACTGGGCCTTTCTTTCCTTCTGCTTCTAATACTTCCATAGAGTAAACTTTTTCCAGCAACCTATTACTCTGCGATCATTTTTTGTAATTGTGCCATCTCAAAAGACTGTTTGTAAGTCCTTTCACCTATGCAAACAATTTGTCTGGGTCTTTCTACATTCTGCATATATACTCATTTCTTGTCTTTACAGTTTTTCCTGGGCTACGTATATTATGTAAGAATTCTTTTCTACGGGTCCCACTTTTCCTCTTCTGCGTTCAACCTCACTGCTCTTTATAAACGCTCCAAGTATCATCCCAATATTCGTACACATTCCGCTACTTCCCTTGATTCATCTGATCTCTGAGCCCAATTTTGTCTTTTCTTACCACCATTCGAAATATTGACTCCCATGTATGTAATACTGGTTCCGCCACAGCAGGGCTACTCTGGCAAGGCTTTTCTTACGGAAGTTAATGCCTCGACTTCAACTCAACTCAGCGTAGTATCGTAGTGTACTGTGTGAAGGTGATGATAGTATTGACTAATATTGAGAAATAAATCCACAGTTATGTATATGTACTTATATTTAAATGTAAATCTGTACAGAACGTTCCCGGGAAACTGTTCGATTACCGAAAGGTTTCTGTACAGATTCATCTTTAAATGTATGTAGACATACATAACTGTGGATTTGTTTCTCATTTCAAAACTCATGATACTACGAGTATCTTTTTTTTTCTTTTTTCTTTTAATGACTCATAGTTCCTCGTTGGACAAGTTGTTACTTGCTCTCCTACCAATTCGGTAGTACGGAGTTCGAATTCCCTCTCTGCCAACGCGGAATCAGAGGAGTATATTTCTGGTGATTAGAAATTTATTTCGCGATTTATTATGGTTCGGATCCCACAGTAAGCTGTATGTCCCGTTGCTAGGGAACTAATTGGTTCCTAGCCACGTAAAAATATCTAATCCTTCGACCCACCCCTTAAGAAAGCTGTTAATCAGCTCAGTGGTTTGGTTAAACTAAGATATACTTAACTTTTTAATGACTAATATTCCATTGGTGAAAAGGGTTAACCTGGATGGCCCTTATAGTGGAAGATTTGCGGCAGATATGCATTGCCATGAACTCCTCATGACAACCTTGAGCAATTCCTGCAGAAGGAAGAAAGGCGGCTATATGCATAAAACCTAGAATCACTGATGAAAATTGTCGAAGGCTGTTTTTTTTTTTAATGACCAACAGTTGTTATTAGTCTTACCGGGATGCAATGCGAACCATGAAACATTGCAGTTGAAATGGTGGTCATGTCTCGGTTCTGTTGGCGTGAAAATATATAAAAATATATATATTCCTAGGGAAATGTTTCATTAGTAGAGATCAGGTGGAAATGTTCAAACTCATTGTGATCACTTTCACCAGTCCAAGATCATTATGACATTTGTTGGCGAGATGTTCAATTTACTCAATTTACTGCCAAAGCTCCACGTGCCCCGTAGTGAGGTAGTGCCGTCACTGCACCTCATACAGTAAACTGCGGACATTGCTTAAGATTCTTTGCAGCGTCCGTTTGGTCCCTAGCTGCAAACCCTTCCATTACTATTACTGTACCTCTGTTCATATTCTTTCTTCCATCAAGCTATCCATTCTCTCCTAACTATTGTTTCATATTACAAATGCGAGCTTTTCTTCCTGTTACCCCTTGCTAACTTTTCTGCTCTCAATTTCCTTTTCAGCGCTGAATGACCTCAGGGCTTGGCCTCTGGCCAAAATTCAATATTACATTCTATTCTTACACTCCACGTGTTTACTAAAGTGCAATATGGAGAACAAACACAATATGTAATAGTTGTCCTCTTTTTCATCTTTCTACCGAGATTTCAGAGTATTCGTTGCTGAGATGATGAAGGCTTTTCTCGGTATGAGGCCGATATTTTCAATCTTTCTTGACCTTTGTAAGTAGGTTAGATTATTCTGGCAATAACGATGTTCAGTGATACTCTGATGGTTTGGAGGACTTACTTCTTTTACATTGGGAAGTGGAGATTTTGTTTTGTTTCACTTTGAAGTGTGCTACCTGATAAGTATAAATGTGATCATTAATACGACTGATATGCAGCATAATAAAGTCTACAGTAGAGAAACAAATGCACAGTTATGTATATGTACATATATTTAAAGATAAATCTGTACAGAAAGCTTTCAGGAAACTTTTCAATTCCCCATTTCAAAAGGGGATTCGAATAGTTTCCCGAAAGCTTTCTGGACAGATTTATCTTTAAATATATGTACATATACATAACTGTGCATTTGTTTTTCCATTTCAAGAATTATGCTACTATGACTATATTTTTATAAATGTCTACAGCTTTTACGGGTGCAATCACCGAGTACCGGTGATTGATCCCACATCATCCACAACAAACAAAGGAAAAATGATTGGGTTTTGTGTCCTGCAGCAGCGAGAAAACTTTCTTCTCTTCCTGAGATATCGTTAGGTCGGGATTTCTTTGTGTCGCCGTTCCAGAGACGACCGCGAATTCTACTCGCGAAAACATTGTGCTCTGAGGAGGCCGAATTTTATGTACTTCATGGCTTTGCTTCATGGAGATGGTCGACTTCCATATTAAGAAACCGCATCTTCAGATGCTGCGAAAAAAATTTCATGTCCAATAATGTTTGTTTGTTTGTTTGTTTGTTTGTATGGTGTTTTTACGCTGCATGGAACCAGTGGTTATTCAGCAACTAGACCAACGGCTTTACGTGACTTCCGAACCACGTCAAGAGTGAGCTTCTATCACCAGAAATACACAACTCTCACCTCTCATTGGAATGCCCGAGAATCAAACTCGCGGCCATCGAGGTGGTGCGCCAACACCATACCGACCACGCCATTGAGGTGCTATGTTCACTCATGGCCTTCCCAACTTGTCAATAATAAGGGATGTAGGCAGAAGGCTGATTCCATTTTGTTAGTTTTCTGCTCCTTCCAGTTTTCTTTAGAGAACTTTATTCACATGGAACAAGCACACCAAAGGGGCCATTGACTTGAAATCCAGGCTTCCAAAGAATGTTGGTTCCAACCTCCCACTGCATACGCCACACTGCAGCAGTGACTAATCATGATTCAGAGCCAGTGATTGTTAATCGGCCCGGGGGAGTCACGAAAATCTATGTTCGGTAAATAGTAAATGGAAATCTTTTATTGATTTAATCATAATCTTTGACCATAAAAACTTAGGTGTGAACACCATATCTAGCAGCATTTTGTGTTGTAGTATTGTAATCCTTTCCCTATTAAGGGTGAAAGACATTTTACATTATTCATTTCCCTTGCCTACGGATTAGTGACCAAAAACTCTGGCTGCCTCAAGTGCTTCTACAGATATTGATAAAAAATACATTATTGGGTAAATAGAAGATTGATTGCTGAATTTAGGAGTAATACGAACATCTCATTAGAATTTAACTCCGTAGGGGCATGTTTTCAGTACACCTCTTACAGTGCACTGTAGGCATTACTTAAGGTTCTTTGCAGAGTGCTGTCGACCCCTAGCTACAACCACTTTCCTTTCTTTTACTCTACCTCCTTTCATTTTCTCATATATGTCACTTTCAACCCTCTCCTAACAATTGATTCACAGTGCAACTGCGAAGGTTCCCTCCTGTTACTCCTTTCAGAACTTTTACTTCCAATTTCCATTTCAACGCTGAATGACCTCATAGGTCCAAGTCCTTCTCTGACAATATTGAACTGAACTGTGGCCCTACAATACCTTCTCCCTGACAATACTGAATTGAACTGTGGCCCCACGATACCTTCTCCCTGACGATATTGTATAGAGCCCCGGAATCCCTTATCCCTGATAATATTGAATTGAACTGTGGCTCCACAATCCCTTTTAATAATAATAAAGAATATTACGTGGTGTACTCAGTACTCAGATATACAATACTAGGTTTTCCTAGTGTGGAGGTTTCTGGGCATCCCGGGAATCTGGGACCAATCAGGACAAGCCCCGGGACTTCCCGTATCAGGCCATGTTTACGGCTTGAGCTACCCCTGCCCTACGCTAATCTTCCTTCTTTAGTATAATATCTGTATACTATGATTAGTAATTAATTCGAAACATAGTTTGAAAGTGAAACAATGTTTTCTCCACTGACTTTCAAAACTGATGTAAGTTAACATTTGTTCATGATATGGTTAAACAAGCAAAGTTCTTATAAATCTCATTTCTTTAGCCATAAACGAAAATCAACAGACATGTGATATGGCATTCAGGGTGAATTGGAAACCATTACATACGCAAAAGAGAGACAATAAGAATTTTATATTTTAATTAACAGCGTTTGTAAGCGATGCTCCTCGAAAACTTAAAGCGAGCGCTTGAATGACCTTCGAAATAAAAATAATAGATGAGAATCATAAATACGTGTATATACATATAGACACATTCACGCTCACGCCAGCCCATATATAATATATATATATATATATATATATATATATATATATATATATATATATATATATATATATATATATTGTGTGTGTGTGTGTGTAGCATGATTTTTCGACTCGCTCCAATTCACCAACTGATTAGGCCACTACTACCGTGAGGTCTAACGAAGCACCTTACAGCGGCGTCGACGGTGGCCGCCGAAGCGTGAAAAACTAGTGTCAAAAAGTTTAATCAGGAGGATCGCCTCTCTTTAACTTATTGTAAATTCACCCCTACATACAACCCCAGTCATTGTCAGGCCCTTTTCATTTTGCATTACTGAATGGTTAAGAGCCTTGAAAGTCCTCGACAAGAATTTCGACAGTCGAAGCGTCAGAAGAAAAACCGTGGACCTTGTGAGAGACGTTGCAGCGTCTTAACCACATACATCTGCTTCCAGTAAATGTCGCTGCGAACGGCTCCGCCACATCCTCCCGTCGATCAAGTCAAACGAAGATTAAACAGGTTCTTCTGAAAGCTGTCAGTCGTCGTAGGAACAACGCAATCTTTCTGCTCTTGGGTACAAAGAGGCGTCGTTATTTTCACCGGTATTTTGATTTAAATGTGAGAAAGATCGAATGGAAATGCGCATGTTGATGAAGCCGAGTATCTTAAGCGAAGGAAACTGAATCGAAAACAACTACGTTGTGTTGCACGATGCAAAGACAAGTTGAAAAAGATGGCGAAACTGTCAAGTTTCTGCTTCAGGAAGTAGAAAGGAGCGGGGTAACAAATATTAGTGATGAGGGTCGGTGTGTTTTAGGACAGCCTAAGACACCTGTTGAAGGAATGCGATTCCAGAACTACAGACGGATTTACCTCAGACGTGAGCGAATGCTGGAGTTGGTGGTGACAGGTTCGTTGCGCCAATTATCAAAACACGTAAGATATATATAGATACGTTCAAAGTTAACAGCGGGGAATTTTTCCTTGAAAGAAGCGATGTCATAAGATTGTCAGGGTAAGAACAAAGATGGGGAAAACGGGCAGGTATGGGGGGGGGGGGGGGCGATTGGTGTTTTCATCGCACGACGAATAATTTCGTTTTTAAAGGTGGAACAGATTTAGAGGGCTATCTCAAATATACCGTCATTATCTGGAATCTTAAGAGACATGCCTTTTTACGAGTTGGCGTAATTGGACAAGGAACAGGATGAAAGTATGAAAAATTTCAGTGAAAGAAATTCAGGGGAAAATTCGCCAATTACGTACAAGCAAAGTGCGAGTTCCACAACATACTGAACATTTTTACGGCGGCCTTGGCACTAACCATTATAAAAGTCTGAAGATTTTAGATTGTAGAGTTTAGTGAACGATTTCAGTTATTTCCTAATACGTGTATAAGAATAGAATAAATTTTATTCAGTGAATAACGTATTTATTTCTAAATGGCATTAATTCCTGGGAAAGAAATACAGATGATTCCAATGAAACTGCTTCAGGCACACGAACAGGACGGAAAGAAATCTCTGCTTTATATTTTAAAGTTACTCTGATTTATGTTCTTTGATAACGGATGAAAATAAAACTAAGCACACACATGCACAAACACACTTCAAAATGGTGAAAAACTGTCAACTCTGCACGGTAACGGTGTTTTACAATCCAGCCAAACTGGTACCTCACCCGGACCCAACCAACCCCCTGAGCCCCCAACTAGAAGCCCGAGGCTGGTCCAGTTTTGGCTCAAGGAATGCGGGCCAGCGCTTTCATTCTGGTGTCGTGATAGTTTTGGTCATTTAGGCTGAAAGGAAAAGATCTTGTGAGGCATCGAATTTATGCTCAAGAGCTCCGAGAAGAGGGAAAGACTCCCATGATCATCTCGTGGCGTTATATTGACCAGGAATTGCTCTGCCAACTTCTCATGATTAAATTCCATTTGCTAAGTTGAAGTCAGAAGCGAACTTGCCGTTCATCTTTTTCTCGTCAATGGAGTAGGTTAAAAGTCTCGAGTGATGTTCGTCTAGTACCAGCCCTCTCTCGCCATCCGACTGATGGAAGAACGTGAGGTGAGCGCCGCTTCCATGATGTGGTGCGTTCTCTCTCACCAATAAACCGACCATCCAGTCATGGAGCGTTTTAGGAAAGTGGCCGGCGTCGAACACCACTGACACCGCTCATGCGAACTCCATCACCTCCCCTTTCACAATCGCATTCGGAAATTCCTCTTTTCCACTCGTTGACGAAACTTCGTACACTACGGCCGCTGGCAATATGGAAGCGGTTTCACGCGCAATTTGTGCTAGGTCTGCTCGACGAGGAAACACGGCTCACGTTTCACCAGCTAATGACAGCCTGAGAAAGCAAGCAAACAACTTTCCAAGTAATCCTTGAGGGTCACAGAAGCCAAGTCTGGAGGCAAATGGGTGGAATTCCTTTCAAGGACCCTCCGTAGTCCACGGCGCCTGCTCTTCCCGCTCATATCAGTTGCTTTCGGACGTATCCTCTGCTTGTCGTCTGCAGTAACTAATATAGTATATATATATATATATATATATATATATATATATATATATATATATATATAATAGTTTGTGTTTGCGTGTATATATTATGCGTAAAGTTAGGCCAAGGTAGACCTTGAGTTAGGCCTTCCTGTTATTACGCGTCGTACCTTGTTTTTATCATCTAACTATGGGTTTAGGAAACCTCAAATCCATTGACAACAATGATAAAGGTATTTTTTTCAAGATTCTGTGAGGTCAAAACGCTGTAGCATGAAAAGTAAACTTGTTGCCAGAGACAATTTGTTTGGGAAAACTACATCGAACATGATACATAAACTGAATAAATGTGTTCCAGCGGTGGTTGTGGTAGAGACTATGTGATCAATCAATGGTAATAATTTCCAATAGGGTCAGACGAATCCTCTCTGAATTCGCGTTGTCTAATTAAAACCTAAATAACTTACGCTGATTATGATATTGGTAACTGGGAAAACAGGTAGATTTCTAAAAAAAGATTGCTCTTCAATATCATTTTTTGTGGGCTGTCAAACTGGTTAGGGGAAAAAATGCAAGTCACTGACTGAAATTACCATTTTACTCTTTATAAAAAGCTCTCTCTCTCTCTCTCTCTCTCTCTCTCTTCTCTCTCTCTCTTTTATTAGCAAATCACCGTAATTAGCCAAAAAGTTGAACCATTATCGTGTGCTATTTCCTCACGAGTAAGCCGTAATAATAGTTTGTTCTTAGATACTGGACAGTGAACCGGAGGCGCTGGGAATTGGAATAGCCTTAATTCAAAGAGCCTTTACGCTGTGCGAGGCTGCTCCAACAATCATCAATTTATCGAAGAGCAGAATTTCAGGAGAGGATGGCACCTGTGTTTATGTTTCAGATGCATTGACATAACTGTATGCTGTAACCACCACCTCTCAGAGATACTATGCAACACAGGTTCTCTCTCTCTCTCTCTCTCTTTTGCGCGCAGGGCTTTCTTACCATTTTTTTTCTTCATTTCGAAGTTATGTTGAAAGTCTCTCAAGAGACCAGTCTCAGGTATTAACGCGGTATGTACTCACCTACGCGTCACCTCTGAGGTGGTAGCACTAGCCATGGCGGAAGCTCAATGGGACGCCTTGTTAAGTACTAGCCTCTCTACGATCAAAGTATTATATACACCCATTTCTATATATTTCTTTATACTATAGCACTAAATACGGCGTCCCATTGAGCTTCCGCCAGGTTTAGTACTAACACCTCGGAGGTGACGCTTTGTATAAGTTGATGCATTCCGGGTTAACATCCTAGTCTTATTACCATTTAATGCCGCTGGAAATTTGCCTTCGGTGTCTGACTATGATTTGTTATAGTTGGCATAGTTAGATTGAACGTACGTACACCACAGCCTCCCTTGGTTGCACCTCTAACGTACGCAGTAGAAATTTTAATTTGACAAGGGCAAACGCACTTAAATAGCTGCATTTGCTTTTGTTATTAGCTATCGGAGAAATATTTTGTCGTTATATTTTGGATCCTGAGTGAATGTAGATACTATAACTTCTTGTTATTTTTGCTGCTTTCCACAGAATGGTATCTGTCTTGTTGATGGGTATACTTATCATCCCAGTCTGTTTCAATTCCCTTTAAAATTTATCATTAATAGTTCTAAATTACTGAAAAAATGGTAATTAACAAATTCAATGGCCGAGGAGAGGGTGGTAGAATGCCCAAGTTTGGACCGAAAGGCTTTTTTCAAAAGGCATAAGCCACAAAGCATCTCCCTCTGGTTTATGAAATAATAATCACTTGAGTCGTTTACTAATTTGTGTGTTACAAGTCTCTCGTCGTTCCGGTACACCGATATTGCTGTCTCATGTTTTAACAATTAAGCATTTAGAAGACTTTGTGGTCACTCTTGCTAAATCTCCGGACTTTATATATGAAATTAATTTCCTCATTTATAACTTGATAAGAATCACTTTCGCTCTTTGCATTCTGTTTTCCTTTTCTTGTTGTTTGTGCACAAAATATTCGGTGAACTATTTCCTGAAATCTATATAGTCTTGGTCAACAAAGCTTGAAGATTTTCTCTGAGAGGATTCTCTTCCGTAAATCAGATGTATACACATGTACACAAGCATGTGTTTACTAGTATAAAGAGATTTTAGAAGTATTAAAAGAATGGAAATAAAACCTTGACTGGAGAGCCAGAACTTCCAGAGATGGCAAAGCAGGCTGAGATTTTCTCGAAAGCAGAATTTTCTGGTGTAACCGTGGGAGGTACAACAAGCCCAGCTGAAAAACCTCTTAGACCTAAATACGTTGCAAGGGAAATGGTGGGCAGACTCGGTGAAGTACGTATGCTGAGAATATACGGAGAAATGGCTGTTTAGAAAAGGGACTTGAAGAGTAGACTAAAAGAGGATCCACTGAGACCCGAATAAGTCTTTTATGTAGAACTGAATACCCAATGATATTTTTGCGAAATATAAATGTCAGTGAAGTTGGGATACTGATACATTTCTGGACCCTCTCATCACTCCCCGCTTCCCTTCGACTAAAATTGATGTGAATCACTGAGTAGCACGCCGATAAGCCTGCGTCCCGTTGTGGGTTAGTGCCGTCAGTTCACCTCAATTGGTATACTGTAGACATTAGTTAAGTGTCTTTGCAGCATCCCTTCGGCCCGTAGCTGCACCCTCTTTCATTCCTTTCACTGTGCCTCCTTTCATATTGTCTTTCTTCCATCTGACTTTCCACCTCCTCCGGCAATTGCTTCATATTGCAACTGCGAGGTCTTCTCCCGTTACATTTTTCAAACCACCTTACTGCACTGAATGACCTCATAGGTCCCAGCTCTTGGCCTTTGAACTAAATCCTTTACTCTAATCGATAAGACTGCGTGGTCAAGGTGTAGGCTGTCGTCGGCCAGGAGAAGCGCATTGATTGAGTACGAAATCAGTTTTCAGTTTACTGTTGTATGAGCAGCGTACAATGCTCCTATTCTCTCTCTCTCTCTCTCTCTCTCTCTCACTGCATGACAACTGCGTTGGATCTCCAAACCGGGCAAAAAAATGAACTGTAAGATATCGTTTTCTCAAACCTCAAAGAAGTAAACAGTAAATTATGTACCTGGTTGTCTGTTGATTATTGTGGGTGGTAGTTGGGGGTGGAGGGAGAAAGAGAGCAAGAATCAGAACAAAAAACTTGTGTGAGAAATCATTTACTCCGTGAAAATGTCTACCTCCATTTCACAAAATCTTTGTTTTTCTCGTCAAAGTGATCGGCATACACGTGGTGGTAAACGAAGTATTGTCTGGGCTTCAGGAATGTTATTCGCAGTAAAGGAATTTCAGTTCAAATTTATAATTTATATTATAATTATATATTATATATATATATATCTATATATATATATATATATATATATATACATATATATATATATGTGTGTGTGTGTTAATGGTGAATACTAATGAAATCTTGTTTCATTCGCTGAATAACAGATGAATTTAACACTTTGTCCATTTTAAACTAAAATCTGCTCTTAGATGAACGTCCCCTCCGCACCCCAACCGAAAAAAAAAAAAAAAAAAATTCAAGCCAGCTGAATGATCTAACAAAATTTGTCTTTTTTTTTATATCCACCCTGCTCTTGCAAATTTACTTCTTTTTTTTTTGTGAAATCAGTTGCTTTCACCTCGCGTTTTATATCAAGTTACGAGGATGACTTTGAACATTTTTCTCTCTCTCTCTCTCCTGCTTTAGTGTTTTTTTTTCGGATTTTTTCTTCTGCCTTGGCGTTTTTCACTCGAGGTTTTCTTCTGCCTTTGTGTTTTCACTTAATGTTTCTTCTGCATTAATGTTTTTCTCTCGGTTTTTCTTCGGCTGCTCTCTGCTCGGTTTTTTCTTCGGCCTTAGTGTTTTTCTCTCGGTTTTTTCTTCGGCCTTAGTGTTTTTCTCTCGGTTTTTTCTTCGGCCTTAGTGCTCTCTGCTTGGAGTTATCTTCTGCCTTAGAATTTTTCACTTAATTTTTCTTATGCCTTAGTGTTTTTCACTCGGTTTTTTCTTCGGCCTTAGTATTTTCCACTTAGAATTTCTTCTGTCTTAGTGTTTTCCATTTAGTTTTTTCTTCTGACTTAGTGTATTTCACTTGGTTTTTCTTCTGCTTTAGTGTTTTCCAATCGGTTTTTTCTTCTTAGTGTTTTTCACTCGGTCCCAGCTATGAAAATTGGTCGTTATTAAGGTCGATTGTTATTTATGCTCGAAGTCGCTCTGGTCACGGAGCCGTTCTTAGCAGAGAGAGAGAGAGAGAGAGAGAGAGAGAGAGAGAGAGAGAGAGAGAGAGAGATAACAACGGAGTAGGAAAGGAAAGGCGGACATGTCTTCTACACTTAATATCCAGACGATCGACATTCTACGAGATCGAAAGCAAGGAAACCCTCTTAACCCATCACACAGGTCTTGTCAGATTTGTTAATCAACGCTGATCTAACGATCGGAGGTATTAGAAAGCGACTGAAGCTTAAGCAAATGAGGCTAACCTCTTGATAAAAAAAAAAGAAGTAAAGATAAAAAGAGCAGGGCTACGAATCAGAAGATGTGTCAACGAAACCTGATAAGAAGCGGAGAGAGAGAGAGAGAGAGAAGAGAGAAGAGAGAGAGAGAGAGAGAGAGAGAGAGAGAGACGCTAAGCCTAGGAACGGGATCCCGGCACCAGACTCTAAGGGGAGGCTTTGCGATGTTTCGCGCGCAGAGCCACCGGGAAAGGGGAATGGCCTTTATCCCGTTATACTCTACCTATGTAGTTGGTTGGCCGGGTTTCGGTTCCGTTTTCGTTTGTTTGCTGCACTTTTTCCTGTTCCTCTTCCCCAGTTTCTAGTGTGGAGGTACTTGGTGGGAATGGGAACGACAGGCATTCAGAAGGAAGCCTAAGGCTTCATAATTTTGGGAATGCCCGAAATCTTATGTTAATGACGACGGACTTCCCGTATTTTCTTCTTCTCGTTCAAAATACTAGACTGATAAGGCTTCCATTGAACCTGCACCCCTTGGGTGGTGTCACAGGCGTGCATTTGTTGGCCCTTTTTTGTTGTTGTTGTTGTTCTTCATACGAAATGGTAACGATAATTTTTCTCAAGAATAGATCGATAGAAAGGTTAGTTTAATACCTTCCTCGAATGACAACAAAACTGAGGTAATCAACTACTTACTTGAAAAACATTTATCAGTTTTGAAATGAAGCTCGGCTAATTGCATGTAGCACGACGTGTTTACGTCAAACTTACAGAAAACTATCCATTTTCATATAAGATGAATGTTCAGATAGACCTTTACGAGATGGAAAACATTCAGTACATTACTCGGCTTAATGCATATGCGACTGCTGGCCCGTGAAGGAAGGAAGAAAAGACTCCTAATTAAGGCAGGAAACGATTCAGCCTGTGTGACAGATTACATACAGCCACACATACACACACACATGCATATGATACCTACACTGGTGGCAAGGTCGCAATAGAAGCGGAAAGAAGTCGTTCGTGTGAGACGATACAGCCGCTACACAGTATTGGTGGCATGGGCCGCCTCCCACCGCCCTCCCTCTTTCCCCAGCCTCTTCTGAGCCTACAAGTTTCTATTTCTACTTTCACAGGAATGTCCATTTTCACCCTTTTAAGCGGATATCCACACCCCGTCTCCCCTGGAACAACACGGCCACCCCTCTCATCCTTTACTCTCACTGACTTTGCCTGTGATTTTACAAACACTGACATTTCTTCTTGTATATGTTCAACTTTTAGTTTTCTGTTAAAGAAAACTATTGCGATCGCTATTTTGTCTGTCCGTCCGCACTTTCTGTCCGCCCTCAGATCTTAAAATCTACTGAGGCTAGAGGGTTGATAAGTAGTATGTTGATCATCTACTCTCCAATCATGAAATATCAAATTGCAGCCCCCTAGTCTCAGTACTTTTTATTTCACTTGAAGTTAAAGTTAGCTATAATCGTGCGTCTGGCACCGCTATAGGTACCAACAACACAGACCACCACCGGGCCATGTCTGAAAGTTTCAGGGGCCGCGGCTGAGAGTTTCATGGGCCGTGGTCGAGAGTATCATACAGCATTATACGTTGTAAAGAAATGGCTAGAGGGGCCAAGAACACAGGCCACCACCGGGCCGTGGCTGAAAGTTTCAGGGGCCGCGGCTGAGAGTTTCATGGGCTGTGGCCGAGAGTATCATACAACATTATATGTTGTAAAGAAAACATTTTTAACTTCCTTATTTCGGGTTCACATTTCCGGCGAAGATATTTTTTATGGACTGAATTCCTCACCTTCAAAGTCCCCTTCGTACATAAAACATCATAATGCCTATTGCCAAGTGACAGAAGAAGTAACTCATAAAGAGTAGTTTTCAGCTTTGTTTATTCCTTATTCCTTTTCCTTACGTTGGACTCCTCTTTATTCCAATCCTCGTCCTTATCTTTACTTTTGGTTTGTAGGAGTGACCCTGCAGCCTCTTATCCACACTGCTTAAAACTTCAGGGCATCTGCTAGCATAGGCGCCCTCAGCATACTTTCCAAGGGTTGGCAAATCTTAATACATATATGTATACACACACACACACACACACACACACATATATATATATATATATATATATATATATATATATATATATATATATATATATATATATAGTTTCCGGTGTCAAGCAGACAAACACTTTTGAACTTTTGAAGTAGCGGGTTAATTCCAAAAACAGTATCAGATATATATATATATATATATATATATATATATATATATATATATATATATATATACGTATACTATTTATCTATTCAACTATCTATCTATATGTATATATATATACGTATACTATATATATATATATATATAATATAGTATATATATATATATATATATATATATATATATATATAAATTATACTGTGTAATATTTGTATGCAGTATATGACAGTTAGTCTTTCAAGAAATGTTTGATTTCGATTAAACAGTGTATGGAACCATTGAAAACAAAAAGTCACTGTAAGTTTCTGTATTTTTTTATCGCATCTTGCTGCATTTGAATTAGTTGGCATCGCAATTCCATCGATCTTATATATATATATATATAATATATTCATATATATAGATATATCGTGTATATATATTATATATATATATATATAATATATACGCGATGGAATTGCGATGCCAATAATTCAAATGAAGCAAGATGCGATAAAAAAAATACAGAAACTTACAGTGACTTTTTGTTTTCAATGGTTCCATACACTGTTTAACCGAAATCAAACATTTCTTGAAAGACTAACTGTCATATACTGCATACAAATATTACACAGTATAATAAGGACACCTTTAATTTACTTAAACTGAAAGAATATACTGTAGAATGGAAGGAAAACAAAGTGATATCGTTAAAATGTGATATTTTTCAAGTTAGTCACTGTTCATTTGAAAAGGAACTGTAACTTCCAGAGTTCACAGGATTTCAAGGGGGGGGGGGCAAGTGCGCCCGCCCCCTTTCCCTTGCCCCTACGTGCGGGAGCCCATGTCTGCTACTAATACACATATATGACCAATTGTGAAATCTTATCGTTATCTAGGATGGTTCCATCTCACACACAGTGCTTTCACCGGATGGTTTTTGCCCCGTTACATAATATATCAGCAGATATTTTCTTTTTCAGGGACCAGTTTAGCGTCGTAAGTGGGAAGCGAAAACAAGGGCAGGACTTTTTCTTTCCCATGAGAATTGTCTCGTAACATTAGTATTAGTTAAGTTAAGTATATCTTAGTTTGACCAGACCACTGAGCTGATTAACAGCTCTCCTAGGTGACCTAGCAACGGGACCTACAGCTTATTGTGGGATCCGAACCACATTATATTGAGAAATGAATTTCTATCGCCAGAAATAAATTCCTCTGATTCCGAGTTGGCCGAGCCTAGAATCGAACTTAGGCCCACCGGATTGGTAGCCGAGCGCGAAAACCACTTGTCCAACGAGGAACTTTAGTATAGTATCTATAGTGCATCACTATACTGTGACCGGACATAATAAGTAAGAAGGCACAGTCGTCAATATGAGCGACCGTATTTTTCAAGAAAAGGGAGCTTTCTACCGTTTGCGCAAAGGTCGTCTTTGGCCAAAGAGTTGTCCAAGAGTTGACTGAAGAGGACCGTCATGCAAACGGTCGAAAGTCCCCCTTTTTTTACCCTTTTTCGGTATTTTGAAAAATGCAATAGCTCATAAACATTGTTGTGCCCTTTTACTTGTTATTAGTATAGCACCTACTGTCCTCCTCCCGAGTAGAGATCGCATTTTCTTACCAAGAAACTGCAGCAATTTTCGAAGGCGCTCATCAGCATGAAAATAAGTATAGTGTTGCTTCCCTCCCAGTCCGGAGACATTTCCACTTCCTTTCAACCAGCCCTCTACAATCTCCGCTCTCTCTCTCCTGCCCCCAGCCCCAACCCCAGGAAATCCTCATCGTCTTAGTTACTGACTTTGCTGTTTCACTTATGTCTAGCTTTCATGTTTACGTCTTTCACTGGTTTTAAGATGAGTAAGGATTCGTCTTACCAGTCATGGTAATTATTGTATTCTATAGTTTTAAGAGTACCTGTTACTTTCTGTGTTGTAAGAAAACACTGGCTGTTCTATGCTTAACATGGCTTCATAATCTCTACCTTTAGGAGTTCCAGGTTGGATTCCTAATGATTTTTTTTTCTCGTGAATGAGCATCCACTCCTTAGCAACCCCATCCACTGAATTTTTATTTATACACTCTACGCACTGTTTTACGTGTTTTAGTTTTCGGTAAAAGAAAACTACTGAGATGTCTATTTGTCTGTTCGTCCGCACTTTTTCTGTCCGCCCTCAGATCTTAAAAACTACTGAGGTTAGAGGCCTGCAAATTGGTATGTTGATCACCCACCCTTCAATCATCAAACTTACAAAATTGCAACACACTAGCCTCAGCAGTTTTTATTTTACTTAAAGTTAAAAGTTAGCCATCATCGTGCTTCTGGCAACGGTATGGGATAGGCTACCATCGCGCCGTGGTTAAAGTTTCATGGGCAGCTGCTCATACAGCATTATACCGAGACCACCGAGAGATAGATCTATTGTCGATGGCCTTGATTTTATGTTGTAGCGGCTGTACAGCGAACTCGATTGCGCTGAAGAAACTTCGGCGCGTTCTTTACTTGTTTTCGATTGCCTCCAGATCTATGATCTATAACCATATATCTCTATTTGACAATTTTGTTTCAATCCATACATCATACATTCACTCTGGAACTTTTGGGAACAGTGTTTTCATCTTGGTTCTACATATTATCTTGCTCATTATCCACGAAATGATTCATTCGCCACTGATCTCTGAAGAGTTGCCTGAAACTCTCAAGTATTTCTTTGTTCTTTCTCTGAATCTTCTCCTGCGTGGCCGAATTTTCTGACCGGTTTCCTCCATTTCACTCGCTGCTCCTGCACCTCTCCTCTCCTGTTCAACTACTCCTCCAATCGTCTTACACAATCCACCCATCTCTATCTCTATCCTGGTTTCCCTCTCCCCTACTTCCCAGCTTCTCCTCCATCCAGTCCAACACTCACTGAAGACTTGATTCTCAAGGACACAACTCTCATAACCACAGTTTCTGCTTTTGCTCAAACGTATCTTGGATGTTTCTCGCGCACTTTTCTCGCACTCTTAATCTCACGCATCTTCAGACTACATCAGCATTCTCTAGGTTTATAAAAACCAAACTTCGCCCTTTTGTTGCACTTGTTTGCCCCCGTTTTTTAAAGTGCAGCAATCGCATGTGTTTCCACCTGCCTGGTATGTAAGGAATCTGCTTATCCTCTCCATGATCCTCTCACAGGTTTTTTTTTTTTTTTCATACAGGTTTATTAAAGGTGCGTATCTTCTCTTCTGGCCTCTTCTCTCGTTGCTAGATCTTTTCTATTGTTTCCTACAGAGTATTTAATCTTTTCTGAACCAGGCTATTTCAAGCCCTTGCTGGTATTCTATGGGACCCTTTACCGTCCTATCCTTCCTTCACTTTCGACCTTTTTCCAGCCTTTTCTTGGCACTGATCTTTATCTGATAATAATCGAGCTTAAAACACAGCCCTCGAATTCTCCTCATTCAGCGTTTGTCGAGAATGCCTGTTCATTGAATTTATTAATATATCAAGATTATATCAATTCGCCTCCTTTATCTGTTCATTCTTCCCTGATGGGTTTTCATCTCTTCATATACAAATTAGTTTGTGGCAGTTTGTTTTTAATTGCCACCAGTTTTTAATATGTTTTTTTGTTGATATTTCTACTGCTATTTTCAATGATAATAGTGTAACTGCCAATAATATTACTATTTTTTCTACTACTGTGTGGATATTGGAATCTATCATTCCTATCACTTTAACTCCTGTATCTAGTTTGTGTGCATCTATTGTAATGCCTCTACTTTGTATATTCCATGTATATGGCCTTGTTCTGAAAATAAAGATGATGATGATTATTATCATTATTAATTTATACAATGCCTGTGTCTCTGCTCTTGGTACTGTCGTCTGGACTTTGTCATTTACCCGCCTCGAAATTTCTTGTCATCTTCACGCCTTCATGACACGTCACCGTTCTTCTGTAATTCTTTCTTTGTCAGTTCTTGCAAATCTCTTTTCTTAATTAGAATTTCTTTTCATCAGAGAAATTTATGACAGCGGGTTTTCATAAGACTTCCTCTTCGTCTCTCCAGCTCTTAGGGTTCATTACGTCTCTTTTTTTTTTCCCGCCATCTAGATTTAATCTACATCACGTGATTTCTACTCTCGTAACATTTTTTCCATTAAAGAGATTTCTGAAACATCAGTCTTTGCTATTTCCGTCATTTTCTTAATTTAATAATCCTTCACCACTTCATCCTCTTCGGCTATTACCACACACATTTTTATCGACCTTCTTGAAGGTTCCTCTGCACATGAACAGATCTACTTGAGCTCTCAGACCAGCCACCATAGATCACAAACTAGTTTGCTCTCTTCTGAAAAGATGCCTTTCAGTTTTCTGCAAAAGAAACTACTGTGTCCACTTTGTCTGTCCGTCCGCCCTCAAATCTTAAAAAATCCTGAGGCCAGAGGGCTGCAAATTGGTATGTTGAGCATCCACCCTCCAATCATCAAACATACCAAATTGCAACCCTCTAGCCTTAGCATTTTTTTTTATTTTATATAAAGATAAAGTTATGCATAATCGTACTTCTGTCAGCGCTATAGGTACCAACAACAAAGGCCACCAACGGACTGTGGCTGAGTTTCATAAGCTGCGGCCAAGAGTTTTATGGGCCGTGGCTGAGGCCACCCCTGGACAGAAAATTCGATTGCGCCGAAGAAACTTCGGCGTATTATTTACTTGTTTGGTATCAGATCAACAGCCATTGCAAGGTCAAACACTCCCTCCACCGCATCATTGCTCTCTCCTACTCCTCAGCCATCATTCACTTTATTGATCTCCTCCTGTTATGCCACTTCTTGCTTCTGACCCGTTTATTCCCAGATGGTTTTCTTTTCTCCTAGACTTCACACTTGTGAGTTATATGCAAATGATGGTCACAATAATCGGACCCATATCCTTGTTTAGTGGTTCTCAATCAAGGGGGAATTCTCCCCTAGGGGGGAATTTCAGTTTCAGTTGGGAGGCAGGAGGAATCATGACCACAGATTGGCAGTCTCAAACTGGCTCTAAAGGCCCCCATACACTGAACGATTGTCTGAACGCCTGTCTGTATCGTTCGCAAAAACAGTGTATGGGCTTGTCTGAATGCAATAGTGGCCGGAGCTTCGTGTCTGAACGATCTCAGCGGGAATCTGTCACGACCAGGTTGCTGTCTTGCGACTTAAGTCTGTCATACACAACTCGTTCAATGTATGGGTTTGTCTGCCGATATAACGGTATCTCTTCTAGAGATGATGCCATGTCTTCTCGGGACAAAATCTTTGTTCAGACAGAAATCGGGGGGGAGATCGTTCATACTGTCTGAATAGTGTGTGTGTGTGGGTCGATAGCGACAATCGTTCAGACAGTCGTTCAGATAATCATTCAGTGTATGGGGGCCTAAAGACCACAGAAAACGCAGTGTGCATCTGTCCACACCACTGAGAGGTCACGCTGGACTTTCTCTCCGCTAATTGTGTGTTTGTGTTAGTATCTTGTTGCACATTATTTGGAATGCACCTTTTGAGGATGACAATTTTCGGAAGGGGTGGGGGCGAATGACATTCTGACATATGGTGAGAGAGTGCGTGGGCAAAAAAAAGTTGAGACCCACAGCCCTAGTCGAAGTTCATCACCCTACCACTCTTCCGCGCACTTCAGTCAGGTTGTCCTCAAAGTCCAAGCCCTTTTCCTCGGTGTCTCACTGCGGTACTTGACCTCCACACACATCACATCCAGTAGCTTCTCCTCCATGAGGTTTAAAACCTCGATTCCTTTTCTAGTTCTCCAGAATCCATGGATTCACTGTCTTGCTCTCATATACTTAGAATTTTTCAATTTCACATCCTTATGTACGCAGCAAACATTCTTCAGTGATGGTCCATAATTCTTTTGGTATTACATTGTCTATTGTTACCTTTCCTGTCTCTGTCTATCTAATCAATAAACAGTCAGGCTGATTAAAGTATTATTTGTTTCTTAAGGCTGCGAAAATTTCGTTAAAATCTTTAAACCAGTATATCCATAGACAACCCCTTGGTAATCTACAATCATTTATCATCACATTACCTCATCATATTATTTTCCTCCGCTCATTACCTCAAGATCTTTCTCTTATGACATTGTGTCATAAAGCTGGTCGTCTCCCACCACTCACTTTGGTTTTATCGACAGACATATCTCAAAATAGACATATCATCTCCATCACCTTTCCTCTTTCACACTGCTTCATTATTGTGGGGCATACGCGCTTCATTTGTGATTTTGACTGAAACTTATCTTGATGCATGAAGATCTTTGACCCCCACACCCTCCCCCGCCTCCCCACCTGCAGTGAATTATCCTCCCCCCTGACTGTACTGTAACCTTTTCTCGAATCCATCGTCCTTTTTTTTCTTGGTGGGGGGGGGAGTTAATAATTCGTTTCCAACGCATATTACTGAAATTTTTGTGTCCATTTTTCTTGGATCGTGGGAGGTTTACAGTTGTTCTCTGAAAATTAGAGAATAAGCGTTCTCTAGCTTCATTCAATGAAGCCTGGCTTGTTCTGTCAAATTGAATTTTTTCATGGCTATGTTGACGTGTAACTATCACAGATTGTTTTGGAATTGTGACATATGATACAGAAAAATCTATCGTTTTCCCAATGATATTTCACCCACACGACGATGTCCTTATCTTCAAAGATTGTGCCAAACTTGGGAAAATAGTTCAGGTACCCCAAACAGTCTTCTTGTCTCAGTCAGAGAAGGAGACACTGTAAGTGCCAGATCCCTGTCAGCTGATAACCGCTAACAAATCTCAAGTGCAATGATGAAGCAAAGGTAGCTGCCGGCTCTTTATGCATTATGTATTTCACTGACCATTATTCTGTGTACACCAGCGATAGATCAGACAATATCTATTCCTGTTATTCCAATCATTAGGCAATATGACTTCTGCATTAAATTCAGTAAATAAGGTTTCTTGTATCTGCATTCTCATGTACGTATGTCAGTATGGTGCCAGCAGACACGTCCTGTACTGGTGAGCAGATAACATTTTAGCTTCCATATGCAGTCTTTTCTACAGGAGTCTGAAAAGTTTAGCCTCAGAGACATCAAACTGAAGAAAGCTTTTCCAGTTAAATCAGGGGTGTCAAACTCATGGCCCGCGGGATGGTCTTAAGTGGCCCGCGAGGTGCCAAGAGATTTTTCAACTCGAGCTACTATAACTGTTAGAATTGAGGAAAATTTAACTAAAGTAACTAAACTGTTTTACCTTTCATTCATGTGACAATAATTTATTAATTTATTTCATATTATAATTGCTGCCAATAAGGCTCTTTTATTGCAAATTTTAATGAGTCATAAGGAACAAGTAATTACCAAATCTTTGATGGCTCTCGAGACCATAACGTAGTGCATAATTGGCCTTCGAAAGGATTTGAGTTTGACACCCCTGAGTTAGATGGATGAGGAATTGTTAGAATTGTTCGGTCTTCTCTGAACACCAGCCCCGCAAGTCTTTCTGGTGAAGACCTTCAAGCTGTCTGAGTAATATATATATATATATATATATATATAATTAGATATATATATATATATATAAATATATATATATATCTATATATATGATATATAATATATCTATATATATATATATTTATATATTTATATATATATATATATATATATTATATATATATATATTATATATATATATATATATATAGATATATATAATATATATATATTATATAATAAATATATAATTATATTACAATATATATATATATGTGTGTGTGTGTGTGTGTGTGTGTGTGTGTGTGTGTGTGTGTGTGTGTGTGTGTGTGTGTGTATCATATCCCAAGCTATGTCAATCCTAGGTGGAGATAAAGTGTAAGGTTGGCATAAATATATCATCAGTACATTCCTGAAATGTGCATACTCTTTGTTAGGCAACATTTGAACTTGTGCAGCACCATCCTTTATTTAGACATCCACATTGGTGCTTCATTAGTAAGTCTGCCTTGCTCTCATAGTGAATCTCTCCAAACTTGAAAACAGTGCTGGCAGTTAAAAATGTTTTCATAGAAAAATAAATCTGCTATATTTCCTTCTTTAGTATGGTATGTAATTTGCAATCTTGAACACAACAGAGGTCTTCCTACCATTCTGATATTTGTAATTTCTCTTTTTATCGTCTTTTCCTTAGTAGATAGTCAACAGATCAGTAGAAACGCTTCTTGGGATGGCTTCAGATACTGACTTTGATCTAGGACTATCCGTTTGTGTACAAACGTTTTGTCACTATCCCTTTGTGTAAAATTTTTTGTATAGGCTGCTTCTCACTCCCATGACAGTATCAGAGCCGTATATATACGGCTCTGGAAGTATTAAGTTCTAACTTAAGCATAATCCACAATTAAGTCACCTCTTTCCTTTTCATATGGATGTCTATGTCTTACAAGATAGCTGGAAGGTTGAGGCATCTTGAGCAAAGACATTTAGTACGCTGAAGACATGTTCATGATGGTGCTTGATTTTGTGAGACTTGCTACAGCTTCATATTTCTTCAGTATTCTGCTTACTTTAAGGCCTTAGTCTCTTTACATTAGTCTTAACTTGCTTATGAATTTAGTCTTAAGCCAAGGCAGAGAAGCTACACCAGAGATGAAATGTTTTTAGACTTATGCTTGGTTGGTGTTCCAGGAAAACATAACACAGATGTGTACCGCTAACCAGTGGGAGCAATGACATGATCCAGAGCAAAGCATCAAGAGATCGCTTCCATTACTGATCTGATAAAAGCAGAATTTTGCAGCCTATGTTGTATGCATGAGCTGCAATACTTTCAACTGGAAAGTGCAGGTCTAGAGGCCAGTACTTAAACTGAGAATGTTTGTTTCCTATGTAGGTGCATTCAAAATCTGGTTTGGTTTATTTAGAGGGAAGACTTTTTTAGCAAATGAAGTAAGATTTCTTCTGAAGAATTCACAGGTATACGCGAACATGATTTGTCATGGTAACAGAGGAAAACAATTAATAACGAGTCTTTCATTCCACTTGTCACAATGCAAGGATCAACAGCAGCAGTTGTCCAACGCTAAACTTCAGCCAGTTTTCATAAATCCTAAAGATGTCAATTGTGGATGCCTTGACCAACTACTTTCACCACATGTTTAATCATTGTTGGATTTATCTGGGGTGTTGCAAGGAAGCAGCCTATGCAGGTCAAGAGTCAATATCACCCTCCAAACGGCGTTTCTTGCAGAGGCTGCTCTTTGGGAACTGATTGTTTCTTGTGTATCAGGCCAACCAATTTCAGGAAGCGGTAATTTTGTAACTTGGCTGGTGACATATAGCAGTTTGAATCTGGTAATTTGGGAATTTTTCTTGATTTTGCTAAGTGCTCAGAATGTTTAAGCAAACAGCTCAATCATTAATGTATATATGCAATCATTTGATAAATAAGAATATCGAGTGATGCACATCAATTTCTTACTGAAAGATGCTCATTATTCCTCACGTAACACCAAATGTATATGTGAATCAGTGAGCATTCAACTCAGTAAAGCTGTCTAGATTTATCCCTCTTTAAATACACAAGAGCTTTGTATGTAGTGCTACTCAGAGAAAAACAGGAACAAAATTATCAGTTTCAGTTGTCACCACCACATCAAACTGGATTCCACGTGAAGAAATGAATGAGTATTCATACAGAAATTATTTTGTCCAGTTTCATGCTTGCATAAAAGGTGCAACATTGGTCCCTATTTGCCAGACTATAGCACTAGTCTCATTTCTTGAAGATTGGAGCTTATCATTAGTTTTAAGAATTTTAATTTATTGTTAGTAACTGGTCAGTCCTGACACCAACCCAACTTACTTGTTTTTGCTTAATGAGAGATTCAAGCTTCGAACCAGTGTAGCATAGTTCATTCATGCTATTAAACTCAAGTGAGATACTGTATTATGATATATAGTCAATAACGTTTTGATTGCGGTCTGCCATGTCGCGGAAAAAGGATGGCCAACACTGTTTAGACTGTACTACGCTCTGTATTTCTGTTCTATTTCCCGTAGGGGATAGTGCCGTCAGTGGACCTCATGCGGTGCACTGTAGGCATTACTTAAGGTTCTTTTCAGCGTGCCCTCGGCCCCTAGGTGCAACCACTTTCGATCCTGTTACTATACCTCCTTTCATATCATCTCTATTCATCCCACTTTCCACCCTCTCCTAACACTTGATTACAGTGGAACTGCGAGGTTTCCCTTCTGTTACACCTCTCAAACTTTTTACTGTCAATTTATGTTTCAGCGCTGAATGACCTCATAGGTCGCGGTGATTGTTCTTTGGCCTAAATCCTATATTCAACTCAACCCAACTCAATTTCTGCTCTATTCAGTCTCTCCGACAACCACCGGCGGATTACTCGAGCTATGCTCCTCCTCTTAGTTTTCTGTAAAAGAAAACTATTGAGATGGCATTGTCTGTCCGTCCGCAATTTTCTGTCCGCCCTCAGATCTTAAAAACCACTGAAGCTAGAGGGATGCAAATTGTTATGCTGATCATCCACCCTCCAATCATGAAACATAGCAAATTGCAGGACTCTAGCCTCAGTAGTTTTTTTTTTTTGTTTTTTTTTTTTTTTTTAAAGTTAAAGTTAGCCATGATCGTGCGTCAGTCTGGCAACGCTATATGACAGGCCATCACCTGGCCTTGGCTGAGTTTCATGGGCCGCGGCTCTTACAGAAAGCTCAATTGCCCCATAAAAACTTGGACGTATTTTTTACTCGTTTACTTTCGTTCTTCGCTTGTTATGCAGCGTTTTCTTGCTCGGTCATTTATATATCGTGCAACGCCAAAGTTGCTGATCTCATTTATTTGCACTAGCCATACTATCCTTTGCCTCTAGTTATTATTTCCCCGTGATCTGCCATGTTACCATAAAGGTATGTACTGTACTACTGAAGAAGGCTGGCTCTTGCTCCTATTAGAGAATGAACTTTGGCGGTATTAGCGCGCTGCTGTAGAAGACAACAAGAAGAAATCAGTGAAGTTTTCCTTGTGCCGTTGATAGAAGTAAAGGTAAACATATGGAAACGCCACACCTTGGGAACCGAGTGTTTCTTGTGTAAGAGGCCTTCCAGTTTCAGGAGCAGGTGGCATATTGCAGTCTGGATCCGGTAACTAGGCAGTTTTTCTCGATTTCGCTGAGTGCTCAGTGTTGAAAGTACAGTACTACACAGCCCAGCCATCAGTATAATTATGCACGTATTAAATACCACACACACATGTAAAATATATATATATATATAATATATATATTATATTATATATATATATATATATATATATATATAATATATTACACGCACACACACACAAATCAATATATATATTATATATATATAATATTATTATTATATAGATTATATATATATATTATATATATATATCTATATATATATATATATATATACATATATATTTATATTAATATATATATATATATATATATATATATATAGATAAGATATATAATATTATATATATATTATATATATATAATATAAAAATGTTTGCTGCAGCAAATTTTTATCTTCGGGTGACGAGAAATTCGCAACTTAAAATGACAAAAAAAAAAAAATCATATAATAAAAATTTGAGTCAGTTGATTGGCTGAGTAAAAGAATTATTCGTGTCACGGCGTCAAGAAAAACTGTCATCCGCTATTAAACAACCCCCAAGTTTAACAAGTATAAAACTACACAGAGAGAGAGAGAGAGAGAGAGAGAGAGAGAGAGAGAGAGAGAGAGAGAGAGAGGTCGTTAATTGAGTAAGATTGCAGATTCTGATTTAATGCAAGCATTAAGAAAGGAAATTGAATATTACTTAGGTGAAAGTCATATTGTGAGCAAAGTGTGGTAAATCCTGCATAGAGACGGAGGACCTAAAAAACGGGCCTCCTGGTATCTACAGATCCTTCGATCGTATGATGAATAGATGAATAGGACTCGTTTCGCATTGAGCATGACTGGGCAGTTATGAGCTGCATTTTCATGTTCTTTAATTCAAGGGGAAGTTCACCAAATTATGCTGATTGAATTAAATTGAATATGAAATTTAGGCCACTGGCTAAGCACTGGGACCTATGAGGTCATTCTGCTCTGAAGAGTTGAAACAACTGTAAAGAGAGGGAGAAAAGTAAGATGGAAGAAAGAGGAAATGAACGGAAGTATAGTAAAAGGAATGAAAGAGGTTGCAGCTATAGGGGCCGAAGGGAAGCTGCAAAGAACCACCGTAAGTAATGCCTACAGCTGACGGCCCTATGTATACCCCTGGCCCTCTACGGGGCAAATTATGCTGACGAGAGAATTCTTCTTTGCTTTGTTTTCACGGTTATTTTGGAAGTTGAAATCGTCAGCGCTAATTATTATTTCTCCTCTTTAAGTGCGGTTCAAGTCCTCTCCAGTTTTTGAAGGAGCAGATAGACTAGGTTATGTATTTCCTTGGTAGCATCTGCATCTACATCCTCCATCAACGTAATTCGTCCGTTTTTCAGGGGCAACTTCTCGGAATGAACTCCGATGCACAAACAACCAAGTTTCGAACTTGAAATCAATGTTCCTTATACTCTGAATCCCGTAAGGGTTAGTGCCGTCAGTGCACCTCATGTAGTGCACTGTAGGCATTACTTAATGTTTTTTGCAGCGTCCCTTCGGCCCCTAGCTGCAACCCATTTCGTTCCTTTTATTCTACCTCCCTTCATATTCTCCTCTATCTTACTTTCTAATTGATTCATAGTGAGACTGCGAGATTTTCCTCCTGTTACACCTATGAAACCTTTTACTGGCAATTTCCGTTTCAGCGTTGAATGACCTCATAAGTCCTAGTGCTCGGCCTTTGGCCTAAGTTCTATATTCATTTCCTAACGCAAAAAAAAAAAAAAAAAAAAAAAAAAAACATTCAAAACTTTCGACTTGATGCCAGTGAAACTGATCTTCCATTTCACCTTTTCGCTGATTTTAGGTTACTCAAAGTCCCATGTCAACTGTTGTCCATGTAGCGAAATACAGAACCTTGGAATGGGGTGGATTATAAATTTGAGTAATCTTTGTAGTTTGCAATGCCTTCCGCTATCTCTTACGAAATATCTGTAGCTTTTGAGATACCTGGGATTCTTTGGATTTTTCTGTTGGTGTCCGTTCTATGACTCGTTGGAGTTGATTCGTGGGATAAACTCAAAACGAAGAATGAATAGGATGTAAATGTGTCGAAGGCAGTGGAAAGATAAACAGTGTTGCAAGGAGAACTGCAACGAGAAGATGGATGACCTTTCCGGTGCATAAGCAGTCGTCAAGAAATAAAAATTAAGGAGAAAAATCAGCAGGAACGAAGTCTGTGATTTTCCAAACACGAAGCTCTGCGTGTAATAAGCCAAAACACTGGTTCAGGAAGACAAAACATACTGTGAGGGAAGTTAGTAAGGTAGTATAGTTAGTGTATTGAGTTTTCAAATGAACATTTTATTTGTGCCAAGGACGCTAAGATAAGCACGTCATGATTTTCTAGTCATTTGAAAGGCAGCGATCAGGTCAAAATCCCTGAAACCTCAGTGTGGTGTGATTAGGTCATTACTTTAGCTGAAAGATTCCAGAAATATATTGTAATGACTGACCTGCATGACGAAGGAATTCAGTTGGGCAATTTCTTAAATGAGCTTTTAATGCTCATTCAACAAAAAATCGATTATAGGAAAGAAAATCCTCCAGATGTTTAAGATTCAATCTGATTTTCAGCACAATAAAAATCGAAGAACTTAATTGCTCTCCTGAGATTCTTAACGGTCCGCTTTATGTTGATCAACTCATTACTTTTGTTTAAATTCAGATTCTTCAGACTGACGACCGTTTTTATTCTCAAGCAGAATCCTTGAAAGACAACAAGTAAAAAACGCGCCAAAGTTTCTTCGGGGCAATCGAGTTTTCTATACAGCATATAAGCAAGGGCACCATGCGGCGGTGTCTGTACAATGCTATATGAGCCAATGCCTATTAAACCTTAACCACAACCCGGTGGTGGCGTGTCCTACATCGTTGCCAGACGTACGATTATGGCTATCTATAATCTTAAATCAAATTAAAACTACTGAGGCTAGAGGGTTGTAATTTGGTATGTTTTATGAATGGAGGATGGATGATCAACATACCAATTTACAGCCTTCTAGCTTCAGCAGTTTTTTAGATCTGAGAACAGGGAAAAAAGTGTGGATGGGCAGACAAAGCCACCTCAATAGTTTTCTTTTACAGAAAACTAAAAATGTTGTTTTTCTGGGGAGATTAGAAACTGCCCAAGTCATCTCGAGGGTCTGTGATTTCAGGATTATTTCCAGTTGTGAAACCATTTTGCACCTGATCCTGGTGACCTTCGGAAGTAAGTGGCCCTGACAATGAGCAATCTTTTTTATGAAAGCAGCATTACTCGCTATTCACATGCAAAAGGAGGGTGATCTCTTTACAAACATATCCTGTCTTTATTGTTGTTGAAATAATCAGCTGTCCTTGATAAGGAATTTCGTTTTTTAAATTCTTATTCATTAAAGTATTTTTTATTTGCACATAGTCTCGTATCATGTTACGGTAATGACGTGTTTTGCAGGAAGTCTGCGCATTCGCCTCTAAAGACCCCCATACACTAAATGATTGTCTGAACGACTGTCTGAACGATTGTCGTTATCGACCCATACACACACTATTCAGATAGTATGAAAGATCTCCGCACCGATTTCAGTCTGAACAAAGATTTTGTCTAGAGAAGACGTGGCATCATCTCAGGAAGAGATAGCGTTATATCGGCAGACAAACCCATACATTGAACGAGCTGTGTATGACAGACTTAAGTCGCAAGCCAGCAACCTGGTCGTGACATATTCCCGCTGAGATCGTTCAGACCCGAAGCTCCGGCCACTTTTGCATTCAGACAAGCCCATACGCAGTGTTTTTGCGAATGACACAGACAGTTGTACAGACAATCGTTTAGACAATTGTTCAGTGCATGGGGGCCTCTTAGAGACAGAACTTAGCGGATCTTTCCTAGATACTGACCCCAAGGGTTTTAACTCGATAAGTATCCACCTTTGCGGCGTGGTCAGTACAAGCTCGTTGGGGGACGACCGTAAAAACATAAACAAAAGACTGTAAAATATTTGCAAGATAATGACCCCAAGAAATATTAGTCCTAGATAACGAGCCCCAACTATCTAGGAAAGATCCCAGAGGTGCAAGTAAGTGCACGCTTGTAGGAAACAAGCAAAGTTTCTCTTGTAACTTTTATAGAAGTAATAGTTGATATAAAGAAACACCCCAAGAAAACCTAAAATGTTTAAATCAAGATGCAACTTTTATATAACGATCCCTGAATGGCATCACGATATGTAGAAAATAATATTTATCAATCTTTAAGATAAACTTGACAGTATGGAGAACCACTGTGAAACATTTCCATTTATGAAGAATATATCTTAAATTGCAATGAATCAAATTTCACGTGTTTTGAAATAGAGGCTTTTGGCCTAAAATCCATATTCAGTTCAATTCAATTCAGCCTCTAGTTGTTTCCCAGATGTTATTCAGCCTTAGCTTCCCATTCTATGATTTGCCAACTGTAGCTGTTTCCAATGTCTGAAAGATGCATCATAATCAGTTTCACCATTTAATGTCATTTCCTCCTCTCTTCGTTACTTCTCTCCCGTTGCTTGATGCATTCTATCAAGCAAACTTCGCATACTCAGTGGTGTTTGGCTAACTAACATACGTAGCATCATTTGCACAGTCTAGCTGTGAAGTTTCTATCGTTGCTCAAAAATATACCTTTACACGCATACACACACTCACACATACATTGACATTTCTCCGACTTCTTCCTGTGATGCAATTGCCTCACGAACTTCCGACGGCGATTTGATGTTTTCAGAATTCGTTTTTTATAACGAATAACAGGTTAGCAAAGACGTTATACGTGTTCTTCATTTATTCTCTAATGATAGATATAATTTATGGGGTTCCAAATGCATCAGTAAAATTATTCCTTGCCGCCGACTTAAAAGAGATCGCAGTCACGCACGCACACACAGTGTGCGTATGTGTGTGTGTAAGTGCAAGCTCTTGCTTAACTCGGTATCAAGGAATAATTTTACTGATACACTTGGAACCCCATAAATTATATCTATCATTAGAGAATAACTGAAGAAAACGTAAAACGTCTTCGCTAACCTGTTATTCGTTGTAAAAAAACGAATTCTCAAAACATCAGATCGGAAGTTCGTGAGGCAATTACATCACAGGAAGAAGTCTCGAGAAACTTGACATTTCCCCGTCTCAGGAAGAGCTCTCGGAAATCTGGAAAATGATTGATGTTGGTTTGATGGAAGAAGCGCTCAGTAATGAACAAGTGAAGTTAAACCAACGGAGTTGAACTCTCAATTCGAATTTGATGAATGTTTTTATGAATGAATTTGATTTTGAAAATTCGTGGCTGAAAATCGTAACAGCCTAAAAACCAAATTTCTTATATGGATAAGGTCGCCAGCTTTCCCTTTCTATAAGAACGCAAGTCAATTTTGAAGCTAGGTAAATATACAACTTTATTCAAGAAAAACGAAAACCAAGTTGATAAACTTTGATACTAGTGTGTTAAAATATGCCGGGCATATAACAAGTCATTCATGTTGCTTTTGAAATGACTCCTTATTAAGAAAATGAATCACTTTAGATAGATTTGTTTCCAAGTGACCTCGACGATTTGTCAAGTGACTCAGAAACTGGAGAATGTTTCGACAAACACTCTGGTCTACCAATATCAAATTTTAGTTTCTGTTGATATCATTGATAATCCGCTTACTACTGTACATTGCTTCATCGGAATGAAACGCTGTTTGACCAATGACGATTGCCTATTCTTATCAAGATTCTCTCTCTCTCTCTCTCTCTCTCTCTCTCTCTCTCACACACACACACACACACAAACTGTTTGAATATGAAAATAATGAAAACAATGATTAATTACTATGTTTCTCAAACGAGGCATATGATGCATTAAAGTAGACTTGGTATTCATATTGCTCGAATTATGATGAAATCGTTGATCTTGGATTGTTCACGAACAAGAAAATTATTTTGAAATGAACTTTTGCAGTCGTCACTTTCGTTCTCTCTTATTTCCTGGCGCGTCGTCGTGACCTAACACAAGTGGAAATAGTGTGAAGATGCTGGGTTGACATCCCAGATCAAACATTTCATATATATGCAACTGCTTCTATGAAGAAAATATAATGCAACATTTCTTTAGAAGATGCGATGAAGTGAAGTCTTCGGTTTTAGTTACCAGACTTCATATATTTTTCATAGCCTATAAGTTTGACATATATCTGGCAAAAGCAACATTATTTTAATGTCGATTGCATCAACGAAATGAAAAGCATTTTCCATTGACCTCTGTAATCGGTTTTCTTCTCGTAATTATATTTGGTATTAAATAAGTAAAAAATTAGGAGTTTTCTGTACAGTATATAATGCAGATTTGAGCCGTGGCCATCAAGCTTTCAGCCACGACCTGGTGGTGGCCTGTTCTATAGTGTTGCCAGACGCACGACTAGGGCTAACTTTAATCTTAAATAAAATTGAAACTACTGAGAATAGAGGGCTGTAATTGGCATGTTTGATGGTTGGAGGGTGGATGATCAACATACCAATTTGCAGCCCTCTAGCCTCAGTAGTTTTTAAAATCTGAGGGCGGACAGCAAACGTACGGACGGAGAGACAATGCCATTTCAGTAGCTTTCTTTTACAGAAAACTATAACGGATTTGTTCCTGATAACTGCAGCAAGAGAAAAAGAGGGGTCGTTCGACGTAACAAGAAAATAAACCAATCATGTCAAGACGTGACAGAGTTTGATGTGAACTTTATGTAGAGTACGTCCATAACGTTGCTTGCCCCTCGGGTATCTGTTGTATTTGAATAGTTGTGACTTCTTTGTGCCAGGGTTGCCGTTTTGAGGAATTTCGTCTACAACTGTGGCTTTCTGGTGACATCAACCCTCCGTGGCTTTTCCAGCCACAGGCCACGGCAATGAGGAATAAAATTCTTCACTTTGCCTTTTTATGTTTTATTATGAAAATAAAGTTATAAACATATCCTGCTTATTTCTGCATGTGACAGGTCTAAAATCAATGAGAAAACGTATAATTTACTGTATATCGAGCTACAATATCATTGACGTCCTAAGTATGTGAAAAAAACGTTTGTTGAAAGTTTGTGAAGCACTCACCTAAAAAGTGCCTTCGTGAGCTGAGATGAACTGCGTAATTGAAGCTCACGAACGGTCGCTTCCAACTACGATTTCTTTGAAAATCAGAACTGCGTATGGTAACACTGCCAAAAGCCACTGTTGTGAAGAAAAAACGGCAACACTGCAGTGAGTTTGTGCCACGGAAATCGAGAGAAGTGACCTGAGAGTCCCTCAGTCCCTTTTGCCTCGGGAACTTGCTTCGGTTCCGCTTCCGGACTCTGAAACTCTTTCCGTTCCTTATGTTTGAAAGGGTCTGGGTGACTTTTCCAAAGGACTTCCATCATTTACAATATGTCTCACTTACGGAGAAAAGTCAGAATTGGGGTTGATAGATCTTTATCACTCACGGAGAAAGTCGGGAGAGAAGGCGACGCACCGGTAGTACTGGAAGAGACGCCCCTTGACCTGCATAGTAGGCGCGGGAAAACGGCATTTTGATTAAGTGGAGGAGGAAAAAAACCTAGCATGAGAGAAAGTGAAGATGATGCAGGGAGTAGATTTATCCAAAAGAAAAACCTATTAGGGGCTGGTGCTGCCAGTGCACCTCACACGGTGCAATGTAGGCATTACTTAAGGTTCATTGCAGCTTCCTTTCGGCCCCTAGCTGCAACATGTTTTATTTTTTTTCCTGTACCTCCATTCATCTTCTCTTCCATTCTACTTTCCACCCTCTCCTAACAATTGATTCATAGTCCAACTGCTTTGATGTTTTCCTCCTGTTAAACCTCTCAAACTACTTTACTGTCAATTTCCGTTTCAGCGCTGAATGAGGTGACTTCATAGGTCCCAGCGCTTGGCCTTTGGCCTAAATTCTATAGTCTGTGCCAAAAGAAAAAGGTGAATGTCCTTAAACGTACGAGTTGATGGATTTCCTTTCTTACTTAGAGGAAAAGTAAAGAAAGACAAACTACTGAATGGCCCGGAAATGTCAATAGAGACCTTAAAAGATGACTGAGTCCAGTGGGAAGGATGACAATACAATGGTTCGATTTGAAAGCCGGTCTTCCACAGTCGATAATTGCCCTGGAGAACCGAAGTAGAAAAAAAGATATGCTAAACCTCGGCAGGTGAGATTATGATGAAACTTTGATTACATGGACGAGGAAAAGAATTTTAGATATCAAAATAATAAAGGACTGGACGCAGAACTATCAATTTGAATTGTGCAATATCTCCCAATAAAAGTGTGAAGTAATATAAAATGAGAAGGCGCTGGATTCCAGTTTTGCAAATTATTATCAGTCAAAAGCAATAAAGAATCATCTGTAGCTAGGCATAGGCTTGCAAAATAAACTTTCACAGCCTATAAAAATATAGGTGCGTAAAAACAGCCTATGGATACATTTATAAAAATACAACCAGTATTATTAGAAGTACTACAGCAACAGCCACGTGCTTTACAGAGGTACTGATAGCATAGCCTCTCTAGAACCTAAGAGTGCTGTGTTGATACTGTAGAGCTACCAAGTTTTAATAGTAACGTTGTCTACGTGTTGAGGTGCAGACGCTCTAAGTTCCAGTGGAATTTCTCTCCTGACTGACCAAACGGGAGATCTCCTCGCAGTGATCGAAATCGTAATAGGAACTGTTAGGAATAATGAAGTCGCCACTTCAAGCTATTCGTCGGAAAGTTGAAGACCCCAGAAAGATAGTATTTTAATAATGATCGATTGTAGATTGTGAAACCTAGCAGTAACCCCATTTCACATCTGGGTGGAATAAAATAATCGTTGCAATGAGCCTAGCGTCATTTTTATTGATCCTCTTATTGTTTTTTAAAACAATCTTGCCACTGGTAAAAGCTAGAATCAGCAATGGTCCTAGAACATTACCATGGAAGAACAGCCTAGAAGGTAGCTTTTGGTTCACTGATAGGTCATCAACAAGAACTTCTGTTATTGTCATTTGAAAATCTGTACGTGCACAAAGTACAGATCTTATAACACCTCCAGTGTTTGTATCCATAGCCATGGGTGGTGATGTCAGGGTCTTGTTGTTTGTTTGCTTGTATGGTGTTTTTACGTTGCATGAACCAGTGGTTCAGCAACGGAATGTCAGGGTCTTGGTGTCACTAGTAACCTCTCAAAGGGGCATCACGAGTGCTTTCTCTAGGCAGATTTTCTATCATGAAGCTGTCTGAATTTAAGGCATTTACACAGGAGATTGATTTTAGCAACCTTAGCGATCACTATATGTGTGAAGTTTCCCCTGTAGTTTTCACAGTTTGTGCTAAAACGTCTCTTTGCACTAGGCCTTTCATGAGGCAATTCCAGATCATTTGGATCGTTTCTACTATTCTGAAGTTGAAACAGAAAAGCAATGTGTGCAGAGTCTAAAAGAGAGGACCACAAGTCATTTTTGGAAATTTGTAATAAATGTCAAAGTCTCCAACCCAACTGTTAGACCATATAGAATCGATATAATGACCCTACTGTAGACAGAAACGCAAATTTTTAATGAGTTATGGCTTGGATATAAGCATAGAAGGAAGAAGGCCCTACCAAAAACGTTTTTGCATTATGCGCAGATCCTGTGTAACTGTTTCCCCGAGTACCGGGACCTTTCCCTGAAAAAAAAAAAAAAAAAAAAAAAAAAAAAAAAAAAAAAACGGGACGCCATATTTCAAACACTAACCATAGAATTTTCTTGAAAATGATCTCATTACATTTCCCACAACCAAATGACGACTCTTACCTTAACCTAACCTGGAAAAGCAAAAAAACCGGGGCTATTGCAATACTAGCATACATCTCAGGAATTTGCACTCCGGGTTCACTGTAGGCATTCCTTAAGGTTCTTTGCAGTGTCCCTTCGGCCCCTAACTGCAACTCTTTCATTCCCTTTTCTGTACCTCCGTTCATATTCTCTTTATTCCATCCTATATCCATCCTCTCTTACAATATTTTTCGTAGTGCAACTGTGAGGTTTTCCTCCTGTCACACCTTTCAAACCTCCTTGACTCTTAATTTTCCTTTCAGCGCTGCATGACCTCATAGGTCCTAGCGCTTTGCCTTTGGCTTAAATTTTATATTCCTATCCTATCCTTGTATCCGGGACTACTTTTTGTACTTCCCATAGATCATTTCCGTGCAACGTATAAACCATTACCATAGTAGCTTTGCGATCTGTTCAAGGTTTCACGGCTACGAACTCAGGTTGCTCATCATATCAGTACTTTTCGTAATCGGCTTTGTTGATGTTAGAGTGAGGGTCGGCCTTCACGATAATGTTCGTTGTACTACTTGGCTATAGTAGATTCACATCAACCGTGCATTTGAAGATCTAGGCCCTTCCCTCACGACGCTCCTGATTGGCTGATGATAAGCCAATCACACGCTGGAAACTCTCAGTCTCTCTCGAGAGTTCACGTAGGCAGGATATATGTTCCACCTCTCCTGAAAACTCTCAGTCTCTCCTGAAAGACCTATACCTCAGAAGAGATGGAACATACATCCTACCTATGTGAACTCTCTCGAGAGACTGAGAGTTTCCAGCCCTGTGATTGGCTTATCAACAGCCAATCAAGATTTGATGTCTAGGGACTGGCCTAGACATCAAATGCACGGCTGATGTGAATCTACTATGGTTCATCCCAGCGTTGCGCATCTGAACGGTCCAACGGCGTATCTTTTCGCGAAGCCGGCCGGCAGTATGTGACCTGGTTTTCGGTCAGTTTGGAATGATGCTGCAGTGGCCATCTTTAAGCGAATGCTTCAATCCAGTTCACTTGGCGGAAATATTAGCGAGTCTCTGGCGTCTTCAATTTCTTCTGATGCCGCTTAATGGTATAAACAAGCTTTCTGACAGTTGTGTGTGTATGTGTGTGCATGTGTGTGTGCGCGTGGGGTTCTAATTTTGGTTAAGAAGGAAGGACGAAATATGCCTGTAAAATACGGTACTAAAGGTTGAACGTTTAAAATTTATGTAAAGCTATAAGAAATAACAATACCGACATCCCAACTTATCGCAGAATAAGTCAGGTTATGGCGACAGAAATCCCAAAAGTTTATCTTGGCGCAACTTGCAAAACACGTGGTCAATAAACTCCTGCATCTAATTCTTGCGCAAGAAGATTTTCATCTTTCTTGTACAGTAACTCCTGTAACTCGATAAGGATTCCCAGACGGATTGGTAAAGGACGGTGTGTTGTGTAATATGTAATGTAACGCTTCTTAGCTGTCTGTACCTCCAATTATAGGTTCATCTCCCTTTCTTAAGGGTGACTAAATCTTTGACATTTGTGTGTTATGTATTTCTGTCTATAACTATGAAAGTGTAACTTGTCTCATACTGACCAATGCTTTCAGGATGCGAGGCACAACCTTCGTCGGCGGCCTTTGGAACGGAGACAAAGTGGAAGAGGAGGAGGTCGATGTGGAGGTCCAGTTTGCGGCCCTCATTCCCGGCTCTCATCACTCGGCGCAGAGGACGCGAGGTACGACGCTAGGGCGGCGGAGAGGCCTCCCTCCCTCGGCCACACCCTCATCCTACCCCCTCCCACCCCTAACCAACCACCCTTCCCCTCTCCTCTCAGTTTGTGACCGGGAGGCCAGGTCTTCTTGCATGACAAGTCATTGCTAACTTTCATTTCCTTTTTTTTGTATTGGTTTTTATTTGATTTTTTTAATCTCTCTCTCTCTCTCTCTCTCTCTCTCTCTCTCTCTCTCTCTCTCTCTCTCTCTCTCCATCTAGCGTTCCAGATGAAGCGTGAAAATAGCGTTTTAATGAGCCGAGATGGAGCAAAACTCACGGAAAAGATTCGATTCTCTCTCCTCTCTTGCCTTAGCGGAGGCGACTCGCCAGCATGATAGAACCGTTCATTTTCTGATTCCCTTATTTCCCACGAGTCTCTGCCATCTTGAACTCAAGCTTAGGTATTTTTTGAATATCAGGGAAAAAGATCGTAGAAAATGCTGAAACTGACCGTGATTCAATACTCTGTGTTGTATTATGCTCTCATTTCCGGAGCCAAAAATCGAGTTTCAATCTATAAGTAAGAGATTTATCTGTATCTTCTCATGATCCAATCGCCAGCTTTTCATGAAGTTCTCTTAATTGGTTAGGACCAAAACAGGAAATGAAACGAGGACCTGATTCACAGCGTAGTTACTAAACTGTGGGAACAACCATATGCACCAAGTAAAAAGTCGTATTAGAATTAGAGAACAAAGAACGTAAGAAAGAAGAAGAAGAAAAAACAGAGCGCTTTGGGTGCTTGAGTCAGTGATTGTAGAATCGAGAAACGCTCCAGATTTTGCGGGAGGCGCCGTCATGGGTTGACATCGAAAGCTTTGCCTTCATCTCAACGATGAATGCTGTAGACAAAAACTACTCTAAAAAAAGAGTCTCATTCCATGAATGATTTGCATCACTCAATGAAGATGACTTTGATGAGAGTATCACCACAAAATCGAATACGAGCCCGACAATTCCTCGCGAAGGAAAACTTGGCCTAAGAGTGCACGGAGCTGGGACCTGCGTCAGAAGCAAGAGGAGGAGGTGGAAGGCGATGCAGTGGAATCCAGTGAGATGCACAGGGCGGGGATGGGGGTGGGGAAGAGCTGAGGGGAGGGGAGGGGAGGGGAGGGTCGAGAGAAATACAGACCTCTGCGAGAAGCGACCACACCCCTTTTGCCCTGAAGACTCCCTTCTTCTGCTCCGAAGGATGCGTTTGGGAAGACGGGAGCACCTCGCACACAGCAACGTATTGCCATCCCTCTAATACTTGTTACCGACACAAAAAAACCGCGGAGAATTTCAAGTTTTTATTCTTCTTCCTACCATGAAAAAGTTTCACGTTTATGAATTCAATGCCGACCTGAATTTTTTTGTAAGTTTTTTCAAGAAAAGTCATATGGGTATATTTTATAAGGGCGTTCGACATTTCAGTTTTTCATTCGTTTCGCAAAAAACCTGACATATTATTTCACTAGTCGAGAACAGGTTGCAGTCGAACATTTAGAAAGAGGATATCTCAGCAAGTTATTTTCAGCTACATATTCTTTATGACAACACTATTATTTTTTTTACTGACTCGGTGAAGGAATAGTATTCTAGAAATGCAAGTAAAGACTGTACATGGTAGAAGTATGCTTGGTCGCCAAATTTGGAAATGAAATTCGAAAGTAGTTCGTTCAGGTAGAATCATCAAAGGTTTCAATTTGACAGGCGTATGTAAGGCAGAGTCGATACCAACTGTATTACAGTCACTGTATTACAGCGGAATAGTGAATTGGATATTAAACGAAATTTATAGCTTAATATTTGCGAATAGAAAATACTTCGGTCTATACAATAAAAGTTCACACACACACATACATATACGTAGATAGACAGATAGATAGATAGGTATACACATGTATACATACATACACTACACACACACACACACACACATATTATGTTTTTTTTCCTTCGTGGCAAAAAACCCTTTATATATATATATTATATATATATATATATATATATGTGTGTGTGTGTGTGTGTGTGTGTGTGTGTGTAGTATATGTATGTATACATGTGCATATCTATCTATCTTCTATCTATATATATGTGTGTGTGTGTGCGATTAAATATATGAAAATAATGAACATATATATACATGTATATATATGTATCTGTATAATCTTGTGGTAATCAGCGTATCCAAAAAAAAAAAGTGCGAAAAGTCGGGTAGTTAAAAGGCCACTGTGGCCAATGAGCAAGAGCTAAACTATATAGGCGTAGTAAGTCCGTCCTTTCGGGAAGTAGTTAATTTTTCCTCCTTGCTGGACCATCACCTCTCGTGCATTAGTTCGAATCCAGGTAAAAATGCTTGTCGTTAGTTATATGCTTATCAGAAACTGTGCGAGGAAGCCGAAGGGTTAGGAGGTCACTATGGGTACGAAATAAATCCATATATTTCTGGAAAAAATTATCATTAAATTCTCTCTCTCTCTCTCTCTCTCTCTCTCCTCTCTCTCTCCTCTCTCTCTCTCTCTCTCTCTCTCTCTATATATATATATATATATATATATATATATATATATATATATATGCATGTGCAGGCGCGTGTGTGGCAATCACCTCATACATGCATATGACTATCGATTTCAGATGGATTTGACAATGGCTGACTAGGCCCCATAGCACAATTACGTAACAAGGTTTTTGCGGTTATCACTTTCTAGGCTACAATATATACACTATATATAATATATATATATATCTATATATATATATATTATATATATATATATTTTTATATATATAATATATATATATATATATATATATAGCCTAGAGCGCGAACACTGCTGAAACCATATGAAGCAAAAGTGCAATCGGTCGAGTCAGACTTAGTCGGAAGCATGTGAATTCGATGTCTGTAGCGAGTATGAGGCGAATTGGATGGAACTAAGGGCCGAGTTTGTGGTGAAGTGTGTTTGTGGGTCTTGGCTGTGGAGGATCCTTCCTCGCTCATTGGTCTGAATCTTATCACGGAAGGTGAAAGCTGCTTTGCTTATTTCCCGCTCAAATGGAACCGCATCCAGAAAGTGCGGAGAAGCCCAGAGGTTAAAGAGGTCCTTTTGGCTGATAGTATAGACCTGAATTTTTATTCAATAAGAGGTAGGTCTGGCTGATAGGAAATGTATAGACCTGAATTTTTATTTGATAAGAGGTAATTGTGGCTGATAGAAAATGGATGGATCTGAATTTTTATTCAAATGTATTAAAGGTCTCTCTAGTGTCAGTAAGAGCAAAACATTTGAAAGAATGGATGAGAAGGAGACTCTGTTACAGCCAAGGAAAGAGTGGAAACTTTGTCAAGGGTATAAGCATTTATGTGCCTAGGAAGTCATTCATAATCTCAAGGTGCTATGCGATTCAATCACTTTCTCCTTAATTACCGGAAATGATTCCAGGATTTAGATCATAGTTTTTCTTTCTTACTTTTTTCTTACTATTGTGTTCCATAACGTCATTATCATAGTACGACGTAAGATGCACTGCGTAACATGTCACGTTGTAAATGACAGATTTGGAGGTTCATCGTTCATGACATCGGCTTCGTTTTTTTTTTTTTTTTTTTTTTATGGTGCTTGCCAGACGAGAAACAGCCTTTGATATTTCACAGAGAAAAGCCACGCACGTAGAGATTCGTCTGCTCAAACGAATCCAGGTAAAACAAAGTCACGGATAAAAAGTGACAGAAAAAAATCACTTGAAAAAAAGTCTCACAAAATTTTAACCCTGGATATATCCGTGTATCACCTTTGCGGCGGGTTCAGTACAAACCCGTTTAAAACACAAACAAAAGACTGTAAACATCATAAAGATGATGACCTCCAAGAAACATTGTGACTTTTTCCATGTGACTTTATTATCTACCACCGTAGATTATGACTATTTTTTCCTGTGACTTTTTCCCAGCCAAAATTGAATATTTTTTCCTGTGATTTTTTTCCTACTAAAATTGACTATTTTTTCCTGTGACTTTTTTTCCAGCCAAAATTGACTATTTTTTCCATGTGACTTTTTTCATAGCCAAAATTTACTACTTTTTCCTGACTTTTTTCCCAGGCAAAAATAACCATTTTTTCCTGTGGCTTTTTTCCTAGCCAAAATTGACTAGTTTTTCCTGACTTCTTTCCTAGCCAAAATTGACTATTTTTTCTGCGTGACTTTTTTCTTAGCCAAAATTGACTTTCTTCCTGTTACTTTTTTCCTAGCCAAAATTGACTATTTTTTCCGTGTGACTTTTTTCCTAGCCAAAATTGACTATTTTTCCCTGTGACTTTTTTTCCAGCTAAAATTGACTATTTTTCCCTGTGACTTTTTCCCCAGCTAAAATTGACTATTTTTTCCGTATGATTTTTTTCTAGCCAAAATTGACTATTTTTCCCTGTGACTTTTTTTCCCAGCCAAAATTGACTATTTTTTCATGTGACTTTTTTCCCAGCCAAAATTGACTATTTTTTCATGTGACTTTTTTCCCAGCCAAAATTGACTATTTTTTCCGTGTGATTTTTTCCTAGCCAAAATTAACTATTTTTCCTTGTGACTTTATATCCGGCCACCGTTCTAACAGCCCTGTCTGTTTGCCAACCTTAGGAAAAGTCCTTTGCTTCAGCCACGGTTGGTGTTGGTGTAATCGAAGCGTTTCTGTAATTTATTATGATTCCGGGAAGAGAAAGAGATCATGTGTAGTACTCATGCTATTGCTTTTGTAATACTAAATTAGGTTTTGTGTAGCAAAAAGGATAAACGAAGAGCGAGCGACACGGGGTGTTATCAAATATAATAATGATGATCATATTATTATAATTATTTTTAAAATAATTTAACAAGGCCACTGATCTCATAACAACTCCCATACAGCAAGATAAAACATAACCAAAAAATGAAAAATAAATAAATAAATAAATGAATAAATTAATTAATAAATAAATAAATAAATAAATTAATTAAATTAATAATAAATAAATAAATAAATAAATAAATAAATAAATAAAGAAAGAAAGAGATAAAAATCTTTGAATTCCCCAACCATCAGACTTTTTTTTTTATTATCGAACATTATAATTAAAACCGACTGATTGTTGGGGAATTCAAAGCTCAAATGCTGCTATCAACCGTGGAAATGGCATAATTATCAGCCGCTTAATTGAAAAGCTGCTAAAACTGATAGAAATGGGTTATAATTCAGCTCTGAACATTGACCCGAAACTCCACTATATTAAGTGTACGATTTTCCCTGTAAAATAAGAGAATAATAAATATCGGGCATTTTATATTGATGTTACTCATTTTTAGTCTTTTATGAGTAACAAATAATCTGAATTGTACTGTTGATATAGACCGCAGTAGAGGGAAATTTTAAGCTGATTTCGATTTGATTACTCTGGACAAGAGGCATTTCTTTATTTATGGAAAAGTTTGCAGTTGACTGTACAGATGCGAAATATAGTTCTTACTTTGTAAACTTATGAAAGATTATCGTGTATTGACTATCAATGATCTGCAAAATGGATTTGAAACGTTTAATATCCCGGAAGTGGTCATTCTGCCTCTCCAGAGGAAAGACGTCCAAATTTGGTCGTTTAGTAAATGAATAGAAGAGTTGTTATTCTGAAGTTATGAACTGGTGTGATTTTATCTGGGAAGCTATTCATTCTCTTCTATTAATACCTGCAGTTTTCTCATAGGAAGTCTATGATATTAAAGTGAGTGGGGCCTATTTTACTGCTATGATTGTAACGACAACGGTGCTCTTATGGAAGCGTTTAATGATTTTTATTCATAAGGATAGTCGGAACGATATTTTGTGAATATTCAACATGCTCCATGAAAGCACAAGGAAGATATAGCGATAAATCACTTATAAAATATTTTTTGGTCTATGTTGTTTTTATAATGTAAAATGAGGCTCTTGTACGAGAAAGGTCAATAACAAATAATTTAAGTGGAAATATTCATACAAACATTTTTACTTCAGCGAACTCTGCTGCGATAGTTCATCTAGTTTTTCTTTCCATGAGAGAGTACAGCTAATATTTGAAATGTTCTCTTATGAAAGTTTGGTGGAATGGAATATAGCATTTAAACCAAAGGCCAAGTACTGGGACCTATGAAGTCATTCAGCACTGGCAGGGAAATTGAGAGTAGGTAGGTTTGAAAGGTGTAACAGGAGGGAAACCTCACAGTTGCACAATGAAACAAGTGTTAGGAGATGGTGGATAGTAAGATGGAAAAGAGGATATGAATGGAGGAAGATTAAAAGAAATGAAAGGGGGGTTGCAGCTCGGGGCCGAAGGTACGAAGGTTTGTTATTAAATATAGTGTACTATGCTGACACCAGTACTACTATGATAAAGCCTCGATGACATTTCATAAACGCCAAGAAGTTTACACAGTCAAATGAGATAAAGGCAACTTCGAAGATCAGTGCCTCCGGGCCTGTCACTTCAGCACTTTGGCACTCCGCACAACTCCTCTTGCAAATGGAGATCATAAGGGATTCCACATTCTACCAGGCTTGATTTATTTGCTGTTCCTAGCAGTTGCGGTCATCTTTGTGCCCATGCGTTTCATTCCTGATAAAATCATGTCGTGGATATTTTGTCACGTGCTCCCTGCTTTCTTAAGAACAGGGTAAGTTTTACCTCATTAACTGCTGAAGCAGTGCTGGAACTATCATGTATAAAGACCACAAACTTTCCTCAGAGGTTGTAGTCACTATCTGACACCTCAGACAGCTACTGCTTGGGTATTGTGAATGTTCTCGTGATATATTCACATGAACTCTTCATGCCAGACTGACGTCTTTGCTTTGTAATAGAATTGCCAAATAACATCACACTCTGGAAGCGTGGAAAGCCAGGATTAAATGTCTTTTTATATCTGGTCTTCTGCATAGAACTGCCTCATGCAGGGGCCTGCCTGGTTGTTGCATAAAAAAACAACTGCATTGAAGTGAATTTGGGTATGATGTCTGTATCACTGGTTCCAATTACTATGGATCCCTGTCCTTCAGTAGGTCTGTACTGGGGCAAGTTAGAAAATTGTTGTGATTGTCTCTTCATGCCTACACTGGGAAACAGTATCAAGTTTAGAAGTTTTGTTTTTGGTGGGATTTCTCTCCTATGTCACTGTCATTACATTGTCTGTCCTCGTTTTTAAATGCTTTGTCCATTCTTGCTATGCTTGATGTTGAAATGAACGAACCTGCGGTACAAGATGATGTCACATAAGCCTCAAAAAAGGACTTGCCAACCAATTACCTCTGAGTATTGTTTCAGAGGATTTTATATAGACTCCATCAAGCTTGACTAGAACACAAGGGGTAATCGGTCAGTAATTGTGACTATTACTTCTCATGGATTCTGTCATAAACTCGTGGTTTATGAAGGCCAGTGTAGGAATAATTCGCCCAGAAGACCTGGCTAATTGCCTCAACCAGAGGATTGTTTCCTCTGCTACTTTCCATAAATCTCCTATGGTTAAACTGGCGAATAGATCACAAATTTCCACCACCAGGGAGTCATCTCTGAAATCCCAAGCAGTAATGACTCGGACAAGGATGGAAGGGACTCTGTCATGATACCCCATTTCTTATTTAACATTTTGATTTGAAACACAGGGCTAAGGTCAGTTTTCAGCGAATGTAAACTAGAAAACCAATTAGTAAAAATAAGACAAAAAGATTTTATTTCATAAAAAAATAAAATGAAAAAATGAATGAAACATCTTTGAAGACAGAGGCTGTGGTGTGATACACAATTCATAACATCTTTAGTGCAAGTTGTTAAATAAGCAGTCGAAATCAGTGGAAGAGTTACTCTTCGTCTCATGCTTATCCCTCTGTATTTCTTGAAAGGGAGGATTCGACGTTGTCCTGCAGTGTGCCAGTATCATGAGGGCACCGGAGAAAAGAGACCCAGGGTCGGGTGGGTATCAGTGAGGGCCAAAGAAACGGTTTGAGAAAAATTGACCACAACGCGTTCCTCTTTCCACGTGACTCATCACCTTGTGCTCGCGACGTCAAGGGCCGTCAGTGCACCTCACGGGGTGCACTGTAGGCATTACTAAAGGTTCTTTGCAGCATCCCTTGGGCCCCAAGTTGCAACCCCTTTCATTTCTTTTACTGCACCTCCTTTCATATTATCTTTTTTACATCTTGCCATCCACCCTCTCCTAACAATTATTTAAAAGTGAGAGGTTTTCATCCTGTTACACCTTTCAAACCTACGTACTCTCAATTGCCATTCCAGGGCTGAATGCCCTCATAGGTCTCAGTGTTTGGCCTGAACTCTGTATTCCATTCCATTTCATTCCACGTGACGTCAAGGGCCACACTTGAGAGGAAGTGAAAAGAGTGGAGGTTGGTCGTCCCTTTCTCGCGATGAGAATTTCCATCTTTGCCAGACACCTCAAGTCTTCAATGACGACTACATTTTCCGGGGAATTGCCGCAGCTTGCCACTTTGCAGTCAGCGAAGCGTGAAAATGAAGGTAGCTGGAAAGAGTTTCCGATTAATGGAAATGGTCTTCTCTGGGATTTTGCAAAAAAAATAAAGAGGTGGTGATTGTGAATTGGCTTCCCTGAGAAAGGCTGACGCCTGGAACCTCATGTGTGTGTGAAGGAATGAAGACAATCGGTCAGATAGACGAGAGCTGTATTGGTGACATGAAAGGAGAACAGAAATGAGTTAAAGCTGGGAATCGTATAAAAAAAAGTAAGATGAAAATGGGACAAAGTTCGAGTGATTTGCCACATCATCTTTGTAAGAAAAAAGGGGATTTTCCTAGATATTGACCCCCAAGGGTTGTATCCGGGTGCGTATCCACCTTTGCGGCGGGTTTAGTACAAGCCCGTTGGGGGATGACCGAAAACACATAAACAAAGATCCTAAAAAGGGTGGATCGGTAGGAAGTGTAGAGATTTACCTGTTGTTAAGGTAAATCTAACGGCATATCAATGTCACAGCTAGAAAGGCTGCAATTCATTGCTTCAGCGGGTATCTGAAAAATGAGTTATGATTGGCAAGATGGATTACGATGAAGCTCACCTATCATGCCCTGCTTAAGCAAGTACTTCGCCATCACGCCCAAAACCCAAGTGGCTGTCCGAAGTGCTCATAAAAGAGCAATAACCAGCGCATGATACTGATACTAGTAGCTTAAATCAAACGAGCGTCATCAGCATTCTTATTCATTCTCTTACATCATCTATTGAATCCTTCCTTAGCGGGGTTAGTGCCGTCAGTACATCTTCTGCGGTGCACTGTAGGTATTACTTAAGGTTCTTTGCAGCGTTCCTTCGGCCCAAAGCTGCAGCCCCCTTCATTTCTTTTGCTGTAACTTCGTTTACATTCTATTTCTTCCATCTTAGTTTCCACCCTCTCCTAGCAATTATTCATAGCGCAACTGCGAGGTTTTCCTCATGTTACAGCTTTCAAACCTTTTGACTACCAGTTTCCGTTTTAGCGCTGAATGACCCCATAGGTTCCAGCGCTTGGCCTTTGGCCTAAATTTTATATTCTTCTTCTATCTATTGAAACCCAGGTACAAAGCAATGCCATTATAGAACGACGAACGACGACTGGACTTACTCAGAAGAGGTTGGCCTCCAGATCACCTCCTGTATCAGCGAACAAGTTTCATTGATGACTGAAACAAAAAATGTGGGTGGGTCGGGGGCGGGGGGGGGGGGGGTGACTGGGTAGGAGAGTAGGGGAGTTGTGATCGGTGGAAGCAACGTTTCACAAATCCACTGGAATGAAAACAACAAGACCCAAACAAAGGAATATGTATGAGCATTGAAATCGACCGTGGGACGAAAAAAGAAAAACAAACTTGCCGTTGGACATAACCAATGAGAGGTGGTGGGGTTGATCCTAAAAAGTTCTTTCCAGAAAGAGAGCAAAACAACCGAAGAGAAGTGAGGGCACGAGAAGTCAGGATTAACCCTGAACGAGAACACAAAGAACTGATTTCGGACAACAAAAGCCACACCGAATTCACAATGAATGATTGACAGCCTAAGAACAGGTTTAAAGCTTATTATTTTTATTTTATGATAAAATGCCCTGATGAACTTTGCAAATACACGGACTAAATAACTAGATTATTGGCAGTAAGGACAGATTCCATTCATAAAACGACTATTGCTTAAAGTTTAAACCAACTTGTGACTTTGCTGGAATGGGGAAAAGAAAACAGGGGAAGGAGGTCGACTGATGAATATAATATTTTAAGGTTCTCTCATCTGAGCGAGAGAAAGGGAGAGAAAAACCTGGAATATTTCAAACAAGAATTATTATCGATGATTTAAAAAGAAACGACAATGACCGATCTGAATAGTTTATCTAGGATTTAAAAACGAAATAGATTTCCCAAGAAATTACTCAGTCATTAAGTCACGGACTAATGAACATGTAGACTGCGAAGGGAAGCTTGATTGTGACTAACTGATTATTGCTGCATCGGAAATACAAACAAGGCTATTATCTATTATTATAATTATTTCAGTAGCTGAAACCTATTCACACGGAACAAGCATACATGGGGGGTCATTGTTATGCATTCCAATCTTCCAAAGAATGTTGGTTTCAACCTCCCACCGGAGGCTCCACACCGCAGCAGTAACTAACTGATCGTGACAGAGAGCCATGATTTTCCAACGCCCTGAGGGGGGAACGCGAACCCGCGACAGCTGGGTGGCATACCATGACAATAACCACTATACCATAACGTATTCTGTCTTGGAAATATAACTGTTGTCTTACACCATCAAATTAGAGAGTTTGATGGGTTTCATAAAGTGAACAAAAAAATTATACCTTAGTTTTAACCAGACCACTGAGCTGCTTAACAGTTCTCCTAGAGCTGGCCCGAAGGATTAGATATTTTTACGTGGCTAGGAACCAATTTGCTACTTAGCAACGGGACCTACAGCTTATTGTGGGATCCGAACCACATTGTATCGAGAAATTCATTTCTCATCGCCAGAAATAAATTCCTCTGATTCTACGTTCATAAAGTGATTCCCTTGTTATTCCTCACTCCGTGGAATTGTGGAACAGCCTCCCAGAGGATGTCTTGCATTTGGAGCTAGAGAAATTGAAACGAAGGTGCAATGCATTACCACCCTAATACTATTTTTGAATTTTCATGCGTTTCTATCTATTTGCTAATTTATTTATTCATTTTTTATAATAAGTGGGCCCTCTTTCTGTATTTTTCCTTTACTTCCTCTATGGTCCTCGTTGGACGAGTCAGTTACGTGCTCGACTACCGATCTCATGGTCTGGGTTCGATTCCCGGCTCTGCCAACGCGAAATCAGAGGGATTTATCGCTGGCGATAGAAATTCATTTCTCGATGAGGTTCGGATCCCACAATAAGCTGTAGGTCCCGTTGCTAAGTAACCAATGGGTTCCTAGCCATGTAAAAATATCTAATCCTTCGGGCCAGCCCTAGGAGAGCTGTTAATCAGCTCAGTGGTCTGGTTAAACTAAGATACCCTAAGAGGAAGTATGCCTTAGTTTAACCAGACCACTGAGCTGATTAGCAGCTCTCCTAGGGCTGGCCCGAAGGATTAGATATTTTTACGTGGCTAGGAACCAATTGGTCACCTAGCAACCACATTATATCGAGAAATGAATTTCCATCA
>NC_087205.1:66648897-66663897 GCF_015104395.2 Macrobrachium nipponense
GGGCCTCATTTGCGGGTGGCTGGGGTGTGGTGGGCACTTGCCCCTCAAGAGACTGATGGCCCCCCAAAGACTTGGTTTGCACACCCCCTAAACTTTGAAATAATAATAGTAATAATAATAATAATAATAATAGTAACAGTAAAATTCACTCCAAGCTGAATCTTATATACCTTTAAAATGCTCCAAAATGCGAACAAATTTCCAAAAGCCCCTTGCTAGGTTATGCGCTGCCTAGACAGCCGAAGCTTAAGGACAAGAGCATTCATCAAAATTCTTCTGTTTTTGACACTAACGAGTAGCAGTACCTTATTAAAGCAAAGGATTTGTTCTCTCAAAAAGGGAATGAACTTAATCTGCATTTGCATAGTCTGACATAGATTAGATATTACAAGAATGCGTTCGTACTCAACCGCTGGACTGTGGAAAAACCTCCCAGAGGAAGTCGTGCAATTGGAACTTCAGAAGTTCAAGCGAAGGTGCAATTTATGACTACCCTAGCACTATTCTCCTTTCATTTTAATACATTTTTTATCTGGTTGTTAATTTACTTACTTATTTTTTTCTTTAATAATAAGTGGTGTCTCTTCTTTCCTTATTTTCCTTTACCTCATCTTACTTCTTCCTAATGAACACCATATTCTTCGGAAACTTGAATTTCAAGTCAATGGAGCCTGTGGACTTGGTCCATAAGAATAGGTTTCATTTTCTGAATAATAACAATAATTATTAAGGAATTCACAGTCTCGTGAAAACAAATTGCTAAAAAATATCCACAATTATAGTTGATGAGGAGAACCGTTCAGGTGTTCGAAAGTCTGTTCTATTTTTACATGCAAATATATTTTTAATATATAATTGTGGATATTTTTAACAATAACAATAATACTTAAGAACACGTTTGAATTCACTTTTCCTGCAGTACAACAGGAAGGTCACCCTGACTGCCTGAACTGTGTTGGCGCTGTAGCAATGGGAGAGCAATACGTATTGTCATGGGATCTACACCGATGGCATTTTTTCAATATCTTCAAGAACAGAAACGAGAGGTGCCTGGCACCGAAATTGTGGCACGGGGACTCTCTGTAAAATCTAGCAAGTGACCGTCAGTCACAAGGCATGCAAAGTAAAGTTTCAGTTTGGTAATTTGTGGTCTTTGTGCTTCATTTGTGGTGTACGTAGGGCATAATCCATCACTATGTTCTTCCAGACAAAAACAACAATGACAGGAACTAGGAATACGTTTTTGCAAATTTGTGGCCATTTTTGTAGCTGTGTATATAGCTCGAAGGAGAGATCAAGGGGAAGGTGGCTGCTTGGAAGCCACTGAAATGTCTATTGGTCGTTGCCTTGAGGTAGTTTTATCAAACTCATCCCATTGAAGGGGTGTGAAGAAGGTGAAGAACGATGTGCTTTGCAATCTCGTGATGTGGCAGGATTCATTGTAGAGTGGGCCCGAAGGCCAGTGTTGACATTTCTCTCCGGTGCCTGACTCATAAAAAAAAAAAGAAGTTCAGCCCTCTTCCATAGACGCTCAACCGAAGGGTAGTAGGTCTGCATAAGTGCCAGTAAGCGGCAACAACTCTCCAAAGCGCCTAAAACTTTGCTTACAGTTCAGTTATTCTTGTAACATGTCTTTCACTTTCAAGTATGTTGATTTCAAACCCATGGGATTGGTAAATTTCTTAGAGAATCAAAAATAGAAAACTACCCAATATAGATGATAGAACAATAAAATATAATGAAAAAATAAGATGTACAAGTTGTTATTGACTTGAGGAAAAGAGCAGTTGAAGAGAAGATACTGAATAAAGGCATTTTCTTTGAACAGATGATTCAATAGCCACTCCAGAGTAAGCAGAGAATTTTCTGCTTGCCACATTCATTGTGTCAATCACGTAAGAAAACATTTATATATTCAAGAGAATTTTGGTTTTATGAGGCAACAGCCGCTGCTTTTTCCACAATGTTTCTTGAAGAGTAAGGTTTCCAGGTGATCGCATAGTATCAGGAACTGAAAAGTAATTGATTGCAGAAAGCGGCGTTTGGAACCCGGAGCAGTGGGCTCCGTGGAGACAAGAGGCCCTGGGGCCAGTGTTTTGGAGTAGAATGGAGGAACGACTTAAAATTCTTTCCCTTCCCCAAGTTCAATATTTTGTTCACATAGTAGTTAGTGTCGTGGTATGCCTCAGATGTCGCGGGTTCGCGTCTCCCCCAGGGCAATGGAAGATCACTGGCTCTGTATCATGATCAGTTACTGCTGCAGTGTGGGGTCTGTGGTCAGAGGTTGAAACCAACACTATATATATATATATATATATATATATTAATTTTATACATGTATATATATATATATATAACTATATATATATATATATAGATATAATATATATATATATATATATATATATATCTTTATGCTAATTCTGCAGTACTACAGCTTGCAAGAGCATGAGACCTCGATAAATGACAGTGCACAGCAAGCAAGAGGTGGTTGAGGTTAGAAAATGAACGATAATTACGTCATCACGAGATAGAAAGAACATTTTCGTCACCTTTGGCGAGCATTTCTGCAAAGTAATTTCTTTAATAGCTGAAAATGTGCTCCATCAAACGTATTTCTAAAGGTTTCATTTACGTCTAAAGTAAGAACTGCTCGTCATCACTGTCCAAGAGTGGTAATTCACGCAAATAAAATAAAAAAAGAAATCGAATAAGCGACAATTTTTCTGACCCAACTCTGAAATAACATTTAACAGCACTTTTCCCCCGTAGGAGTTGGTATACTGTAGGCATTACTAAAGATTCTTTTCTTAGTCCCTTCGGCCCCTAGCTGCAACCCTGTTCATTCCTTTTACTATGCCTTCATTCAAATTATCTTTCTTTCATCTTGCTGTCCACCCTCTTCTACCCATGACTTCATAGTGCAACTGCTTTGAGGTTTTCCTCCTGTTACACCTTTCAAACCTACCTGTCCTCAATTTCCTTTCCAGTGCTGAATGACCTCATAGGTCCCAGCGCTTGGCATTTGGCCTAAACTCTGTATTCCATACCATTTCATTCCAGTCCAATAACACTTTTCTTCACTCATTCCTCGAAATGTAAAACTCTGGCGGCGTCGAGGTGCCGTAGAAGCAGAAACAAAAGAACAAACGATTCAAAGAAAATGCAGAGATCGTGAAGCGTCGGTGCAACTTTTGCTTTCCAGCAATGCGGATAACGGTGCAATGGCGGAAGTCTGAGGCACAAAATGAAAGTTGACGGTTTGCAAAGAGCGCGTGAAGAAGTTTCCCGCGAAGTTTCAGTCATTCGGGGAGGCCGTTATTCGGCTCCTCCGATCTGCTTTCTGATACTTTCTGAAAGGACGCTCTTCCCAATTTTATTCAGAGGGACGAACCCAAATTGCAACTGAAAGCATGATGACGGTCAACATCTCTGCATATGACCGGCAGAAAGCACATTCAACTCATTTAATCTTTTCGTTTCCTCAGACCTTTTCAGTCGAAACATTTTGCAATTGTCTGGTTTTTTACGGGTCAGCAGTTCCGCCGGGCCTTGGGTCTAGGTAAAGGAGTTCGGCCGTTTTATCACGAGCCGAAGTTCGCAGTTTAGACCGCTTCACTCTTCTTGCCCCGTCAACACGAAAAAAAAAATTACTGAACACCAACGATAAATATTTGACTGATTTAGTAACATTGGTATGTAAAATTTTAACACACGATTTAATGATAACCAGAATGTATAAAGAGGTTGTGCAGTGTATGTATATATATATATATATATATATATATATATATATAGATATTATTATATATATATATATATATATATGTATATATATATATATATATATATATATATGTGTGTGTGTAGTATATTTGTAAATGTGTGGGTTAATAAAAAAAACTTTCTTCTGTTAAAACAGGATACGTCTCAAGTATAAAAGGCCCATTAAAACGTTGATTTAAAGCTAAGGACTATATTTCGGTGGACTAACTTCACTACTTGATAAGGTTGGAAGTTAGTCCACTGAAATATAGTCCTTAGCTTTAGACCGGAGTGTTTTCCTGTTATACTATATATATATATATATATATATATATATATATATATATATATATATATATATATGTATGTATGTATTTAGGAAATTTTTGTCACACGTATGATTTGTATGCATTCATTACGCTACAAATGTTTACTATTCAATTCACGCTACTTCGGGAATGTCCCCGGTGGTGAATCTTTACATGAGAAATGGAATGGTACTGAAGTATCATTCCACTTACCACTTAAACCTTCCCCATGGGCGATAATTCCCCTTCGAGTATATTTCCGAAGTAACGTGAATTGAATACCAAACCACATGTATAGCTTAATTATTATTTATATATATATATATATATATATATATATATATATACATATATATATGTGTGTGTGTGTGTGTGTGTGTGTGTGTGTGTGTGTGTATGTGTGTGTGTGTGTGTGTGTTTACATCGATTAATGTTGGTATGCTTGTGTGAAAATATACATTTATATATGTCGTGATGTATGTAGTATTCATGCAATCACTGTATATATAATATAATATATATATATAATTATACACAATATATATATAGATTATATATATATAAATATATATATATACATATATATAAAGTAGATGAATGACCTCGTGAAATAAAGGCGGAGTTGATGAAGTGGCGTGTTTGTTGACAGCAGGCGAGGAGAGTACCCGGGAGAATGCGGCCGAAGGAAGCGGATCGGATTCTCAAAGTGAAAGTGGCATCAGCAGCAGCAGCAGCAACATGAGCCTAAGCGGACAGAAGAGGAAGAAGAGCAGCCTTTCGGCGCCCACGGGAACCTCGCGTCGGGGAAAGAAGAGACGGTCGGGAATCTCCGCTCGAGAGAGGAATTTGCGGCGGCTAGAAAGCAACGAGAGGGAGAGGATGCGAATGCACTCCCTCAATAAAGCCTTCCAGGTAAGCACACCTCCTTCACCCACTTCCGAAGCCTACCTCTTTCCCTCCCTCCTTTGCTTAATTAATGCTACTTCTTTGATGCGAATGTGAAGCCTTCCAGTAAGCACACATCTTCGCCCGACTTCCAAGGTCCTCAACCTCTTCACTCCTCTGCTAAATCTTTTTTTTTATTGATTATTAAAGTCGTCAAACAATGGTAAGTCTAAAGATCCTTTTTACAATCACATTAAGTCTACAGGTCCTTTATACAATCATACTAAGTCTACAAGTCTTTATACAATCATACTAAGCCTACAGATCCTTTATACAATCATACTAAATCTAAAGATCCTTTATGCTATCATAGTAAGTTTACAGGTCCTTTATGCAATCATACTAAGTCTACAGGTCCTTTATGCAATCTTAATAAGTTTAAAGCTTTTTGTATAGTATCATGCTAAGTCTAGAGATCCTTTATGCAATCATAATAAGTCTAAAGCTCTTTTATAGGATCATACTAAGTCTAAAGATCCTTTATACAATCATAGTAAGTGTAAAGATCCTTTTTTTTAATCATAATAAGTCTAAATATCCTTTATTCAATTATAGTATGTCTAAAGATCCCTTTTTCAATCATACCAAGTCTAAAGATCCTTTATACAATCATAGTAAGTCTAAAGATCCTTTTTTCAATCATTATCTAAAGCCCTTTTATAGAATCATACTACTATGAGATTCAGGGCCTCTGTAACACGGTTTTTTGGACTTTGCTCCTTGTCAAAGCATCGGATGTAGCTGAAAGTTGACATATGTATATTTTACAACCACACACAAATTTTTTCAGCATTATCAATAACCTAAACCCAATAGTTTTGATTTTTATAGAGTAAAAATGATCTAGCCGACGCCATGGCCAATGATTACGAGCCAAGAGTCGAAAAACATTCATTACGTAAGCAAGGTAAACAAACACCTTTTGACTAAATGTTGCCCCGCCCATCCACCAGACAGAAATGCCATCGGCTCTGAAACCCAAAGACTTTATGAATGGCGGAACGATACATAGATGTGGGTGGGGTATCAGTGCTAGCGTAGTAATACTACTGTAGCAGTAGTGCCGCAACAGTATAGCAGTAATATACATGAATTAAACGTTTAGACCAATTGCTGGGATCCTTGAGGATCATTTAGCACTTCTTACAACTACTCGAGAAATTAGTTTTTATAGCCAGAAGTTAAATTTTCTAATCCAACAATGCCCATGGTAGCCTTCAGTGTTATCCTGAATTATAACGAGGCGAAAGTGGGTGGAGCCTCATGAAGTCACCATTCTGACGATAATTATTGGTGAAGGTTTAAAGCCAATATACGGTACCGGCTATTTTTTTTTCAGTAAATAGGTAGATAGCCAATAAATAAAAATTGCTTGACATTGGATATAGCAGTTATCAAATCAAGCTTGTCTACTATGTTTTTGGTAATTACCAACTATTCCCTACATCTTGTCAATCTGATTGTGACCTATAAAGTAGACTGTAATTTCTTTGGAAACTTATTTTGGGAGTTAGACTAATAATCAAAGTGTTTTTGTATTTATTAACATATTTTGTTGGTTTGTTCATTATGACAATTATCAGTGGGGAGGTTCCAGAGTTCATAAAGGTGTACTGCTTTGCTTGTATTTAAATTTGTATGTCATTGTTGCCAGAGGTTTAGCCTTCGTTACGTATAGCCAATCATCCATCGAGAAAGAGGGAAGAAATGATGTCATAAATTACGTAACGAGTGCGTTCGAAACCTTTTCTCTGAGTAAGTTGGCCCGTCTTCAAAAAAGGTCACTTTTACATTATAAGTACCAAATTTATTCAACCTACGTAGTGCAGAATACACTCAAAATTTATGTGTTGATATAATATGTAATCTGAATAAGCGTTATATTTATGAAATGCATAGATAAAAAGTTATTGCGAAAAAACCGTGTTACAGAGGCCCTGAATCTCATAGTAAGTCTAAAGATCCTTTATATAATCATAGTAAGTCAAAAGATCCTTTTTTCAATCATAATAAGTCTAAGTATCCTTTATTCAATCATAATAAGTCTAAAGCTCTTTTATACAATCATACTAAGTCTAAAGATCCTTTATACAATTATGCTAAGTCTAAAGATCCTTTATATAATCATACTAAGTCTACATATCCATTATATGAACATGCTAAGCCTAAAGATCCTTATGCAAATATATTAAGTCTACAGATCCTTCATATAATCATATTAAGTCAAAAGATCTGTTTATGCAACCATACTAAGTCTACAGATCCTGTATGCAATCATATTAAGAGCATGGCTGAAACAGTAGTTATCTCCAAGCGACCCCATAATTTATCTGTGAGCGTGCCTATTCATGAAACGCTGGGAAAGTCATGGTAGTTCCCGCAAAGGCCGGTAGTTTTCGGGTTTCCCCCCGATAAGAAGGCTTGTGAAATAGAAACACTGCAGATGGTAGATCTTTTTATACGAAGGTCGCGGTAATGTCACAACAGTGGTCAAAATTTAAGGCTATGCACAGGTAAGTAGACGTACAAACAGATAAGTATGCAATTTCCCTTCACGCACATCTGTACATGATCCCATCAACTGTGCAGGAGTTGCGATGACAAAAGCGTAAAAGCCAGACGCAGAGACAGACACACAAGCAGGCCAAACAAGCAGACAGACGTCAAAACATACGGGAATATTTACTCACCAGACTTTATCGGTTGGGGGCAAATAATAAATCATCAGATGCTGGGATGCAGGTTTAGATAACATAGTTACACACACACAGAAACTTTTTGAAAATAAACCTCGAGCCCTCCTTTAAACAGTTCTGCTGTTTCGTGTCGCTTTATTTTCAATACATCAGCATCGTTACGCCTGCTGTTTTGACGTATTTAGAACTGGGGAAAAAGGCGCTCATTCATTGAATCCACAAAATCACTGGTTGTCAAGATCGTCTTTACTCCAGATTCAGCCAACACGGTCCCTTCCTCTCGGGAACCCCATAAGCCTAAACCCAGTATGGTTGGAGTAATTGTATTCGTAATTTGATTGAAATGTTATTAATGACAGAATTTCGTGTAATTGTAATTGAAAATGAAATTATGGTACGTATTTGTAATTTAAATAATTACGGCAGGATATAATTTGTAATTAAATTGTAATTATAAAACTGAGGTAAGGATCGGGCTCCATTAGGTGTGATGGGTTGTTTTCTCCATCCTACAGTAAGGTAACCAGAACTCAAGGTCATAGTCCAAGTGTTTCCTAACTATACTCTGTTTTTTTTCATCTGTCCATCTGCCTATGGTGTTTGTGTATGGCAACACTGCGTCCCGGTAAATAGTTACGCTGTGTGTAAGTGTTAGGTTAAATAAAAGGGTATCTGGGTGTACATTTGCAACTGAAAAGTGTTTTAATAATTTACTGTATGTGAATTACACCGTTAATATTCGAAATAGGATATTATTATAATCGTTGAATGTAACTATCTAAAGCCCGGGACGCAGTGTTACCATACAAAAACACCACAGGCGGATGGACAGATGAAAAAAAAACAGAGTATAGTGCTAATAAATACTTTTTAATATGACCTCTGCTCTTCTTCTATCACTTACACTTCTAGAAATAAATTATGTAACGCTATAAGCTCGATTTGCTCGCCTCCTCAGTACACTGTTTCCTGTGCCAAAGATTAGCGTTTACTCTTGCACCGAAATCAGTTATAATTGTAACTGTAATTGTAATTTAAATTGCTGTAAAGTAATTGTATTTGTAATGTAATTGCCATTTTCAAATGTAATTGTAATTGTAATTTTTTGAAAGTAATTGTAATTCATTTCTTCAAGTGTAATTACTCCAACCCTGAAACCCAGTGAGGGGGTAGTGCCGTCAGTGCACCTCAAGTGGAGCACTATAGGCATTACTTATGGTTCTTTACAGTGTGCCTTTGGCCCCTAAGTGCAACCCCTTTCGTTCCTTTTACTGTACCTCCTTTCATATTCTTTTACTTCCATCTTACTTTCCACCCTCCTCTAACGATTGATTCATAGCTCAACAACTAGATTTTCCTCGTGTTACACCATTCAAACCTTTTACTGTCAATTTCCGTTTCAGCGCTGAATGATCTCATAGGTCACAGAGCTTGGTCTTTGGCCTATATTCTATATTCAATTTGTAAGTGTCGAGATAGTTACGTAACAATGTATGTGTGACAGACAAACTGACGACCAGACGGACGGTCATCCTCCTTCCAAATACAACTACGTTCGAGGGTGTGCCTGTGTACTTAGTTAGCCAGAAATCCCTCCAGTTGGTGCGATGACATCGTCAAGATGACAGATGTACTCACGGACATAAAGATGGACAGACGGACAAACGCCAGACGAAGGAGAAGATTAAAACCCCTCCTTAACTACCTCCATGGGCGACTCAACGAATAATAGATTCCAAAAAACTTTTGTTGTATAAAAGTACTATAAAACTTTACAAACACACACATACACATTTACAAACATGCATCGCCTGCGATGACTGATGATGTATATCTTTCTAAATCTCGACAATTAGATTGGAAAACCAATTAGGTGCCATGAAAGCATCTACCGCACTAGATCCAAGTCTTGTACCACAACTCTGTGATGATAACAGATGAATATTGACCTTTAAAACTTAAAAAATAAAACACACAAATTGAAGAACAAATGTATTCAAAAGCAGGTGCAGTTTCTGAACGGAATGTTCCTTCTTCAGAGTGGAGACTTTGTCTCCATACTGATGATGTATAGCATGACGCTCCTAAACTGTAGGTGCTTCTAAATATATTTGTTCTCCATTTTGTGGGTTTTTCTCAAGTATTTTTTTCATGCGATTTTGACATTCGTGGATTTTATCATTATTATTATTATTCAGAACCCACCCTCCCTCTCCCCTACCAAAACCCACTCCACCCAGGGAGGACAAACAGGTTTGCATGAGGAGGGTGGATTACTCCCCTACTTACCCGTTTTCCTACCTACCCCGCCCCCACAAATCAATTTGCAGGTGGTGGGTGGCTGTGTTATGTTTCCTCGACAATCACCCAGGAGAGGACATACAAAATCCACCCTGATTTTATTAGATTATATAGAAGATGGTGGTGAAGGTGTCACTCGAGACTTTCTCAGGGGATGTGCCCTGTGTCAGGATGGGGGACAGGTCCCAAAGGAACCGGTGAGAGGAAGATTTCCTCTTCGTTATAAGCTGCGATGGTGATAAAGGTGGCTCTAAGAATTATAAGGGCATAACGTTATATTGTATGCAAGGACATGTTTTATGGCTTTATATATATATATATATAATATATATATATATATATATTTATATATATATATATATAAGTTTATTACCTTTTATATACATATACACACATAAATACATGTAATACACTTACACACAGACACACACACACACACACACACACACATAATATATATATATATATATATATATAATATAGTTTATGCCTATATACTATACATATGCATATACACACATGTATACATGTATATATATACTGCACATACACACACACATATATATACATATATATACTTGTGTTTGTGTATGTGAATACCCTGAGGGATAAAATGCCTCCAAGTGACCGAAGAGCCTCTCTTAAGGTCAACAGCAAACAGGTAATCGCTGAGGACTGGTACTGCTTTGGTAGTAAATGGTACTACAGACTGGTGAGTGCTGCGCATGCAAAAATTCATGGATTTAGAGAAGCATCGTACCGTAAAGCAGAGGAGTGCTTGATAATGAACTGGATTCCTTATATGAAAAGAGAGCCCTGTCTCACTAAGCCAGTGCTTGTCATGTTTTTAGTTGTCTGTAAAAGAAAACTACTGAGATGTCTATTTGTCTGTTCGTCCGCACTGTTTCTGTCCTCCCTCAGATCTTAAAAACTACTGAGGTAAGAGGTTTGCAAATTGGCATATTGATCATCCACCCTCCAATCATCAATCATACCCAATTGCAGCCCTCTAGCCTCAGTTGTTTATTTTATTTAAGGTTAAGGTTAACCATGATCGTGCGTCTGGCAACCCCACAGGACAGGCCACCGGGCCATAGCTGAAAGTTCCTTTGACTACGGCTCGTACAGTCTTGATAATACGCTGTACAGAAAACTCGATTGCGCCGAAGAAACTCCGGTGCATTTTTTACTTGATTTTGTTTTCGAAATATGCGAAGTAAGGTCCAGAAGCCATAATTGCGGATGACATCATTAGTCATTCAAATCCGGTTCCCAATTTCCATTACCCAGTTTCGGAGAGGTCATCCACAAGGAGAAGCTCAGCTATCGGATTCTCAGTGGCGATTCAAACCTGTCTTCCGAACCTGGCAGGAGAAAACCGGTAAGCTTTCCAGGTGTGACCTCGACCATTTCCAGTCAGTTTCTATTTGGTTATTTATTCAGGAACCTGTGACTCTGGGGCCTAACGCGGTGGATTTAGGTTTCAGTTCATGATTTGCTATCCGCCAATAGACTACTTCAGCAACAGACATCGATTTTCTAAATGTTCGAGCAGTTTGTACGGCTTCCAGTACCACAAGTACACGCAGTATTTTAATATTTTGTCTGGACTGACTTTGAGGGAACACTTAAAGCGACTTGTATTGGTGGACCGACTCCGGAAGTGTTGCGAACCTTGAGGCCTGTGAGGCAGAGCGAGAATGAACAGCTATACAACTCTTTTCAGCAGACTCAGGTTTTCCTTGTTTCGTTTTCTGTGCCTTGTGAAAGTCTGGCCAAGAACCGGAGGTGGTTAGGTCTTATATAATTCGCCCAGCAACCAAATTTGACGCGAGAGATCTTGTTTTGCATCTTGAAAACCCAATGGAACAGATTTTCGGATCTACTTGCAGCGTCTTAATCGCAATCACGTCGAAAAGGATGTTGATATTCCATTTCCTTTTATTACAAAGCCAGAGTTTCTTCTCGGGGCGACTGTGAAGGCAACGGCGCTAAGATCTTTTCAGTTATATTTGGCTACTGAACTATGTTGCAAAATTTTATAAAAAATCGACAGCATCTTCAAATATTATCTGGAATTCCGAAAAAGAGGATACAATTGCAGAAAAATTTAAAGGAGTAATAATAATAATAATAATAATAATAATAATAATAATAATAATAATAATAATAATAATAATAACAGTCCAGAAATATTTAGAATTATATGAAATACAACTCAGTGTTTATTCTTTAAAACGGGGTTTGAACTATGAAAGGACAAGCCCTTGACAGGCTGAAGCGCCTCAGTGGCGTGGTTGGTTTGGTGTTTGCTTCTCACCTCGGTGGTCGCGGGTTCGATTCTCGGCCATTCCATTGAGGAGTGAGAGATGTGAATTTCTGATGATAGAAGTTCACTCTCGACCTGGTTCGGAAGTCACGTAAAGCCGTTGGTCCCGTTGCTGAATAACCACTGGTTCCATGCAACGGAAAAGCACCATACAAACAAACAAACCTTGACAGGCTGTAACGTACTGGGAAAATGTACTTGAAGAATGAACCGGTACCGGTGCAAAAGACCGGATTTTAAAAATTATGAACTGACATTCCTCTGAAGAAATCCCAGTACCATAGAATTAATTATGAAATTGCTCATTTCACCATTTTAGTCATCTGTAAAAGTAGATTACTGAGATGGCTATTTATCTATCCTTTCGAACGTTGTCTGTCCGCCCTCAGTTCTTAAAAACCACTGAGGCTACAGGGCTCCAATCATCAAATGTACCAAATTAAAGTCCTCTATAGCCTCAGTAGTTTTATTTCATTTAATATTAAAATTAGCCATGATCGTGTGTCTGGCACCGCTACGAGTAAAAAAAAAAAAAAACACAGGCCACCACCGGATCATGGCTGAAAGTTTCATGGGGTGCTGCTGAGAGATTCATTGGCCGTGGCTGAGAGTTTCGTACATCATTATACGCCGCACAGAAAACTCGGGGTGCACTGTAGGCTTACTAAAAGTTCTTTGCAGCGTCCCTTCGGCCCCTAGCTACAACCCCTTGTTCCATGTTACTGTCAAGCCTCTCCTAACAATCATTCCCTATTGCAACTGCTTTGAGGTTTTCCTTCTGTCACACCTTGAAGCCTAACTACTTTCCAGGGCTAAACCTGAGAATATTTTAGTAGGTGGATACTGGATATTTTTTGACTTAGTCATCACATATGAAATATCATACATATATGCTGTACACTTATTTCTTCAGCTTTATATGTAATTTATCAATAATTGTTCAGTTATTAAGAAAATGTTATTTGATAAAACACTTTTTATGTCATATTGTAGTGAATATATTTTTTTCAGGTACAGTAATAAATAGTTTTATAAATTCTGTCATTTTCAAAAAGTAGTGTTTTAGTTATATTCAATTCGCCTACATACCTTCTGGGCGAAATTAATGTAGTGGGTAGGCAATTAATTTTGTAGGTGGGTAGTCGCCCACCCAGTTAGCAAGTTACGTTTAGGCCTGATGACCTCAAAGGTCCCAATACTTAGCCTTTGGTCTAAATTCTACATTCCATTCAATTCCTTAAAGCAAAAGTATTTGAAAATAACTCTAGAACATACCGTTTGCTCTCACGTTTTGAAATGAATTCCACGAAATATTTCCTGAAGCGGCGAAATTATTGCTATAAATTATTTTCATCTTAAAAAAAATTCAAAGCTGCGCTATGATAGAACGAAGGACAAAATTATTACGTTTCCGAACTTCACTGCAAAAGGAACATTTTGAGAGAGAACGAAGTCTTACAACTTTGTAGAAAAGAAAGTGGTTTATATTTTGTTCGCCAGAAGGTAGAGAGTCTAGATTAATAACCGCCTATAAAACCTGACTCAACATCAGCCTCCTGTCTCACGTTTTAATGGTTTTTACTAGAAATTTTGGTGAAATTGGAAATATAACTTACCTACCGTTTAATGAATCATCGTAATGGAGTGGGAAGTGAGTAACACAACCTTCAGGTCTTCACAATTTTTGCGGTGCCGCTTTTTATTCTTTCCGGAAAAGAAAATGTTGCAACAGGGATCGATTCGCAAGACGTTTGTTCAAATCAAGTTTGCAGTGGCAATGTTGCATGCAGCATAAATCATAGCCAAGCCAGTTCATGGTTCATTGACATTCCGGAATTTTTTATTTATTTGTTTTATTTTTTATCATTTACGAGTGACCTTACCTCTTCATTCAAAGACGCGTTCGTCTCATAGAGCAGACGGGAAAAGGAGGCATTTATGTCACTGGCCTTGAAAAGTGTTGCATCGAACTGTTCCTGGCTGAGAAAGAAAGAGACACTTGTTTTTAAATCACCGGAAAATGTAATCTATCTTTTATTTGATTGTTTGTGATATCTATACAACCTTACTTTTCCGAGATTTCATATTACACTTGTAATTTCGAAGATCCAAAAATATAGATCCACACATAAACACACACCACACACATACAATATATATATATATATATATAGATATATATATATATATATATTATATATATATATATGACTGGTAAAAATGCTCCGTTACAACAGAATTCCATCTAATTAAAGGAGCCTATAAAAACACCAAATATAAAGAGAAAAATACTATATTTCAGAGACTGCTGTCTCCCTCTTCAGGTAGATGAATGAGAAAAGTTTACAGAAAAGGTGGTATTTATACCAAGAGATCCATCCACAGGTAAGCCAGTTTAGGTCACCCCACTGATAATCTTCCTTTAATCTTCTTAAGCATTGGTTGAATGAAAATCTTGTCGATCACATCTGAATCCCATGCTCCTTCTTAGATGTTCATTACCTGCCTCTCTTTTATTAAGGCGGATTCCATCATTTGACTCTTGTACTGGTAGTTGCTGCTATAAATTATACGTGACAAATTCCAGTTTATTCTATGGTTATGTTCATTTATATGGTTGAAAATAGCTGAGTTCTGTTTTCCATACCTAACTGAC
>NC_087205.1:66666397-66686397 GCF_015104395.2 Macrobrachium nipponense
TCAAAACTTTTTGGTATTGACACTAGAAATTTTTGAGGTGAATTCTTGCTGGAAATCATGAGCGGCAATTTATGGTAAGGTCTCGCCAGCTTTGTAGACGAACAATTTTGTTGGCTGGGAGTTCAGAATTCGCTCCCACTTACGAGAGCCAAGTAATATTCGTAAGATCCACAGTCAAATTCTGCTTTCATTTCACGTAAGATACGGGACCCAACCTCCTTTCATATTCTCTTTCTTCCATCTTACTTTCCACCTTCTTCTAACAACTGATTCATAGTGCAACTGCGAGGTTTTCCGTCTGTAACACTTTTCAAACCCTTTACTGTCATTTTCTGTTTCAGCGTTGACTCAGTGCTTGGCCTTTGGCCTAAATTCCATATTCAGTTCAGTTTATTTCAACATTTGTTTTACTAACCACCTAACATAAAAGCGTCCACTTTCAGGAAGATTGCATTTGATACTTTCTTAATAGTTCTATATTTGTTCCGAAAGTCGTTTTAGAGGTCAAAAACGGTTTTGGGAAGGAATGCATATGGACTGTTAGTCTGTTCATATTATAGCATTCTGTTTGCCAAGAGTGATTTAGTAGCCACGTTCGAACTGGTAGTACGTGCTTTAAAGCTTGGCATTATTGCTGAGAAAATTGACAAAATGAACTGTCATTGTGGCTTTTAATGATACATACGTACCTGGTGAAAGTGACCTATTATATATATATATATATATATATATATATATATATGTGTGTGTGTGTGTGTGTGTGTGTGTGTGTGTAAAAAAATATACATACACACACACATATATATATGTATATATATGTGTATATGTGTGTGTGTATGTGCGTGCGTGTGCAAGTGTTGGATAAGGTTGCCCAGTCTTGTAGAACTGGAATCTTGTATAAAATTATGTTTAATGTTATTTGAATCATGCTGGAAAAATTCACTTTCGATGGCGCTTGCTATAGGAACCTTGGCCTCTCCACAGGAACTGCGGGAGGTGATACCGCATGTGAAAATGGACCGCAGGTTGAGCAAAATCGAGACGCTGACGCTGGCGAAGCATTACATCATGGCCCTCACCAACACCGTCTGTGACATGAGAGGCGACGAAAAACCCTACAAGTAAGTCAGTCAATCAGTTAGTTCCTTGTTGGACGAGTGGTTTTCGCGCTCGGCTACCAGTCCGGTGGTCCGAAGTTCGATTCTCGGCTCGGTCAACGCGGGATCAGAGGAATTTATTTCTGGTGGTAGAAATTCATTTCTCGATATAATGTGGTTCGGATCCCACTATAAGCTGTAGGTGCCGTTGCTAGGTGACTCAATTGGTTCCTAGCCACGTAGAAATGACTAATCCTTCGGGCCAGCCCTAGGAGAGCTGCTAATGAGCTCAGTGGTCTGGTTAAACTAAGATATACCTTAACTTTAGTTAGTCAGTCAGACGCCGAGTCACTTTCTTGCAACACTGATCCTTCTCGCCGTGACAGTGCGCGTCTTTCCTCGTGATGACAATCAAAGACGTCTTGGGGCTTATCGCAGGCTGGTCGGTCAGACAGATGATTAATGATGAATCACCGGGTCGCAATTTTAGAGATGTAAGTAAGCGAGTATCGGACCTTTCCCTGAAAAAAGCGGGACGCCATATCTCTAAAACTAACCATAGAATTTCCTTGATGATAAATAATCTCATTATGCTTCCAACACCCAAATTACGACGGCCTACCAAAAATAAATAAATAAAATAATAAATAAATTAATAAGTAAATAAATAAATAAATAAATAATAAATAGATAAAAAAGAACTGAAGCTGGTGCAATGCTAGCACACATCTCAGGAATTTGTCTTCGGGGCCGACCTCATTTACAGGTTGTCAACAAAGGACAGTGAGGACTATTGTGAATATATACAGGTTCCTTGACGACAATTTTCTTTCAATTATTAAATGTTTGAGATATTTTGAGTAATCTTCATTTCAGTTTATGTAAAGTTTGGCGAAAATATGGTTAGAAATAATGCGAAGATAAGTGTTGAATAACAGTTCACACCATCGTCTATCAATAAACGATTAACTTAAGAGAATTAATAAATGACGCCGTGTGTTTTAACAAAATAACTGACGCTGATTGATAAAATAAAATTATACAAAACTGATACTATTGATGCAAAGACGAAGGATAGTCGAAGGTTCTGCGGTATCGACGAGCCTGTACCCACTTAGTAGATCCTGCCTGCGACGAGAAGGTCCTCCCTCTACTCACTACTGGCTTGTCGATTAGACAGAACGATTGACCTTCCTTCCACTATGCATTGATATTTTCAGTTTTGTAATGGGGGTCTACCAGTGACCTCATTATTTATCAGTGTCAGTTATTTCATTGAAAAACACAGCCTCGTATGTCACAATGGTAATATAATTCTTCTATCGATAGCGAGGCTTAGAACTCTATATTTGTATTGTTTTAAACAATATCTTGATGTAAACTGCAGTGAAGATGACTCAAAATACCAGAGATATTAAAAAAATGGATAGAAATTTGTCCTCAAGTAGCCTATATCTGCAATAGTATTGAATATTCAACTGTCCTCGGTTTGCAACCTGTCAATCATGGACCATGGCTCACTTTACGCGGTTCGATTCTGGTACTTCATCTTGAATCCCTAATCCTAGAAATGAGGTAGAGCAGTGATGGTACGTATAATTCACACTGATCTTTTGTCAGTCTGGTAGATGCTCTAGTTGTCGAGCCATAAAGTTCCGTCGTATAGCGTTCCAAGGAGGCTGGAAAGTACAGAATGGATAGTTTATGATTTGATTATTGGAAATAAAGAAATGTGACTTTTAGATTCTTTTCTCGCAGAGCTGAAGATAAGTACAGTATTTCTTAGGTACTTTGTATTTTTGGGCTGTTGTCAATTAAGAAAGCTACACTCCTCATCTACAGACATTTTCTTATATTACTTTTATTCTATGATTAGCGCCAAAACCTGAAGCTTACGTAAACCAATCAAGTAATAAGACTGCTAATTATCTCGGCTTTTTCTGCCTTATCTATGAATCATTCTATACGTGTTTTCAATAATAATAATAATAATAGTATCATTTCCAGCGCTGAATAGCCACATAGGTCTCAGTGCTTGGAAAAATGATTAGACTATCAAAGGATGAAGCCATGATACTGACGCTTTGAAAGATCTGTGAGGGATGAAAATGTCTGTGGAGTTGTGAGACTGGAAAAGTATCACATATAAAATTCGGTTTAATGCAAGACATATATACAAGTTTCACAGAATCTTTAGTCTATGTCTTCTAACGTCCACGTAACGCTAGCTGCGTCTCGTTACGAAGTATTTAAAAAAAATGTGTATGTTAAAAATCAGCCTTAAACAATAATAACGAAATTCCCGTGGATTTAACTGCCGGTTACTCATCTTTGTTTCCAGATATATCGAATTAAAAATGAATTTCAGAGATAACAATCAAAGAAATTCCTGATGGTGTTATGACTGCTTCCGTGAACTTGCAGTTTAGTAGTTTTGTGGCCCTGTTTTCTTAAAGAAATTTTGACGTTAATTATCATTATCTGGGCAAATGAAATACATAAAGGCTATTATGTATGTGTGGGTTTCCGTGAGTGAGAATATGTGTGTGATTGTATTCAATTCTTAAATATCCACGCATGAAACATTAGAATTTACAATTTCTAAGATTATTGTTTACTTATTATTCTACAAGGCAATCAAGGTCATCAGCTTGATGCGTTCTGACTGAACTTCCTGCTTGAAGGCTCACGGGAAAAATGCTAGCGAGTGTCGTGTGGTAACTGCACTCTATCCAACCTCCTCGAGAGCCTCATGTGAATAATGTAGACCGGATCCCTCCAGTAACATTATTAACCTATTTGCAGGTTCCTCGATGCCTTCGTCAACCAAAAGAACGGCGACGACGAAGGCTGTGAGGAGGAGGAGGACGAGGACGAGGACGAAGACGAGGAAGAGGAAATCGACGAGATCAACAACAACGCAACGACCCAAGTGTTTTAAAGCTTCTGGTTTGGCCTCTTGAAGCGAATGGTGGTATTTTCGAAAGCACGATGGTATCTGCAGACGTAGCCTCCCCGGTATCGAAAAGCTCGCTGTTGTCTTTATGGTATGGTTGACTATGTATGATGACGTCACGAATAACTTGGAATTCACCTTCATCATGATGTTTCATCTCTTATGCACAACACGTCTGGGATGAGGAACGAGTTGTAGAGGAATGATTAATCTTCTTGGCTTGCGAGGAAGGAAAGAGGTCTCCATGCCAAACGATGCTCAACTCATGGAGGATTGTTTTGTGAAAAACTTGTTTGCAAAACCATTGATCCTTGAGATTTATGAGATGCGATAGAATTGATATTTCAGAGCTATTTTTTTCTTGCGATTTCAGTCTCTTCATATTTCAGTGAACACTCAAATATGTTGTATCTGTCTGGTATATTTTAAGGTTTATATAATAGTTCTTGAGAAAAGCGCAAGCACTGAATGATTGTGATGTGAAAGTGATTTCACTGATGTGATAAATCTTTGTGATAATTATGTTCTAAAATATCATCCCTCTGACTGGTCATATATAAGTAGGGGTAGATGCTTTGTATTGTTTCAATATATTTTTGATTTAAAATACTGCTCATATTGAAGATTTTCATAAGCAGAATGTAAACAAACAAACACTCACGCGTGCACGCACACACACGCACATACACACAAATATATATGTATGTATATATATATAAAGATAAAATTGACGAAGGAAAGTGAAACAATGGAGTAATGCTCCGAAAACTTTCAATTTCTCGTTCTTTACTTGAAGGACGAGACGCCGAAAGGCATCGCAGCGGTAGGGCTACTCCATTGTTTCCCTTGCCTTCGTTGATTTTGTCTTTATTTATATATTCATCACGTTCCATAATTTCGAAATTCAGTTATCCATACATACATACATACACACACACATTTATATATCATTTCCTCTTACTGGGCAGCTCCATGGGAAAAAATGAGTAAGCCAAGTCAATGAGACCTCAGTCTTCCATCTGCTGCGTCAGGGATGAACCTCGTGTGCAGAAAACTTACACAGCATCAGCCGCTCCATTATTTACATGCCCAAACAAAAGGCTCGTCAGCAGCGCACTGAACTTTCTACACAAACTCTTCACTTCGTGGATATTAAAACCCTCTGATGAATTCTGCTTTCCACTTTTCTTTCAGTACTCTCAATAGTAGGGCAGTTTGGCAATCTATCAGTTCCCATTCTCTCTGCTTGACCATAACCCCTCACATTTCCCTGCTACTTTTAGTCTTCCAAGCTAAATCATTTGACGCGCCTTCCACATAATTCTAGATTTCTCGCCTATTCAAGCCTTTATATTTTGCTTGTACACCACAACAAATCATTCAGTTGCTCCTATCTTTTTCTGTCATTCGCTGTCACGTCCACCTTTTTATTTCTGCAAAATAGTTGACAAACAATCCTTTCAAACCCTCCTTTTGTCATTTACATTTTATCAACTTATCATCTCTTACATTTCTTCTCGTCGTCTTTTCTCGTGTAACTCTTATATAGCTACACCAATGATCCTCAGCCAGGGGGAATATCCTCCTGGGGGGAATTTCAGAGTTTCATGGAGTGAATTGTGACCACATATTGGCAGGTTCAAAGTTGCTCTAGGACCACACAAAATGCAGTGTGCATCGGTCAACACTACTGAGAAGTGACGCAGGGCTTTCTCTCTGCTAGCTTGTGTGTTTGTGTTAGTATTTTGTTGCATAGTATTTGGAATGCACCTTTAAAGCATGCAATTTTGGAAAGGGGTGGTGGGGATGGCATTCTGACATATGGTGAAATGGTGCATGGGCCGATAGCAACCAGATTCGCTGAACAGCAGCATCAATATGCAGGAAATGTCCCTTACTGTCGAACTTCTCAATTCCATGGGTTCTTTATTCCTCACACCGTTGGGCTGCCCTGAGGAAGTCCTGCAATTGCACCTCAAGACGTTCAAGCGAAGGTGCAATAAATCACTACCCTAATACCTACTATTCTCCTCGCATTTTAATACATTTTTATCTATTTGTTAATTTATGAATCATTTTTTAATGAGTGGGCTCTCTTCTTTCTGTATTTCCCTTTACTTCCTCTTACTTCTTCCTAATGGAAACCATATTCTTTGGAAGCTTGAATTTCAAGTCAATGGCCCCTGTGGGCTTGTTCCACATGAATAGGTTTCATCCTCTGAATGATAATATCACTCTATCCACTAACTCTACTACGTGTTTCAGTCATAGCTCTGTGTAGTCACTAATCTGCTGGTCTTCCACAATTTGTTTAAAGTAAAGAAGTTATGACGCACCTGATTATTTATAGAATACAGTAGTTTACTTAATATATGAATGTGACATGCTGTTTGCAAATGGCCCTGCAGACGTCTACAGCCAAGTTGGGAATAAAGACAAGGAGAGGGCAAAAAACTTTGATATGCTAACAACGTCAATAGAAATAGAACGCTAACGTTGGCTTTGGCGCCCATCGGAGTGAGCTGGATAGAATTTTCACCATTTCTTTGACTCAAGCTTTGAATGAGGTACCCAGTCGTTTGACGACTGTATGAGGTTGGAGCCAGGGCAGAGAAGAGCATGGAATTAGCAACACCAACCCAGAGAACTGTACTTACAGAGCAACCCCCTAAGAGGAAAAGATGTAGATGAGTAGACATATAAATATTTTCTGGAAATTAAATGGTAAATGTGTTTTATATGGACATCTAGCAGCTTCGAACCAGGAGTACTTTAAGTGTTCTCTACTTCAGAGAGCGGAATATGACAAACATTCATTATGGCTTTTGAAAACTTTTCCCGCATTTTGCTTCTTCATCTAACTCTGCACATTGCGATACAATCGCTCTCGAACAGGGTTCACTCTACTGGAAGCTCTCTCTTGATTCCTGGTTTAAGGCTCCTAGGTGTCTGAAAGCGTCTCATTATAATGCCAGACACTGCAGTATCTGTCTGCCATAAGCAAGAGTAACCTAGTATTGAAATAAATACCGGAGAACGGGGGAGCTGAGCTGTCATTACGAGGGTTTGTTGGTACCGCGTAACTTCAGGTCTGGCTCCGAAAATTCGAGGATCGTTTTCTGCTGCACGAACCGTTACGGACAATCCGTTCAATTTGGGTGTGAATAAATATTCCTGGTCGTCTGTTTGTATTGTCAGTTGCTATACTTGCTGTGCGTAAAAGTTCTGTTCTATATATATAATATATATATTATTATATATATATATATATATATATACTATATATATATATATATATAGATAGATAGATAATGTGTGTGTGCGTGTGTGTGTTTATGTATATATATATATACATATAATATACATGATATATATATATATATATATATATAATAATATATATATCAATATATCATATATCATATATATATATATATATATATATATCAATATATATATATATATATATATATATATATATATTATATATATATATATATATATATATATATATATATATATATATATATATACATGCGCATGTGTATTTAGATATATACCTTACTGTAGTATATAGAAGGCATTAAATAGGCTATTATTTCGTAATATAATCTTATTATATCACATATCATATTGTTTTGACCCTAGACTGCAGTCAGTCTGTCTGTGTGCTTGGAAGGATCTTTGATGTCTCTTTTCGGCCTGATCATTGTGAATGAGCCACAGATGCCTACAGTGCGAAAGAAATCAATCCGTCAGTGCAATAATCACGTTAAGGAGTAAGTAGTTAGTGATGTTTCAGAATTTTATGCAGAGAAGTGGGTGTACCATATACATAGCAAATATATTTTTATCCTCAGTAACGTTATAGGAATAGATGGAAAAAACATTCTGTAGAATCTGTAAAAAAGAAACATGGTGAATGGCTTCATAGATATATATTTATTTTCAATAAAATTTTGATAAAATCTTGAAAGAAAAAACTATATGGAAAGTAATATATAAATGAATATAATGCAGATTTCTATGTTTATAATAAAAGCATGCATACGAGGAAATAGTTGCTTTCATTTCTTCCCTGGAAGGTTCAAGCAATCCGTGTTGAAAGGTGAATGCGCTTCAGTCACGGAATTTGGCAAATTATTTGTTCCAGAATTTTGTTGCCGCTTATTACATTACAGCAGTTCGAAGACTCTTGATGTAATAGTACTACAAAGCATCATTTTTTCTTCTTTCATTCGTTCAAGAAGTCAGTGTGAGGTCTCACACACACCTAGGTCTTGATGACAAGTCTTAAAACTAACTCTAAGCTAGCTTCTCACCCTCTGAGACTTGAGCAAAATAGAAGACTTTTCTGAACACTACAAACGCTGCGCAATCACCTTCGACGGGAACGAGGCAACAAAGAGCCATCAGGTAAGAGTGAACAAATAGTAAAACCCTCTACCAACTCGCCTTTTCTTGAAGATAGCTGGAGTTCAGTTGATGGCTTGAAAGTCACGGAAGATTTTACCATTGCTCTTGTTAAATCAGTATGAATGATTTATACGTATATACTCAAACTTTGTGCTTCTCTTTCAGTCCGCCATATTTACGAAGCTTGTGGGTGACTTAGTAGCTTCAAAAAGTGTCCAAACAAATGGTGAAGGAACCAAAAGGAGCAGCTATTTGATGGGCTGCCTTTTTCTCTGACTAAATGTTTACTTTCAGAGATTACCTGAAGGTGCCAGATTGAGCTATGAATGCCAAAATATAACAGAAACCTTAATCGTTGAAATAAGGCTTACCGGACAGGCTGCAAACAATTTCAACAATTACAAACCTGTTAGAAATAAGTAGACAAAAATATAACAGCTTTTATAGCATTTTGCTATTTTTTTGTTGAAGAATTTTCCTGCATTCACGATGTTGTGACCAGAACTAAACATTAACAGGTCTAGCTCCATAGACAGCAGCAATTCGTAGAGGTCCGGGACCTCAGTGTGAGGTATGTTATCAATAGTGTCAGCTCACCAATTTAACATTGGGTGAGAACCATGCAGATTTTCTACAACAGCCATTGTCTCTCTAGGAAGTAGCGATAGTGAGAGGTTGCGAATGGTGGGGGGGGGGGGGGGGGGGGGGGGGGGGGGGGGGCGATTTCTGCTACAATGAGACATGCCTTCAAGAAACAAATGTCACATCCAAAGGAGTCTCCATCCCCAGGAGGTCATACCTAACTCCCTTTCACAAGAGTAAAAAGGACGAGAGCTGGACGACAGATGGGATGGCAGCAGTTGCCTACCAGAAGAGCTCCTCAGTTCAGCCCTGGCTCTGATCCCATGATCTTGCTTGAAGGATGGTATTGTCTTGCTAGCTGGAAGGGAGGGAACACAGCTGCAGATGGAGACAGGAGACATAAATAAGAGAAATGAATAGAAAACAGTGGAATAAAAGATAGATAAACTGTGTAAAAATTAAAATCTACTTCAGTTGTGGACCATTGGTATTGTGCTGAACAGACATGATAGAAGAAACAGACAACCGGTGCTGTTGACTGATCTTCAGTTTTTTTTGGGAAAAAAGATGAAAGAACTGTTAAGATGTCAGAATAGATGAATGGGCAGATTTATTTTTTTCCAGAGTCATCGAGATGGAAAAAAGAAACGATAGATGGGTCTTCATTCTAACACAGTGGGAACATACGGAGCACACGATGTGGTAGAAAAAGCATATTGGTGTTAATATGAATAGTGAGTTACATATGAGAAATTTATAGAAAACCTAATTAATTTACTACAAAAGATGTAAATTGTCATCTTTCCAGCTGGAAAGATAAGTTGGGTTTTTAGAATCACCCATGGGATAATAGTTTGAGACTAAGCGCTGTTTAAGAACCCGCAAACCCCACACAGACCTAAGGCAACAGGTATCATGAAAAGTGCAGCTGCTAAGATTATATTTCTAAGAATTGTATATTCTGCAGGTTTGTCATCGATATACTATTTTGATGATCCAGAATTAATTTAGTACAGATACTGTGACAAGAGAAAATTTAATGCTTTGATTAAACAATGAAGTGATTTAGCACCCTGGTTCCACTTAGATTTTGCTACAGTGAACATGTCAGATCTATGCCTGATCTTTAACCTTGACATTGCAATACAACATCTTTTTAAAATCACACACATGCAGATACACACAGTTAACTTAAAGATCTGCTATACAATATAGAAATGAACTGAATAACACCTCTGTAGCTTAAAACTTCCGCCATTACACTGTTACTGTGAAAAAACGGCTATCTCATTGTTTTTACTGATGCAAGTCAGTGACTCCTTTAAAAAAGTGCAATTCGGGAGTTTAAAGTGGTTTTCCATGGACATGTCTGTGAAAATGTTTTTGAAGTTGAACCTTTAAGCTCAGGGACTTTCTTTATAGTATGGTTGCACGAGGATAAGACTCTCTGGAGGCATCATTTTAGGAATTTTTTGAAAAAGCACACCGATAGACCACAATTCTTGACATGAATCTTTTAGTGAACAATTAGCCTAAAATCATTCAACAGAGTTTTAACAGTGGATTACTTCGGCACTGATTTAGAAACAGCAGAGGAATTTTACATCACTGACAGAAACATGTTACAAAAAATCGGTAGTTGAATTTCACATCACTGACAAAACGACAAAACCTTTTACACAAAAGAACACTGGATTGTTTCTACAGTGATTCAAAAGAGCAGTGGAATTTTATATCACTGACAAACCATTTAATAACATAGGTTTCCCATTCCTAGTATTGGTCTTTCCTCAGTGTGTGGTTACTTTAAATCAGTCTTGGGACAGGTGAGTTACGGAGATCAGCATATGGCTGTAATACAAGTTTGCATTTTTAAGGACACCTGAATGTAGTGAAGAGGAGCTGAATGCATCTGCCAAGGCAGCCCTGCAACATAGTTCCAGTCGTCACAGCTCATGCTCATCCTTAGTAACATTCGCTTTGGTATGTGATATCCCTGCCTACGCAAGTTAGGGTAGAAGAGACCCTTTAGCCTTGTCAGGCAACTCTTGTAGGAGGAGAACTCTCAAAAATTACACCAGTGAGTGGGTGGAAGGGACCCTGTACCCTTGATAGGTAACCTTTCTAAGAGAGGGTTACTCTGAATACAAACCTTGTTGTCCAACCTTGAACTGTGCCATAGCCATTGTATTGTAGCCTTCTGTTGTCTCGGGTTTGAGTTCACTTACTTAAGGGTACAATCAAAGATTATTTTTTTTCAGTTTCCTGATTTCTCAAAAAGTATGTAAGACAGGCGAATGAGAACGGAAATGTTACTTGGTGGATTATCAAGAAAGCACCTTCTTTACCTAACCTTTTCCTTCTCAGCTTTTTGTACTTTCTAAATCCATCCTGACTGTCCTTCCCCCATTCTTGTGGTAAACCTTTCAGGTTTCTTTTTTGCCTTATAAGGGCCCCCTGCTCCACCTCGTTGACCAGTTACTTCCCATACATTTTTTAATGATGTATGGTTATCTTTTTAATGAAATTATTGTAAATTACTTAAAAGCTGCTGTTGGTGATTTTATTGTTTGTTGTTCTGTTGATATTTACTATGTTGTTGTTGTTATGAATCTACTTGTTAGATTTGCTTCTAATTTTAAGTTGTTCATTTCAATTCTGTATCCCTGAGCCTGCTACTCTCACTACCATAAGAAGAATTGCAGAGTATTTTATTAAAATATTTGAGGCTTAAGGTAACACTTTTTATCTCCAGACTTATATAAGTTATTAAGATTTGATTATTTTTATCTGAGACACTCGCAAGTAGCAACAAGTCAAAGGTTGAATGGTTAATCTGAAGGTTTGAAGGACTTGGCTTCTTTATTGTAGTAACAGTCCACTTGAGCCAGGTATGGCTGTACACACAAGATCTGGATGACCTACTTATCATCAGAAAAACTTAGAATGCAGTTCCCATGAAGTGCTTTGTTTTTAGATTTTCAGTAAGTTCTATATTGTTATGTATTTGCTGTTCTGCAACCCAAATATCAGCAGTTCTATAGATGACTGTCTCTTGGGGATGATTAGCATGGCTCAGTCATAGTATCATAAAGCTTTATTCGCTATTTGTGGAGACTACACTGCGAAGCACAGCAAATGGCTTAATTCAAATTCCGCAGATCAACATGGCTGGTCTCCACTTGAGTTCTGTGTATTCTCTGATTTTGTCCAACTAATTGAGGAACCCACACATACTTCTGGTGATAGTAGATTCGTGACCGGAAATCTAACCAAAGAACATTTGGCCGACGGACATTTAGCTGATGGACATTTAGCCGAACGGACATTTGGCCAAAAGGACATTTAGCCGAACGGACATTTGGTCGAAAATTTACAAGTGTGAATATTAACAAGCAATACTTTAAGTAGTTTAATTAATAGTTTATTGCTAAAACATGAGACCATAAATTTTCAAAAAATGCAGTGAGATGTATGTTCTTAAGTATTTAAAGATTGTGTGCAATGGCACTCAGAAAATCTATTTTTTGATACTCCTCATATTTCTCAATGATAGACATGAGCCTTGTGTTTAATATCTCATACTCCATCTTCGATGATCTCAATGCAACCCCTGAATTTACAATCTCGATTATCAACTCCCAATTTGATTTCTCTTTCCTTAGCTTTGAAACTAGACGGCAAATAGAAGGGTGGGTGGTTGTCATTCTGTTCAAACGCCATGTGCCATCCCTCAATTCAACAGTTGAGATGGTAAACTCAAAGTAAATGCCAATTGTTTTCAAACTGTTAAGATTGCTTGTTATAATTAACGGAACGATAGCAGGTGTGACATGCATGTAGGTACATCTACTACATTTTTGGCCAAATGTTCTTCAGTCAAATGTCCGTTGACCAAATGTCCGTTCGGTCAAATGCCCGTCGGCCAAGTGTTTGGAGCCAGTAGATTAGACCACCTATTCACAGATGATCCAGCTGTCATCAAGTCTAAAGTCTGCAAGGGAAGTATATAGGCACTTCCAACCATTGTACCATTGAGATGGACATATCTGTCAATCAGTATATGCCTAATGCCTTCGTTGGAAAAACAGTCTGGCTGAAATCTAGAGCTAACTGGGAACATGTTGTTGAAGCTTGTCACGCACTTAATATCGCAGATGCTCTATCTGATACAAATGCTAAGAAGTTGAATTAAATGTTGATGACTATGACTATTTAGTAAGTTATATCCTTAGAAATATAACCTAAATGAAGACAAATGACCAGCCATAGTTTGAGGGTACAAGTAGACCAGCTTACCATCACTAACAGACCAAATTCAGCACATGGAGATGAAATCTTTTACATGAAATTTACACCATTTCTTTTATATCTTGCCATGCTCAGAAAAATTGCAGTAATTCTTCTGTGGTGGACCTATAATTGACATCTTCTATTTTTGGGTAGGCTTGTCTTTCGTTCCACCACTACTAATATATGATGGTAATTAGTGACTGGCGCACAGGAAAAGGCTGAAGTAATCATCCTGAACCTATACTTTCAAAATTGGTATTTTGCTCTAGAGATGTTAACAAGATTGTTAAGAAAGTTCCTGATGTTTCTACCCTTTGTTTTTTAAGCAGCTTTCTATCGGGTTGCTTCCCAAGAATAGTAGATTCTAAAGAATTTTATGTTTATGTAGTATCTTTGCAGATGAGCACAAATTTAGTATGACAATGCCTGTTCCAAAGAGTGGTATATCTGCAGACTGTAGTAACTACAGCCAATTCCTTTCCTCCCTGTGCTTTCCAGAGTTGCAGAAAAACTTATTTCTCAGCCACTTTACAAATATATGAAACCTAAAGGATTGTTAGCTGATGGCAATTAACATTTAGGATGCAGTGAGGTAGTTGCAATGCTCTTTTAGATTTGACATGCCATTTTCAAGAGAACCATGATAGGGGTTTTGAATGTAGAGGAATTCAAATAGATTTCAGTCCAGCATTTGAAAGTAAATCATAAGGCACTTATGTACAAACTACTGAATCTTAGAGTTCTCGGATATATTTTAAGATTACTACAAGACTTCCGTACAGGTAGGAGGCAGTGAGTTGGTGCTGATGAAAATTTTTAATGAACCAAGGCCTATTGAGTCTGGAGTTTTGCATGGTAGTGTTCTTGGTCCACTGATATTTTAATCTATACAAGTGATATGGTTGTTTACCTGGAAAACATGGATGTTAAGCGTGGCAATGATGTAACACTTTTGGGTGCAGTAAAGTCTCTATTTAACTACATTTGCTGTAACTTTTGACTCACATCTTACTTTTGAAAAACATCTAATGAAAGTGTCAGCAAATGCTGCATGGAAGTTAGGTAGGTATTTTACATAAGGCCTCCCATATTAATAATAGTGATTACAGTACATAACTTATTTTAGGTCATTTGACCTTCCTTTACTAGAATACTTTTCTCTGGTGTCGATGTCTGCGTTTGCTAAAGATGTATCTCTTTTAGACAGAGTGGTTCGTGGTGGTAGGTTTCTGTTTCCTAGCATTAGCAGTTACGACTCGACCATCAACAGATGGTCTCTTCTTTGTCAGTTTTTCATAAGTTGTATTATAACAGAGATCTTTCACAATCACACTTGATCCCTGATCCCCTTCTCCTTCCAAAAGAGACCAGATTTGCTGAACAGCAGCACCAATATGCTTTCTTAGATTATGCAAAGGGAGATAATTAGAGAAGAACATTTAGATTTAAGACTTGTATAATATGGGATGATTGTAAGAAAACTTCAGTGTAAATTTATGGAACTGAATCTGAAAGCTCATGTGTTGAAACAGGCTACAGCTAGATGTAGAATAAGTTTTCCAACTGGCAAGCAAAGTCAGCGTAATCAGGTTGGGCTCCTCACGAAAAGATTTGAACCTATAGGATTTGTGTCTTTTGTTACAACTTGCTTTAATGATTGCCATGTTGCCTGATGTAAAGTTGGATAGATTTTTTTTAATGAGGTAACAATCATAGACCAGGTTAAGAAGCACTACTTTGAAAGTTCAAGATTTAGTTCCCACACTGTTGATCAATCTGTTGTGGTCTTGGATGTACTGATTGTCGTTCATGAACATTAAAACTTATGCATGTTTTCTTTTGCAGGGTTTAGGCTTCCCTTGCAGGAGGAATTGGAGACGGTGCCTTCTCAATTGGAGGTTTATGGTATGTACGATCTATCAAATGGGCCAGACTGTCTTCTTCAGTATCACTGAGAGGTTTAGGGCTCCCTCCTCCATTAAGGATCTTGTTAGTCTTTTTTTTTAGATTTTCATCTTCTCCTGTTGGTTTTGCCAACAGGAGAACTAGACTAGATTTTGATGCTTCATCCACAGTCTTGGAGGTTGCCAGAGGCTCTTTAGCCAGCCTTAAGATTGTCTGGAGTGTCTGAGGAAGTTGGATGGAAATTGACCATGGGAAAGACTGAGCTTCCTCATTCCCAGATTTGGAGACCCACAAGGTACATGGGAGATTAGGAGGACCTCCTCTCCAAGAACTTCCAAAGAGACACCTCTGCCAACGTGGAATAAGAGGAATTTATTTCTGGTGATTAGAAATTTATTTCTCGATATAATGTGGTTCGGATCCCACAATAACCTATAGGTCCCGTTGCTAGGTAACCAATAGGTTCATAGCCACGTAAAAGTATTTAATCCTTCAGGCCAGCCCTAGGAGAGCTGTTCATCAGCTCAGTGGTTAGGTTAAACTAAGATATACTTAACTTTTTCAAGGAGACACTGGTCTCTTACCCTTCTCCCAGAAGACTTACCTTCCTCTGGGAGGCATAAACTCATGAGAATTCCAGCAGCACTTGACATGGGAAAAGGACCACTGATCCTTCATATTTCACAGGTGTGGCCCATGAACAAGGGAGATATTATAGGAGAGGAATGGAAGGAAAAGATGTAGGGCTTTAAGACAAAGAGGAGAGGCTGTAGTATCATGCAAGTTCTTCTTGTCTCCTTCACCAAAGCCTCTTGCTCTTCATATCAATCAAGTTCCCATTCAAATAAACCAGGTGTCTCCATAAGATGGGAAGTAGCTATGGTATATACATGGCAAGATGGTCCATGGTTTTAATAAGAAACTTTGCATCAGAGGAAGCCATAGTTACTGCAATAGCAGGCCGTCAGCAGTTATCTGTCATTCTTAAGGCGCGTTTACACCAGTGCGCCTTGAGCCTAGTTGCCGTGTAGCTACGCATGCCTCTCTGCATGCAATATGCATGTTCACACATGCCATAGCCACATGGCTCTGTGCACTTGACTATTCCTGTTCACACCGAGAATAAAGTAGTCATCAACATGTCTGCTCTCGACCAAGCAGTTGCTGCTGCCGCAATTGGTGTTATTTTGAGACAAAACGAAATCGAAGGAAAAGGCGTCATGTGGTCCTTGTGTACTCGTCGGAAGTACAACTGAAAACATTTTATTTTGTTTTGGACTGCCTTTGACGTCCCTAAATCATATTTAACTTTTAGGAACAGCAGGGCATCACTTCGTTTGACCCTGCCTTTATAATCATTGGAGTTAGCCTTCCAATGGTGGCTGGCGTGTGACAGGCGACTGTTGCACGAGTCTCCCCATCTGGGAAGGGGAGACATTTGCACTTATGTGCGTGCGTGCACGTTTGCCTGTGCGCACAGATTTGAGGCATGCCTCCCATTGCGCAGAGGAATGCTTCTGCTTGCCTCTCCATGAAATAGGCGCATGCCTCCTGTGCGCACGAAAAGTTGCACCAGTGTAAACACGTCTTTAGGCAACCTGGTACTTTACAATACATCAATTCTATGCTTATGTCTAGGAGTATGTGGGCAACATCGTTCAATGGACAGGCCTGCTAAATATACTCTTGTATGAATAACACTGAGAGGAGGTTGTAGACACGCCTGTGAAGACCTTATTGCATAGGCTGTCTAGATTGAGTTGAATCTGCATATCACTGTCATAGAAATCTGAGCAACATCTTCGACCATACAAGCAATCCTAGACCTCTTGATGAGATTCACTGGGATGTTGTTTCTGGTAACACCATTGTAATGGTTTTCTAAACTAAAAGGCCTGGAAGACCATTTCTTACTCCTGTGCATGCTTAAAGGGTAAACATCTGAATGGGAAGAGATCCAGTCTAACAACTAATTTTCCAGGTTTGTTTTGGTAAATGTGAACAACTGGTAGGTTGTGGGGGTAGGATGGTTTCTAACTCATTTTGTACAGGAACGCTCCTCTTGTGGGGAACACTGGCTGTGGATGGACAACTTCCTGCAACCCAGTGGCTATTAGTATACCTCCCTCCTTCCTGATCCATAATGATTATCACAATGTGTAAGACCATACCAGCTCTTCAATCGTCAAAGCCAAGCTGGTATCGAGGCCCACTGATTCCTCTTAGCTGTATAACAAGAGACCTTTCCCTGCTTCATCACCCCATGCACTGAATTTCTCAGAGGGGCACTTTCTTCCTGTGGCTGGAGACTTCTGAAAAAGTGATGTTTTCTCTAACAGGGCTGAAAGGGATACACTGAAGTCATAGTAGGTCCTCATTAGTTGTATTTTAGAAAAGGCGTGCCATTATTCATAAAGGGAAGTGTGGCATACTTGTACATTTTACTCTTCACATAAAACCCTCTTCAGCAAATTGTGGAATTACTTATCTCTCCTTCGGGAAGGCTTTCTGCAAGGTTAAGCTCTCTTTTTCTCACCCTTTGAGTCCCTCATTGGGGAACCTCTCACTTTAGCACTGAGATTAGAATCATTTCAAGACTAACAAAATATGGGTCAGACTATCTCCCATGTGTATGGAAATATTCAGAATTCATCAGTTCTTGACTCCAGACTGAGTTTTCCCTTCCAATACTTTTGGGACTGTGTTGCTCCGACTAAGACAATATGCCTTTTCTAACTTCAGCCATCAATGCTTCCTGTACTCGTCCTGACAGCTTTGGCCGAAGTGTCAGTGTCCATTTATTAGTATTTGCCTTCAAGGGGGAAAGTGTCTGGGAACATCCTTCCATGATTTTGTGAGTTAAGCCAGTTTTTGACCTCTTGGAAAGGGAATGATTCTATGCCTGCAAAAGAGCCCATGATGCGCGTATAAACACCCCATCCCTCTGGTTCAGGAGAAACTTTTGGTATTTCACTTATTGAGGGTTGGATGCCAGGCATAAATGACCACCTTTTCCCTTCTCTACTTAGGGATGCTACTAACGAGTCCTTGAACTTTTTTTTTTTTGAGACTTGTGGTGGCTATTTATCACATTGTGCAGATTTTATTGTGGTCCTTTGGGCAACAATAAAATCTTGCATAAGGTACTCAGGTAGGGTAAGCATATTTTTGGGATGTTTGATCACTCTCCTTCCGTCTAGCTCTATCCTTCCTACCCTGTTAAACTACACTGTGCATAGGCTGGTTTTACCCGATACACAGCTGCACAATAGACCACCAGTCAACAGGCTACAGTAGTAAATATGATTCCCTTCACTCTTTTCAGTACAAATGTGAAAGGATGCTGAACGTAAAGCAATACTTTCTTTAAGGTTCTTGCAACAATACTTACTATGTGCCAACCTGGCCATGGTCCTATCTGCATCTCATATCAGATATGCCATGCTGAATAGGAGGTAACGGGAGTCACCCTTCTACAGCCTTTGTAAATGACCAAGAAACTTGCTTTTCCAAGTGAAGGACAAAGCAAACAACTCCAGAGTGCCGTGAGACAGTGCCTCTCTTCTAAGGAGAAAATCTTTTACTCAATATATGAGTGAGAATGTTAATGAAAATGCATTTTTCTATCGTTGAAAGAAAAAAGTCAGAGCAAGTAGACCATCTGCTTCCACATTTAACAACTTTATTAGAAAGCATTACCGACGGAACTAGTATGTATCCAACAATCCATCCTACTTCATGATTTAAGGATTGTAAATCTATAAAAAAATAATTGATTTTTCAGTAATACCATAATTTGTATGGTGACCACAAGTCAGGTTATGAGAAAGGAGCCATTACAAATTACATTTGGTTCTAACAGTTTATGATATACTGTATTGCAAATGATCTCTTGAGTATTAGGGTGGAAGATGAAGAATGAACAAAGCTTTTCCTTCCCTATGGCTATTTAAATTACTGGAGTAGAATTAGTTTCTGTGCTTACTAGTGCACACATTCATCTAGTTATTTTGGTTAAATTTCTTCTCATTAAAGGCCCTGTGATTGATTGATTGACGGACTGATAAGTTGGCTGATTGTAATGGTAATTTAAATATTGGGCACTGAATCCTAAGGTTGGACTTAGACCTTGACTCAGATGCACATGGAATTGGATTCAGCCTTGGCCTCGGAGGTGGTGGATTCGATTATAAGGCTGAATTTCTTTTAAAATCTGCTAGTATTATCAAGACGCCATAAGTTTCTTCTTCATCCTAAGTTTTTAAAGCTTTATACAGGTCTTTTTTTTTTCTTGATCTCTGACTGGAGTGTTCCTCTCATATTCTGAGAGTTTCTTCTGTTTCCGTCCTCGATAAGATTTTGTTTAGTATCTGGCTGCTCCTCCTCTTCTGCGTGAGGTGGCTATTCTAACTCCGTTCTACAAGTATTGTTTTAATCATTGTTCTATTAAACTAGGGGAGGGTAGTCCTTCTCTTCTTGGGCAGCTTCTTATCTCTTCCTCAATTTACTCTGCAATTTAGATAACCTTAAATTACCCAGTTCAATGACTGTTTCTTTCTTCCTAATTATCATCTCTCTTCTTTTAAGAAACAACTTTACTGCCTCCTCCATGATTAACCCCATATTTCATTCCCCCTTTTCCTTGTCCTACTTGACTTTGTGACTGGACTAGGAAGAGCATCAAGCTGCCCATCTTATTGGCTATTGATCCTATACAATTATGATGGTGACATAATGTTAGCAACAATTAG
>NC_087205.1:66688897-66721397 GCF_015104395.2 Macrobrachium nipponense
ATACAGAAAACGCTCGGAAGGACAGAGAAACAGCCATCTCAGTAGTTTTCTTTTACAGAAAACTAAAATTGATGTACTACTGAATGTAGTGACGATTAACAAAGGAAAAATTCTGCTTACTGAAATGAACTTACGATAAAATTTTAAACTTTTATTTCACCAGATGAAATTCTCACTAACAAACTAAATGGCTTAATCAGATTTAGTGTTGATATCAGAAAATGGCCGACAGATTGAGAGAGAGAGAGAGAGAGAGAGAGAGAGAGAGAGAAATGAATGTTAGTTCTCTGGTCTGCTGAAAGGATACCAGCGGACCAGAGAACTAACATTCATTTCTCTCTCTCTCTCTCCCCGACTGTCGGCCATTCCCGGAACCCCAGCTTATGTTCTGGTTGTATTGCGTTTTTTCTGATATCAACACTATATCTGAATAAGCCTTTCAGTTTGTTAATGATGAGAATTCCATCTGGTGGAATAAAAGTTTAAAATTTCTATCTTTAGTTCCTTTTAGTAAGCCGAATTTTTTCTTCGTAAATCGTCATTACATTCAGTAGTACATCAATTTTACTTTACTGTTAAAGAAAACTAATGCGATGGCCGTTTCTCTGTCCGTCCGCACTTTTCTGTCAGCCCTCAGATCGTAAGAACTACTGAGGCTGGAGGGTTGAAAATTGGGATGTTGATAATCCAACCTCCAATCATCAAACATACCAAATTGCAGCCCTCTAGCCTCAGTAGTTTTTTTTTTTTTTTTCATTTAAGGTCAAGGTTAGTCATGATCGTGCGTCAGGGCACCGCTATGGGTGCCTCAACACAGGGCACCACTGAGAGTTTCATACAGCATTATACGGTGTATATACAGGCAAAGCGATTGGACTGATGAAACTTAAGGCCATTTATTAATCAACGATTTTATGACAGTTCCCAGCCGGATTTTACCAGCGAAGGATCTCAGCCGCTCGGACCAGTATATGAGATAAACTATGTAGGCTATAGGCCTAATTCATTTCATTATTAGACCCTGCAGCTCTATTTGTAGACCGCTGTGAGTCCAGATCATATACTATAATAATTAAAAAACTACTTCTATGTGATAGATACAATTTGGTATAGGCCTAGGTCAGTGCCCTGCCTTTTTATGAAAGGTGTTACTATAGTAGATTCACAACAACCGTGCATTTGACGTCTAGGCCAGTCCCTTACGACGCTCCTGATTGGCTGTCGATAAGCTAATCACAGGGCTAGCCCAACCCTGTGATTGGCTTATCAACAGCCAATTGGGAGCGTCGTAAGGGACTGACCTAGATGTCAAATGCACAGTGGATGTGAATCTACTACAGTGAAAGTAGACTTCACGGCCCACTTCATAAATAACTGAACCAACCCCCAGGTCTAATTTAACCTTATTCATTAATATTGTATGAGAATAGACATCTCTCTTTGATAGGCAATATTTAGACAATACTGTTATGTCGTTTTGCTTCGTCCTCATTGTTAAGTGAATTGCCACAGCAGCTATATTGTCTAAGTAGGTCCACTTCCTTATCACCCAGCGGAGTTTCCATCGCTGCCATACAATGTTGCCGCGACGAAGGATGGGCGAGAAATGAAGGCGATGACCTCGAGTTGACTGTCCGACTGACAGTTCTACTCAATGCTCTAGTCTAGACCTTGGTTCTACTCTTTAAGGCCCCATACACTGAACGACTGTCTGAACGATTGTCGTTATCGACCCAGACACACACTATTCATACAGTATGAACGATCTCCGCATTGATTTCAGTCTCTTGAAGAGATAGTGTTATATCGGCAGACAAACCCATACATTGAACGATCTGTGTATGACAGTGAAGTCGCAAGCCAGCAACCTGGTCGTGACATATTCCTGCTGAGAGCGTTCAGACAACCAGCTCCGCCCACTTTTGCATTCAGACAAGTCCATACACTGTTTTTGCGAACGATACAGACAGTCGTTCAGACAATCGTTCAGTGTATGGGGGCCTTAACGTGAGGACGCTCATCCGTCCCAACGGCAGTGGGTGCACGTGGGTGGATAGACAGGTAAACCTGTGCGTGAATACCCGGCCTTAGTAAGTACTGTTTCCGAATAATGTAATCAGTTATTAGTCACTACCTAAAAACTGGAATGGAATGGAATATAAAGTTTAGGTCATTCAGCACTGGAAAGGAAACTGAAAGTATGTTGGTTTGAAAGGCGTGACAGGAGGAAGACCTGGCAGTTGTACTATGAAATAATTGTTAGGAGAGGTTGGATAGCAAGACTGTACAAAGAGAGAATGGAGCGAGGTACAATAAAAGGAATGAAAGGGGTTGCAGCAAGGGGCCGAAGGGACACTGCAAAGAACCTTTAGTAATGCCTAGAGTGCACCCCGTGAGGTGCACTGACCGCACTACCCCGCTACGGGCTCAGAGGTGGATGTCAGGGCTAACTTCAAATCACGAAACCGAGCGTGAAAATCTGCAGGGACCACCAGGAAGCTTTCCTTGCAATGTAACCCGTTTCCCTGTCATTACGTGTCGTTCGTCTTTCGTTGTCATCGGTGCACCTCATGGGCTACACTGTAGGCATTGCTAAAGGTTCTTTGCAGCGTCCCTTCGGCCCCTTGCTGCAACCCCTTTCATTCCTTTTACTCTTTCCCCAGTCATATTATCTTTCTTCCATCTTACTGTCCACCCTTTCTTAACAATTATTCCATGGCGCAATTGGGAGGCTTTTGCTCCAGTTACACCTTTCAGACCTACTTACTCTCAGTTTCCTTTCCAGCCTTTCCAGCGCTGAAATGACCTCATAGATCCCAGTGCTTGGCCTTTGGCCTAAACTTTATATTCCATTCGAATTTGTTGGTTTTCAGTAATTTCGCGCTCCGGCTTTGGTATTCCATTGACCCTTTTGTTTATCCCTAGGATTTTTTTTTTACTTGTTCGGCAAATAGCCTCACTGAATTTGGTTGGTTGAAGTTGATTTGGGTGGTCTTTACTGGCTTTCCTAGACTATTTATTCGTTGAATTATCTCTTTAAGTATTGGCTTCCTGCCAACTGAAGGTATTTTTCCTTTATCCTCACAGTCGGTGAAGAGAAATGACCAAGTTTAATTTAGCCCGATTGTTTCGTCATGGCTCAGTGAAGGACGAATTAGCCAGACGAAATAAACTTCATTGTTTCTCTCCAGAATCTCCTTCATGTGGAATAATTATACACAATTATTCCAGATTGTTCACGATGGATGCGTTTCATACAAACATACATCATTTATATATATATATATATATATATATATATATATATATATATATATATATATACGTACATGTATTTGTATGTATGTATGAATGTATGTGTATGTATTATAGCATACATTCTTCATGAACACTTTGGAATAATAATGCATAATCATTCTGGAGAGAAAAAATTAAGTTCAGTTCAGTATGACGGTTTCGTCCTTCACTGTGCCATGACGAAACAATCTTCACCTTTACATACACACCCACACACACACACACACATATACACACACATACATAGATGCATATATATATATATATATATATATATATATATATATATATATATATATATACACGTACGGAGTGTCACTTTTCTTCTGAGCGGCCTCGAAATCTATGGATTAGACTGTAATATCTGTCGTATCGATATACTCGTATATCTTAGCTTTTTGCTAAGCACTGTTAGGTTTGTTATAAATGGTAAAAAATACTATGGAGCGTAGAGGACGGTTCTGATGGCATTATAATGAAAACATCAACACCCCGGGGACTCGGTTACTATGATAGTCAAAACGATAGTTGAAACATTTGCTGAACGATGATCTAATCAGTTAAGTGATTATCTGACAATCTGTTAGAGTCTTAGAGTAGCAATATTATCAGCATCCGGGATTCAGGCGTGATGAGTCTTGCTGCAAGGGCGTCTGTGTCAGGAGTGCCATCAAGGCTGGCACCTATGACAAGAGGGGGTGGGGCAGCTGTGTCACAGCATGGCTGATGTGATACTAAAAATCTTGATGCCCGAACTTTTCTCTTCTTTAGCATTACTCAAAGTCGTTTAATTATATTAAACCCATTTTAATGTACAACGTTGGATCCTTTTCTGGCAACTATACATTACAGTTGACTGGTTAAGCCCTTCGCTAGAATCCTTACTTGAACGAATGCTTATGTTCACCTGATTTAAAGTTGAGACCAGGTCACCTCGCACCTTTATACGGCTTATAATCTAAACAAGATTATGCAACATGGGCATACCTCCTTTTCAGTCCTTGCTTGCAAAGATCTTTCGCTAGTCTACTTCTTGGAGTGTTGTATACATAATATTATCATCTTTTTGTGTATGAGCACTGACTTCATTTAAAAACTTGTCCATATCATCAATCTGTTCAGAGTAGGGCAGATGTACAAAGTTATTATACCATGAGAGCAGATTTTTCGATGCTGGATTATACCAAGTCTTATGGATACTGGTCAAACAATTCCTACTGGAAAAATGTGGATAGCCAATTATCTCAAACAGTCTATAAAAGATTTCATGTATACCAGCATAAGGCTGGCTTAATCTATCATCATCAAACAGTCTGAAAATTTGACTTATTTCTTCATCAGGAAAAAATAGGGTAAAAAATTTTAATTGCAAAAGGAAGCAGCTTAACAATGTTATGGGCTACTGTTTTTGAATACAAAAAAAGAAAAAAAAATAGGAGTCTCCTCTCTGGAAATTAATTGTGGAGGATAAGTGTGACCAACGGAAAAAAGATGACAGCTGTTTTGATGAAGTGCAAGCGTAGTGTCATATTCTAAACAAAAAATGTCTGAACCTTGGATAAATTAGTGATATTTTGATGTTCCAGTAAAGTTAGCATTTGTGAAACAACTGATCAGAATGTTTTGATGAAGTCTGACCCTATAGGGAGAGAGGAGCGTAATACGTTATTCAAGAAAGCTCAAGAACAGCCAAACAAGCGCCATAGTCAAAATTTTTATTTCACTGGGACGTTTCGGCTTTAACACAGTAATCCATTTTCGACTTCAAGTAGGGGCAAAATACTAAAACAAACATTTTTACTTGTAAAGTACAAATCAAAGAAAGTATTTTACTTGTATAAGAAAAGTATGACATTTTTTAAGTTTTGGCTTTTGCCTCTATTTTAGGCTGACGTTGGCTGTGTTAGAGCCGATGCGTCCCAATGGAATAAAAATGTTGACTATAGCGTTTGTTTCACTGTTCCTGATGAGGATCAAATTCCCTAAGAATCAATCTCTAGCAACTAATAAGAGAGTTCAATAGCCCTGGGAAGAAGAGGGAGAAGGAGACCAGGAAAGCGTCCAAATAAATGCTTAAATACACAAGAAGCTTGAATGAGAGTATCAAAACAGTAAGTGGTGAAGTATGTGCAAGAGTGGGCTTGTCAACGCAATCGTGATCAGTGAAGGTATTTGAAGCAGGTGCTGCCACGACAATTTTCCTCACGCGACGACTGCGGATCGATCAGGAGTACTGATGTTTATAACTTGTAGGAATTATTATGCTTTTAGTGATCCATTTTGTATAATACAGCCTAAAATGCTACACAAAGGTATACTTTTCCTCTTCAAATGAAGTAAGTATTTTTTTTAGTAGAAATGCTTAATGGTAGGTATTTATTTATGATCTTTATACTGCATTCTATGTTTGCTTCTAAAAGGTCGGCTGGCTTATTAATGTTAAAATCGCTGGCTAGTGCTCAATATTCTACTGCCGAAAGAAGAAAGGAAAGGGCACAGGTCATCGGTTCTTAACTGGTGGTCCATGAATCACTAATAGTCCATAGTAATTTTTTGGGTGAACCAATGGAAGCTCTCTAAATTCGGTGATGAACTGGAGATTAGCAAATGTATTTTTGAATTTTTTGAAAATTTGCTTCTACGATTTATCTAATTAGATAAATGACTATTGATGACAATCATTTTAGACTGTAGCACCAAGGCCTAGTAGACTATAGTAGATTCACATCAACCGTGCATTTGATGTCTAGGCCAGTCCCTTACGACGCTCCTGATTAGCTGTTGACAAGCCAATCACAGGGCTGGAAACTCTCAGTCTCTCGAGAGAGTTCACGTGGGTAGGATCTATGTTCCACCTCTCCTGAGGGATATAAGTCCTTCAAAAGTATCCCTCAGGAGAGGTGGAACATAGATCCTACCCATGTGAACTCTCGAGAGAGACTGAGGGTTACCAGTCCAGCCCTGTGATTGGCTTATTAACAGCCAATCAGGAGCGTCGTAAGGGACTGTCCTAGGCATCAAATGCACGGTTGATGTGAATCTACTTTAGTACACTCGTGAACCAGAATTTGTAAACAGGCCTTGCAAAGCTTCGGAGCGCTGAACCATTTCCAGTAATTATCTGTCTTTCTTCACCTGCAGAAATATATTGGCACACTTCACACTGAAATGCCAGGTCAGTGAGAAGGAAGCCCAAAAGTCTGATTGCACACAAACTGAGACTAAAATAGTGACCGTCTGCTCAAACCAACAATTTCATATCATTTTCTAGAGATTGAGTTGGTTAATCTTGAGTATGAAATGTATTTCTAAACCAAAACCAAAATGTTTACTATCAATGATTTATTTATCGTGACTCAAAAATGAAGTGGTCCATGAAAAAAAGTTTTTCATCGGGCTTGTCGGTCCATGACCTGAAACAAGTTGAGAACCACTGGCATAGGTCATATTTTCCCAGTCCTGTTGAATCGAGAAAGGGCTTGCAAAAACTCTGCGCCTAACCTGCACAAGTCATCATTATGACAAGAAGTGACTCGCTCACAAACCGCAGCCAACTAACATAGGTTACAACATAGTACTATATAGTTTTGAAGTGAAAATGGCACAAAAGACTAAAGCTGCAAAGCGAAAATTCCACTCAGATCACAGTGCATAAAGACAATGCTGTAAAACATGTATAGAAGAAAACAAATAAAACATCTGTATAAATCAAACGCGGCAGCAAAACCTGCATTTTTTAAGTCTCAGATCATCTTATATGCATAAAAAAAAAATTTCTAAAATATGAGGAACCCAGAAATGGTCCATTCAGTACAAAGTGAACCGCGTGCAAAGAAAGGTCTAACGATTTAGTTCTACGGGAAACCTCTGGATACCAGCTAAATAAAAGGCAGCAAGAACCAAGAAATCAGAATTGACGGAGAAAAGAGCCCTCGAGCCGACGCCCAAGAATCACAATTTGATGGATGGTCTGGAGTCTGGAGAAATCGGGACTGACAGCGGAGTACAGGGAAGTCTCAGGCAAAGCTGATTCCTTGTACCTGTCTGCGTTTTGACCACTATTATAATCATGATTATTGTGTCTGTTGCCATGTATGAGTTATTATGTTACTGTTACTACTATGATTCAACCTCAGACGAGTGAACAGGGAGAGGGTATCACTCCCTCTCTTTAGTCTATTTTTTATATAAATGTAAATGGGATTTATATATAGTATATATAATTATATACGTACACACACACACATATATATATGTGTGCGTGTGTGTGTGTGTATGTTTACTTACTCCAATGCGAAAGCCCAGTGCTTATGACAGTGGATGTTTCACCATGCGACTTAAACCTTTAGGGCGTCCTATATACGTATGTATCTTTTACTGATGCTACGCCTCTCACAGGATAGGGGGACGGGGTGACCAATAAACTAGTTCCTCACGAGGCAAACATTTTAGTCCTTCTGATTGGATGGATGACCTTAGGAAAATTAGAGACGAAAAATGAATGCACGAAAGAAAATGTTGCATAATTTAATCAAGTGCTCAGAAAACAGACAATGTAGAGGACCAAGAAAGTCAGGTAGATAAAAAGCAACGAGCTGCTTATCACTGATGTCTGATAACAAGGCGTGATCCAATCTCCAACTTACTCGGGGCGTTTGCTAAAATCTATGTATAGGGAAATAGAGCATTGTTTCACCGAAGAAAATTAAAATAAATACGCTATATTCTATGAGAAATATTTTTTTTTACTGTTTAACATGCACATTATTTATTTTTTACATTTCCATTCTAATAAATAAATCATATTCTTTTATCCTAAAATTCCTGTATCTTTATCTCAACGCGAAACACCTTTTTCGGACCTTTTTAGGGTTTCCTTCCCACCCCCCACCCCCTGGTCCTCAACAACAACAACAACAACAAAGTATATAGGCTTCCTCCCCGAGTAAGCGAAAATGAAATGAATCTGTAAACGGCATCAGAATGACATTCCTGGGGCCTCTTTTCGACTTTCTGGGAAAGTCCGCTAATCCGCCATTAATTCATGATTCTTGAAAATTACTTGAATCAAAGGAAAATTAATGGTGCATATAAAAATTGTAGGGACAACGTTTCTCAGAAAGCGCCTCTGTAAGAAAATAACTGACTAAACTTACTTGCTGAAAGGTGAAGCAATGAGGGAACGTTCCCATGTTTCGCACTGTGTGTCCTTTCTGATGAGGCTTCCATGAAAGTTTTGATTCAGAAATGCTGTTTGCTGTTACCACGGTCCTGCACAGAGGAACGATCGTTTCTCGACTTTCACTGAAGCTCCTGGTCACAATCGGATTTGGCCTCTTCGCCTTCCGTAACGTTCACCTACAAAGGAACTGGCTGGTATCAAAATATACTCCTATGATCTGGTAAAGATTTTGAGGTCCCGCAAGATACAGTTCTTTTATCATTTTTCAAATCAAAATCAAGATTCTTCGTGGACCTTTCTATTTGACCTTTAGTTCTTGGAAGGTGAACTATTGGACCGGTAATTGGTATAATTTGGCTTTCATCTCCATCCAGGACTTAGTATGTGTGAACCCTTCTTAGGAGGCTTACACTTTTTTCTTCTAACTTTCATGCAGTAGCCTGTTCAGAATTTTTACTTGATCTGTAATAAATATCGGTAATTCCTTCTCCTGTTGCCGGTTAATTTCCAAGGAAGAAATAACTGTATAATTAAAGCAAACAGAGACTGAAAAAGAAATGGTTTGCAGTTCGGGGAGCGTAGAAACGTTTGGTTTCCAGGCATTACCTGCCTCCTGAATTTTTCGCTTTGGAAATATCCAGTCTTAAAGACGCGCAAAGAACACATGCTAACAAAGTGAACCAAACATCAGTCAAAACTATTCAAACTATCAACAACAAAACAAAGAAAGAAAATAAATCTACTGGCCCAAGTTCTCAAAATTATATGCAACATAATATTGGAACTATCACAATAAAATTCTGGGAAACATTGGAGCGAGAGTGGGAAACCAACCACTAACCGAGCCCCTTCACAGCTCTTCCCTGCCTCTATTTCATCGCACCTGTGCTCTGGTTAAAGTTTACCTACACTGGCATTACTAGAAATACTCTCAGGAGGGACGCATACTGCCTCTGGGAGTTTATTCCTTTTCCTTATTCCTATTTATTTTTAGTTTTATTACCTTCATTAGACAGACCCTACCTTCTCCCATCTTCCGTTAGAAATACAATTGTGTAGCTATTTAATGGAACTTAAATATTTAAAGGGGATATACGTAGAACTGTGTTTCGGTCTAATGCATACAGGAAACTTGTGCATTTAGCTGATACTGTGGACATAGTTGGTGCATAATCGATAAAGGAAGAAGCCACGACCGCAAGAGTAGTGAGTTGAAAGCTACAAGTTACTGAGGGGAGAAAAACCTATGTGCATCGACGAAGCGGACTGTAGATTCACAGTTGGGCGAACAAGGGGAGAGACAGTGTGTGAGAGAGAGAGAGAGAGAAAGAAAGAGACCCTGACTATTTCTCATTTGATCTCGGCCCAGTAGTCAGTCTGCTTGAATCGGTGAGCGAGTGAAGGAGTGGATGTATGGACAGTTCGCCATTCAACAAGTCAACGAATATAACGGTGACCGTTTTAACGGGAAAATGAATGACCCGCAAGTTATGACAGTAGGGGTGAGTTGAAATAAATGTATTTTATTCTATTGTTGTCGTATACACACATATATATATGTAGTATATGTACATACAGTGATATTTGCGCTTTTCGGAGTCATGTCTATATTTCCAGCTAAATGTGAAATTTGCCATCGTTGAAATAACGATATAAAAATCTACTGTATTATTTAAGGTATATATATATATATATATATATATATATATATATATATATATATATATATATATGTATGTGTGTGTGTTAGTGTGTGTGTGTGTGTATACATATATATTATATATACACATATATGGTGTATAGTGATATTTGCTCCGTTCCAACCCAATAATATATCTATATTTCCACCCGAGTGTAAAAAAAAGTTTTTAAAATTTATGATTAGAAATAACAATCTAATAAAAGAACTGTTGTGAGCGTTCAAGATGTAAGTAGAGCAGCTATGCAACGATTGTCTGTACTGGGTGGAAAAAAATAATTGCAATTATTATATGTAGATTTGTTCGTTGAGTATTATGGAAACCTAATCGGAACTGGAACGATTAAAGCATTGCCTACTTAAGAGATTGAGAGAGAGAGAGAGAGAGAGAGCCCAGTCAGTTTAGGAAAGGCTTTAGTATAATAGTGTTCTGGATGGTGCTTTGCCCTCAGAGTAGGTTTATGAAAGAAAGTGAAACTGTTCCCATTAGGTTTATGAATTCATATCCGTAACTAACTTGCATAAGTGAAACTGAATCGTGGTTTGTTTGGTGCCTACTGGTGACTAGAATCCAAATTCGATCTTAGTAACAATTTTGGTCGGAGATGTTTGCCACTTCAAAGCAGTGCATTTGTCGGGTTAATGAGACGAAAAATAAACGTGTGCCACTTTCAGTGTCCCTAAAGATTCCGTTACTGGGCCTTTGTAGGTTCTGCCATTCAAAACGCTTGTTTTTACGCTGCATGCAGGTTCAGGCGTTATATTTAGCTGTTCCTTCAATTTCATTATTCATCTGAAAATTTCACAACTGAAATCAACTTATGGCGATGTAACGGTTTCTTGTTACTGTTAGATTTAAGCACAGAAATTAAGGAACAACTTTAAAACCCAAGAAATATCTGTTTCTTCCTTGGTGAATCGAATTAAACTCCCCATCCATTGTTCTAAAGCATCTAGCAATCAGTTTTTTTTAACAAGACAGCGCTAACTCATAACCCCTTGGGCCTAAAAGGCCTAATGTTTTATTTTTCTCCTAAACTATGAACTCTGTTCAGCTGGTCCCTCTCCTTCCCAAATAGGGATTTCTTGTTTGTCCATCTTTGATTTGTACTACCTGGCTGTTGGAAAATGTTAAATACAGCGACATGTTCTACAACGATGCAACAGAAGGGGAAAGTGTTGTCCTCTTGGAAACAGAAATATTGCATTCGTGTAATCTAGGATCTTAAAGATGAAATCTTGACCTTTGTACCTCAGGTTGTTCCAACTCGCTGTCTAAGTATTCCCAGCGTTTGTACAGTGCTAGTTTTTTCCATCTGCATTTAGCAAGGATAAATTGTTTAGTATGATGGCACTAGTTAGGTCACTTTAGTAAGCTCCCGTAACTACTAAATGCTCTGGTACAATGAGAGGAGTCCTATATAGGTCTTTCCTCTGCCGACATCTATGATATAGTATAAAAAATTATATCCACCTTTACCTTGGTACCATCTTGTCCATATGCAAGTTGTATCCTCAGTTACCCCTACATTGCTTCTTTTTCTTGTTTTCCTTCCCATGGGATGAATGAGAAATGCACCAGGCAGACCATGGCGTTTTGTCCAAAGGAGGCATGATTTTGATATCCAGTTCTTGAACTGTAAATCTGCGTAGAAGATTGAACGATGGAGTTGTTGATACAATGAGCATGGATTCGCCAGAATAGGAGTGAGGTTGGTTGGTTTCCAAGATATCTTCTACAACAAAATTATTCCAGAATTGGTAATAGGTTACTAATTAAAGAGTATAACCTAGTTTTGGCTTTCTTCGATTATCCCGGTGTCGAGTAGATTATCTAAGACTCCAGTGTCGATCTTGATATACAATAAAGTTTTAAAGCAAATTTTTGCTGCGCTGTGTTGGTCTTTTTGCCTTATTCATAAGTGGTGTCTGCATAACTATAATACTTTGCAGGATGATTAGCTCAGCCATAAAACTTACAGTTTTCTTTTCTTGACCATCTTTAGTAGAAGTGAGAAGTTCAGTTCTTGTAGCTGAGTGAAGTGCTGTTTTCTTCATTGTTCATATATTCGTCTCGCTGTCATGGTGTGGATATCATTGATCTCTTGCGTAGACGATGATTATCTGCTGGAACAACCTTGAGCACAAGTACAGTCCCTCCAAAACCATTTTCTTGTCAGTGTGGATGATGTCCTAGATTTTCTTGAACGTTAAGATATCATGGTCGAAAAAATTAACTTGTCTTCACGAACTCTGAGCATAATTTTTGACTTCGGCTTCCTTGTCTTGGGGATCTCAGATGGCAGAAAGTTTCACAGACTCGGCGAACTTATGGCACCAGCTGCTGTATTGTTTCTGCTGACTCTCCTGACATCTTTGACCTGCATTTGAATCCTCCCCACACTGAGAAGCCTTTGGAAATAAGTTATTCTGTTATGAAGGAGGCAATTTCCTGCAGTGTTAGTTCACAAGTGATCAAAGTATTATTTGCTGCTAGGTCAAGTTAGTCCAGAGTAAATATGTTTCCCTTGTTTGCTTATTCAGAATAGCCTGTCTAAATTTCTCTTCCATACTGAAACATAAGATTTTGTATAACTCAGTTGAGGAAACTGGCAATATTATGCTGCCTTTCTGTTTGAAAGTCAGAAGTGAAATCCAACCCTCTGTCAGTTGGTGATATGGCTTTCTCTCCCTGTATCTCCTTTGGGATATGTTTTATCTCTGATCTTCCTTTTTCTCAAATTATTGGCACTATTTCCAACTGCGATAGAGTATAAGAAATGTTATGTCTTTCATGACTGTGTCGTAGACTGCTACGTGGGAACGCTACCCTCACTGATCACCATCCCTTGTTATCCTATTATATTTTTGTGAAAAGAGAAAAATATAAGCGCGTCCAAAGAAACGAATCTGTTGTGCAAGAGTGATTACTACTCTCTGATAAAAGTAAGACAAGCAAGATATATTTTATTTTACCAGTACAGAGTAACACGTTTTTAAAACTAAGCTGTGGCTGAAGAATAACACAGTGAACAACTGACATTGCCATCCTCATGCTTGCATCTATACCTGTCTGTTAGGCAGTAATCAAAGCGGGCGAGGAGGCAGCGTCATGGTTGAAGAACTGACAACCCCAGAATTACCTCTGCCCAGCAATGGAAGCTTTCTATTCTAGAGCTTTCTAATTTGAGACAAGAGAGAGAGACTGTTTTCATCTCCCGAATATGTTTAGCGCTTTTTTTAGTCATACAGTGAAATTTTACATTACATTTTAAGCATACAATCATTAACATCAGTAAAACCCACTGAGAATACTAGCTGTAAATTGTCAAAACTCTTCGGGGCACACCGCCTTTGTTAGAATCTTTGACATGCCCACATCTTGAGGATCTTTCATGGTGCTCTAAAGCAAAGCTGTTACCTTCAACCTGATGATACCCCACCGACTGACTACTCACTCTTTTACCAAGCAGTAGAGGGGGCTCATGACAACAGGTACCCAAACTCAGCCCAGTCAAATGTTGGGGCTTTGATTGTGATGCTTCACATGCCCTCAAGAAAGATTGAGACAGGTCGCAGAGTAGGAGGCATTAGCTAGTTGACAAAAATAAGACGTGGATGTGGGTTCTGTGAATAAAATGCAGAAAATTTCACTTCCTTTTTCACATTCTTTCCCTAACGCTCTCTTTCTTCCTGTGGTGTAGTTGTATACTTGTAGTAGTCTGACTTCCATATTTTGCGTAATTGTGGGAAAATCATTCTATACTTAAGCATAACAGACGTATCGTGGCTTTTAGGCGTAACGATACCAGACTTGTTATTCTGTATTCAGTATAACCTTAATGCTTCGAAGTTCTGTGAATATGTAAAAAAAAAAAAAATCATTAATTTTTCACAAATGGCAATTTAGTTTCATCAATTATGAAAACGAAATAATGTGAAATAACATAACGCCATGAACGACAAGGAACAATCGCGTGTACAAGGACGAATGACGACGATACCAGCCTACAAATCCCCCAACAACGAAGGGGTAGAAAGGAAGCGGAATACAATTACAGTGCATGACAGTGGTACAAGGGATGGCAGAGTGAATTACGTATCATAAAAGACGAACAAAAATGGGAAATAACACGCAATGAGGGCAAGTTTCTGTGCTCTACTTAAGACTGCTAAAAAGGATAGCAGGAGAGAGAACGAGGGCGCCGGGGAGGGGGTGTGGGGAGAGGCGACGAAAAGTTACCATGACAATGTGAACGAGCATTCTACAAAGGGATTGTGGCGAATTCCAACGCTTATAACTCATTTTATTACGCAGGCCAAAAAAGATGAATTGAAGCCACAAATGGTAAACAATAAAGAAGACAAACTACCGCAAGTATATATCCGGCATGCAATTAGAGACAGAGAGAGATAAACCAAGTAAATCTTTTACAAACCAGAGGCGACTGCAGTGAGCGAGCAGAGGGGACAGTGAACAAAGACCAACCCCAGTGACGAATGAAAAGGACATCAGAATCAGACTACCACAACTGTACAAATTGTCGTCTGTGAAGGTGGTCAGTGCAGTACAGACAAGTGGTTCCTAACCTGGGGGGAGCGTCAGCAATTCTCAGGGGAGGTGCGAGCCCTAAGATAAAATTTCAAAAACGTCTAATTATATTCGCTGTTCTCTTCACAAAAGTGAGAAACTAATAATAAGAAGGTTATGGAAGAATGCAAAAGCATCACTTGATAACGTTACTTTCCTAGAGTCTACTACACTATTTAGACTCGCTGGCTGACCTTGTTGTTTTGTAATTATTGACCTCCCTCCCTATCCCTGGGAACCCCTTCTCTCTCTCTCTCTCTCTCTCTCTCTCTCTCTCTCTCTCTCTCTCTCTCTCTCTTTTCACTTTCCTTTAAATCTGGGAGGGAATTTTACTTATAGATGCAAAGGGGACGTGGAGGATAGGACCAACTCTGAGGGGGCGTGGTCATAAAAAGGTTAAGAACCACTGATCTAGAATTACTAGACTGGTCATGATTGGATGTGCAGGAAAGCGAGGGCGGATAAATTGTGCCGTGAGCCAGTATCGAGCACCCTTGTGTTGAAATGTGCCCATGATTGGGGGTTGATGTTCGACCTTCCTCAGGAATCATTCTAAAGATAACCCATCTCCTTAAGCACTTCAGAGCCAATGAAGGATTTAATGATAATATAATAAAGAAAAAGCAGTTGAAAAGATCTCCCCAATAATGGTAAAAGGTATATGCATAAAATCCCATGTGAGTCGTGTTTCAGTTTTATTTTCGAAATGGAATTCGTTGGTAGTTCAAGTTAGTAAGGCATCATGCTAGTAAATAAGCAGGTGCCAAAAAGGTGCTTTTGTCTTAATAACATGTTAGAAACAAATATAATTAAATCCAGTTTTATAAAGGAAAGCTTTTGTAAAAAAAAAAAAAAAAAAAAAAAGATTAATATCAAGCCTACGAGTAATATAGAAACTTAATCATTTTATTATAAAAGATCTGTACGTGGAAGAAAATTGTTAATGGAGCGCTGACCTCTGTAACAAAAGAGGGCAGCGCCCACCATTTTTCCTGCTAAGTGCTATTATCTTTTAGTCGTTTGTGTCTTCGTGTGCATCGTCACCCAGCATTATATATATATATATATATATATATATATATATATATATATCCTATATATATATATATATATGTATATTGTATATGGTTTACCATTACAAATTATTATGTATATAATATCTGTACAAACAATACACCACAGACATACATATATATATATATATATATATATATATATATATATATATATATATATATATATGTGTGGTGTGTGTGTGTGTGTGTGTGTGTAAGATTTATATAAATATATATATATATATATATATATATATATATAGTATATATATATATATATATATATATATATATATATATATATATATATATATATGCACATGTAATTTACTGAATATTCTCGACTTGACATTATTTGACTAAATGAATTAATATCTCATAGATGAATCAGTCCCTTTAAAAGATCCTGGACTTGCAGTATGTCTTATCAGATTCTGTGCAGAACAGATAACTAAAATTAAAATACCGCTTATGATATTTTAACTGTGATGCAGTCTGTGACTGCCTATCTTACAGATGGCGACCTAGTCAGTGTAAAATAGCGATCGTAATAAAATTGCTTAAAGCTTTTAATGTCATTATGAATAGATAAGGGCCGGATAATAGCATCTGATCATCGTTAAGTATCATATGGCAAGAGCTGTGGAAGACCCACGACAGAAAGAGCCAAGAATCACCGAATATCCCTTTTCCTTCGATTTGTTCACTGCTGATCTGGCCTTTCTGGTTCCTGGTGGTTTCTCTGTTACTTTTGAAAATGACTGGGAATGTGAACTTGGCCGAGGTAAGACAGATTACAATTTGCTCTCATTTACGTGGGAACGTCATCTCTCTCAATCCAACTCCACGATTTTCAACTGCTTGCTTGAAGGACGAGTACTACGTTGAGGTTTGTGGATTGATTTATCAAGTCCTGGGTTTATCGATGGAGGAACGAACGCGCTTCATAATATGAAGAAGATTTGGCATCTCTAAATATTTGCATAATAATCTTGAAGGCAACCTATCCATCTCTGGCTCTCTTCTGGGGTCCGACTCGATTACATTACCCTTCTACAGCTGTGCTGTGTCGTGTAACTGCGTCAGACCTCAACGTGATCTGCACCATCATATCAGTGACACCACATACCTAAAAGTACATGCACACCGATCCTTTTTTTCTCCTTCATGTTTATAAAAATTTGTAATGGAACGATAAACAGAAACGCTTTGCCGTCCCTAATATTTCGTGTGGTTTTTTGGCTTTTTGAAATTGTGGGCCCATTCTGCAGTACTCAAATGAGCGCTTTCCCGGGCCTCACCTCTATGATTGAAAATAACGTCAGAGAAAGACTTCATAATTCTCGATGGAATTAGACTGACTCTGGAATTGACATTCCTCAATCTAAAGAAAATATTTCGACACGAAGCCTAACGACGCAAGTGCAACTCATAGCTCCATGTTGCGTGATATGGACACGCCTCTTTCGTACCATTGTTTCGTTTATCCTATTGTGCGTTAATAGCTTGCAGTTGACTGATATGGCAGACGAGAACGTGAACGCCGCGATCCAGGCTTTTGATAACCACCGACAATTTCACGGATGACGAAGCGAATTATTACGTTGCTACCAATCTCTCTCACTCTCAATACACACACACACACACACACACACACATATATATATATATATATAGATATATATATAATATATATATATATATATATATATATATATGTGTGTGTGTATGTGTGTGTATATGAGTGTGTGTGTGTGTGTAATCAGGCCAAATCAATAAAAATAGTCACTCATGTTATGGCACAGATGTTATGACTGTTTTGTAACACCTGCAAACCAGGAAAGTGTGATTCACACGATGGAAAGCATACATAGGGCAGCACGTTTTATAGCCACGTCACAGTAATACCGTTGCTTTGATTCATTTCCTTGCTATGACAAACTTGAATTCTACGTGATAATTACCACATTCGCCCCTCGAGGATCTAAGTCTCTGTGTGGTCAGATGGCTTAGTGTTCCCTCTTACTTTTGAGCAGTGGTTCTCAACCGAGGGGGACGTCAGCAATTTCCAGGGGAGGCTTGAGCCCTATGGACAAATTTAAAATTCTCGAATTACATCCGTTATTCTCTTAACATGAGTGAGGAACTAATAACGTTAGAGACCTATAGTCTTCTACTCTAGTTGGACTCACTGGCTTACCATGCTTCGTAATTATTGACCTCCCTCCCTATCAATCGAAACCCTTCTCTTTCTCTTTTTTTTCATTTTCCTCTAAATGTGGGAGGGAATTTTACTGATAGATGCAAGGGGGGCGTGGATGGAATGACCAACTCTCAAAGGGGGCGTGGTCATAAAAAGGTTGAGAACTACTTGCAGGGTAGAGGAAACTTTCCTTCCTCCTTCCGTTTCAACTGAAGCTCCCTGGAGATAATGAACTTCCTGCTCAGGTGTTCGCTCTTCATCCGACAGGTAATGAAGTACTATCTTCCGTACTTGATGTTAAAGGACACCGGTTAATATATTTTTTAATATCAGTACATTTTATAAACGCCTCCCATTACTGTGATTGAAATAATATAATAATAATAAAATACTCATTGTTGCATGAGTCTTGAAATGGAGAAACAAATCTTCAGTTGCGTATATTTGGATTATATTTAAAATTGAATCTGAACAGAAAGCTTTCGGGAAACTGTTCGATTCCCCTTTTCAGTATAGATTAAAAAATAGAAGCGAACAGTTTACTGGTAACTTTCTGTTCAGATTTATCTCTAAAAATAGGCTCATGTACGTAACAGCGGATTTGTTTCTTTAATAACAATGACAAATTTCTGTAACTTTTGCTTTTAAAGCATATCAGCAGTTATTACACTATTTAGGGATACCTGTACTCTGAGTTCAAAAAGTCGCACATCGGAGACGAATTGAACCAACATATTTTTCAGGTGTCTTTACAGTATTTCGGTTGCCTTTCGTAATGTCTGATAGACGCTAACAGAAGTCTGAGTCTTCCTGTCCAAATCGTGCTATTTTCAATCATCCTTAAAACACCGGTTTCTTTCCAAGCAATCACCTGTGACATCTCAGAGCTCAATGTTCGCTATAGTAGACTCACATCTGCCGTGCATTTGATGTCTAGGCTAGTCCCTTACGACGCTCATGATTGGCTGTTGATAAGCCAATCACAGGGCTGGAAAATCTCAGTCTCTCGAGAGTTCATATAGGCAGGACGTATATTCCACCTCTCCTGAGGGATGCTTATGAAAGACGTATCCCTCAGGAGAGGTGGAACATACATCCTGCTTATGTGAACTCTTGAGAGAGATAGTTTCCAGCTTATCAACAGCCAATCAAGAGCGTCGTAAGGGACTGGCCTAGACATCAAATGCACGGCAGATGTGAATCTACTACAGTAGACTCGAGAATCCCTGTCAGCACTTTACCTGCGTGTAGACCATTTGGGATCTTTCCGAGAGAGTTACCCCCACGGGTTCTAACCCGGTATGTATCCACCTTTGCCGCGCTTTTATTGCAAGGCCGTTGGGGTTGACCGTATAAAAATAAACAGAAGACAAAATATCATAAAGAAATATTAGTCCCTGATAACGACCCCGAATACCTTTAAGGGTCACTCTCTAGGAAAGATCCACCATTTGGTTTCATGCTCTGGTGGTCAACCCTGACTTTAAACCCCCATCTTCATCTGAGACCAGCGTCACGGCTTGTACAGGCAGCTTCTTTTTGTAGTCCTAGCACCTATCAAGTTGCTCTTGTAGGCGTGAGCTACAATGTTTCCATCAGGTAGTACAATCTTTTAGTCTTACACAGGAGATTACTGTAGAACATATAATATATATTATATATATATATATATAATATATATGATATATATATATATTATTATTATTTGTATGTATATATATATACATATATATATCATACAATATAGATATATATTTTTTATATATATATATCTATAATAGTATATATATATATATATATAATTATCTGTTCCTTTTTTCATTTGATATATTGTGATAACGATTTTCTTAGTTCTTTCTAGGCGGTTAAAATATCAGATTTTTGTATTATTCTCTACTTATTGTGAACTGGGTTTTATTTCATGTTTTGACTTGCAGAAACTACGTTTTACCCCCCAAAAAAACTTAAGATACTAATATCAACACAGCAGAAAAATTAATTTCTAGCAAATTCTTTGTGAAATAAGAATCTTTCTCAATTAATTCATACAGGTAGAAGTGCAGCAGTAGGATGCAAAGCAACCCACTAGTGGTCCTTATGTTTCTCCCTGACCTCAACCTTGTTCCTAGAATTTGTATATCTAGAGCTTCTGCCACACATGGTAAGCCATATTGGCTCATGAATGGTAGTATTATTAAGGGGATTTTGTGTGAGATGGTGTGTTTCAACCCATTGCTAAGATCCACAGAACCTCCTATTGTGCTTTTTGGAAATTTAGAAGTCAAAATTATGGACATTCTACTCATCTGGAAAAATGAAGGAAGAGTGATGATTTACACTCTCAAAGTGTTCTGGTGAACTTTACAGCTGTCAAACTCGAAACGGAGCTGATTGCCTACCGAGAGAAAGAATTTTGAATGCCACCTGATTTACCCACAAAAACGTTGTGATGGCCCTACGTCAAATGACCCGACATACTTGCAATGGAGAGCCCAGCCATGGTGATTATGAATTTCAGCTTTCAAGATTTCAGCTTTCAGGATAGTATGTAAACTGCTTATTTAAATGGCACTGAAAAAATTTTTATGATAAGAATAAAGCTCAGACATGATCCAAAATGCATTCCATATGCACCGCTAAAGTGGTTATAGGATAACCCATCAGTCCTAAGTTGTAGGACTGTATGAAAAAATGTTTACAAAAGCCAACCCAAGTCAGAAAGCAAAGGAAAAAAGTAAGTCAGTCAGATATATTCACTACTGTGTATTTGCTAGATGTCTCCCTCTTACAAATTCCAACTCCTATCGAAGAGCAGACAAAAGATGTCTCTTACCATCCAGAGGACAGGCATTGCTGTGGCAGCCAGAAAAGGAGGACATGGATGAGAAACTGAGCTGCTCGTAGTACAAGGAAAGTACTGAAAAATGCAAGGGCTCCAGCTATGAACTCAGCTGCACTGGTCTTTGCCTCTGCGTCATTAATATAGCACTAGAACTGTATTTGGGTGGCACTGCTACATGAATGTGACATTAGATTGATATTACAAAGAAGAACTTTCTAAATGTGCTTTACGGTAATTGAATAGGTGTGTTTACAAGCTTGATGGCGCATGCTACTGCGCTGAAATCTGGCGCTGCCAGTCATGTCTCCTCTACCCTCCCGATCCCCTATCTACCCCGCCTGCACTTGGGGCGGACAAACAGGTTTACAGGAGGTGGGTGGATGTGACATATCTCCCCTACAATCCAAATTCCCTACCTAACCTCGCCCCCCACCCCTGGGCAGACAACCAAGATTCACTCGGATTTAATTATTATAGCTACCATGGGATTCTTCTGTCTTAGTAGCACTGGCGCTAGAATGACCTAAAATACTTGAAACGATGCCAAAATCTCTACGGCAAAATTAGTCAGGTTTTGGCAAAGAACTCGATCAATTTCTACGGCAAAATTAGTCAGGTTTTGGCAAAGAACTCGATCAATTTCTACGGCAAAATTAGTCAGGTTTTGGCAAAGAACTCGATCAATTTCTACGGCAAAATTAGTCAGATGCTGACCGTCTTGACCAGTGGCTGAAAAAATGGAGTTTCAAGAATCAGAAGCAATTTTCCTTTCTTCATGTGATGATACGTGGCATCATCCTATTCACATCAGCAGTTGAAGGATCTTATGGGCTTTCCTCTCGTCTGTCCTTTCTTTTCCAACCAGAGAAATTAAGCTCTGTTTTCCAGATCACTTATAGATTAGATAAGAAGTTAATAGAAACAGATATATTCTTGGCAGTTTCAGTGAGAGCATGACGAAAACTATTCTTAGTGCAATATGAAACTTATTGCAATAAGAATGCTGCAAATATGGTGCTACCGTCATTTGCAAAATGTGCATGCTGTTTACAAACCCTCAAATTTCGCCTTTCCGAGGCATTTATTACACATCTTAAAGTTATTTTACATTTTCTGTTCGTTTTTGTTGCGGGTGGGCTTTTGTTCAAATCCAAAGTTTTGACAAGAGAGACGTTAGTGAAAAAGACTCAATCCGAAATGCAATTAATGATTACATTTGCCTTATATCTTTGTATCTGTGACCAAAGAGACCCAACTGAGGATCGTCACTACGTGACTTTCAAGACCCTGCTGCATCTTCCATAAATCATGCGATTAGTGACCCAGTTCTTCGAATCAGGGTTCCTTTCAAGAAACACTGACTGGGTTTATTCATGGCTATTTCTGATAATGAAACTCCATTTCCAGTTATTGTTGTAAATACTTACTCCACAGGAAAGTTTACTTCCGCTGTTTTTTTTTTTTTTTTTCATTTTCAAGACTTACAAACGATGGTGCGTTTTCTAAAGTTTGCTTTCTGCTTAAGTTTCTAAAAAAGAAATTTATATATTTTGTTATGTGGATACATTTTAATCCTTCACGCCCTATTTGGTCGAAACCACTGAACACAATTTTGAGGAGGTTTCTGTGTTTCCCGATATTATTTTCCGTTTCTAAGAACCTCACTTTGAGTCACTTCCCTGGTCAATTCCAATTTCCGAGCTGTGAGTTTTCAGAACGGATGTGACCAGTTCCTTTTGACCGGGGATGCAATAGCGAAGAGGAAGCCCGGTGAGAGTGGAACGCAAGAAATTATGGGTATCAAGCAAACTTTTGAAACCATCAGTAAATACATATCTTCTTTAATATGATAATATAACGCTGCAGTGTGTATCGCTTTTCTTTTGGGCTGTGGAAAGCACTTTTGTTACAAAAACTGCAAAAGGAAATTGACTGTCCTGCCTGAATGATCTGCTTATTTCTGGGGGACTTCAAGGGATCGTAAAACATTTGATGTTTTGGATTCTTTCCATTTTCATTTCTCAGTGCCAACATGCTTAGAAGTTGCAATTTTTTTATTTTATTATTATTTATTTATTTATTTTTTTTTTTTTGTAACTGGTGAAATCTAGGTGCTTGATCATTTTGCTTATGTATTGAGGGAATTTAGCGAGCAAGGCGCTTATTTATGCTCTGTTTTTTTTTTTTCTTTTTAAATTCATATTTCTCTTTACAGTCGAAATTCTTTCTGGTGCCGGAAGTTCTTGACTCTACTGAAAGCAACAGACAAAGACAGGTATTTGGTTGATTTTGCCTGTGAAATTGATAAGTTTCTACTCGAATTTCCATATTTTTATGGCCCTGGTCAATGTTGCAAAATTGTTTTGTCATGATATATAACATATAATTGCTGCCCTGGCTACGTTCTTTATTCCATTTAGGCCAACATTATGTTTATTCGAATACCTTCATCTATTAGACGCTAATTCATATGTACTTTTGTAATATTTAAACTCTATTCAGAGCCTTCAAATGAAATGACATGCCGCCCTCTTTAACCAATTCTTGCAATATGAAAAAAGTTACGGGAGCTTGGAGTCAGAGTAACCTAGTATTAAGTATGTGCGTATTTGTCTCGACGGAATGAACGTGGGAAAGGACGGCTTACATAAATAACCCTACCGTTGTTTCAAGCCTTCGCCCACAAGAGGAACTGGCGACGTTAATCTCGTTTCACTCGCTTTTCTTCTTTCACGTCTCAAAACAGGTCTCTTATAATAGTATTGGTTCTCGTATTTCCCTATAGTGAGAAGGATGAATTCTCGGGTCAACCGCTTCCCGCTGACATTTCAAACTTCTCATACGCTTTAGTATTGACCTTTTCTTTATGTCAAGAGATCGAACATCTTTATTGATTCAGTTGATATATCATTTATTAACAGCTTCAGATAAAAGTATGTTATATTATTCATTATATTATATTATACATACATATATATTTATATGTATGTGTGTGTAGGTTATAAAGTATATACTTTATATAACACACATATTATATATATATATATATATATATATATATATATATATATATATATGTGTTATTTACATGGTTGAAATAGGCAGAGTCTGTTGTCCAACATAAACTGTACCGATTTGTGTTGATAATCTTGGGAAGGGATGTTACCTGAATCCGATGGAAGATTGGTCACAGTCCTGCAGGGATTTCGATACCCCAGAGCCTTTGGAGATCCTTGTTGGACGTAATCCCTCGGAAAATCGACCCCTTTTGTATTTACTTACCAAAACACCTTGCCACATCCCTGATAAACGTCCAACAAAAGGCCTCTCCAACCGGACTCGGGGTATACGAAATCCACATGCCAGGACTGTGACCAACTACATAGGATTTACAGGTAAATCCTGCACCAGAGATTAATACAACACAAACGGTCAGTTAGGTAGGGACACAGAACCTTGCTATTTCAACCAGATAAATGAACATAACCATAGAATAAACTGGAATTTGTCTCACGTTGTAATTTTTATAGCAGCAACTGCCGGTTACAAGGAGTCAATGATGGGAATCGCCTTATAAAAGAGAGGCAGGTAATGAAAATCTCAACAGGAGCAGGATTTCGGACACGATCGGACACCTCTTTCCTCAACCACCTTAGAAGATTAAAGGAAGCATATCAGCGGGGTGACTATAACTGGCTTGTTCTGTGGATGGACCTATTGGTATAAATACCACCTTTTCTGTAAAATTTTGCAATTAATCTACCGAAGGGGAGACAGCAGGTCTTTGAAATATAGTAACTTTTTTTCTCTATTTTTGGTGTTTTATGGGCTCCTGTATTAGATATCTATATATATATAATATATATATACGTATATATGTAAAATATAATATATATATATATATATATATATATATATATATATTTGATAGAGAGTAGAGAGAGAGGAGAGAGAGAGCACTTCCTGTAGGGTAGGTGAGTCAAAGGAATCAACGTTATTTCATCTTGACATTTTGAATAACGGTTAACGAATGCCAGATATTTTTGGCGGAGGCGCAGTCTAAGAATACCCTCATTCTGCTTTTTTTGTCTTACACTAGTTAAATGCTAAATAACCCCTTTGAATTTCTCTCGTTTTCCTAATGACGCATAGAATTCTCTCTCTCTCTCTCTCTCTCTCTCTCTCTCTCTCTCTCTCTCTCTCTCTCTCCTCTCTCTCTCTCCTCTCTCTCTGTATGCGTTCGCGTAAGATTTGGCATCTATGTACTTGTATATTTAGGCCGTCACTGTGCCTTCCTGTCACGTATAGGGAGAGGGCAGCCTTGGAAGTTAAGTTCTTACGTAACACCAACGTTCACTTTACAGTTATTGAACAACGTGTTGTGATCCGTTAACGCCTTGGATAACCATGGAAACCAGGATCTGTTTTTATCATTCTTACGTATTGGGATGAACTTAGCTGCTGTGTTGCTAATCCAGACAAATATCAAGTGCCCTTCACGGTGCATTTCCCATTCAATGTTGACTCTGCTCCAACGGTTCCGGAACACACGAAGAGAAATCGTCAAGTCATCCCCCATCGACGTTTCCAAACCTCGGGAACAGGCTGTCACTTCCTTTTTTTTTTATTTCCCCTTATATATATAATTATATATATAATATATATATATAATATATATATATATTATATATATATATATATGATTATATATATAAATACCTATATAATATATATATGTGTGTGTGTAAATATTATATATATATATATATATATATATTTACACACACACACGCACACACACACACACACACACACACATATATATATATATATATATATATATATATATATATATATATATATATATATAATATATATATATAAGCATCCATATATACATATATGTGTATAGCCTATATATGTATAAATATATACCTATATACATTACATACATATATGTATATATATATAGTGGTGAGTGTATGGACAGAGAGATGGAATGTTGCTCATGTATGTTTATCAAGAGGCACAATCTGGAACCAGATTATAGCGCGACCTTCTCGCTGCGCGAGCAACCTAGAGAAACTAATGGTAATAAGTACCTGTATCGCCGCCACACAGTAGTCGGTACTTCCCGTTTTTTATTCTAATTTCTGGGAGTGTGTAGAGGCCATGGGAATGTTCGGGAGACGACTCAAGGGCTGACAACCAGAGGGGTGGTTCCTCAGGTTTAGATTTCTACAAAAGAAAACCACTGACATGGCCTTATCTGTCCGTCCGCACTTTGTCTGCCCGCCCTCAGATCTTAAAGAATCACTGAAGCTAGAGGGCTGCAATTTAGTATGTTGATCATCCATCCTCCAATCATCAAACATGTCAAATTTCAGCCCTCTATCCTCAGTAGTTTTGATTTGATTTAAGGTAACAGTTAGCCATGATTGTGTCTACCAACGCTATAGGACATGCCTCCACCAGGCCGTGGCTGAAAGTTTCATGGGCCACGGTTCATACAGCATTATACGCCGTACAGTAACTCAATTTTCCATATTTACCTTATTCTAACTGCAAGTGAAAGTGGTTGTTATGGAACCCTTTGGCTTATTTCAAGAGTGGAAATCTTGAGAGAAGTCACGTGACGTCATCTAGGGTGAAGGTGTCGGGTGGAAATAACTGAAGCCCATTATTTTTGTTTTATTTGAGCAGTACTGTTACTCAGAAGTTGTCATCCTTGAATTACCGCGTTTTTCCGAATCACTTTTTTCCATGCCTGTACCCTACAGCTAAAGGAAGTTTAAACTAGCATATTTTCTCTTCTACTTCTTTCTTTCTATCGTTATTTCCTCTTCTAATTCTTTCTTTCTGTCGTTATTTTCTCTTCTATTTCTTTCTTTCTATCGTTATTTTCTCTTCTAATTCTTTCTTTCTACCGATATTTTCTCTTCTATTTCTTTCTTTCTATCGTTATTTTTTCCTCTATTTCTTTCTTTCTATCGCTCTCATTTTTTCTCCCTTTCTCTCTTTTTTATCATTTTTCCTTTTTCATCCTGAATGCTCTGCCTTTCTGTCTTCGCAAGCAAAATGACAACAAATGTATCTTGAATTATTTCATTTTTTAACGTTCAAAATTTCAAAATTTGTGCCAGAGTTGACAGACTACATATCAATGGCGTCACATCTCCTACCTGAGCGAAGAAAGAAGCATTTTGATAAAGGAGTCGATGAAAGAGCTGACTTGAAGACTTTGTTGTTGTGTATACCAATGACACACTAACCTTTCGCCTGGACCTTCGAAGTCTCGGGATCCAACTTCTTATCCACCAGCGAAAGAACACAGTTGCTGGTAGTCGATCCCTGATAAAGAAAACGGAGGAGATAGCAGGACATAATATGAAACCATGCAATTGCAATTGATAAAATGGAGCCAATAATCATAGCGTTTAAAATAGAATGGTCCCCGTAGAGGGGTAGTGCCGTCATTGCACCTCACGCGGTGCACTGTAGGCATTACTTGAGGTTCTTTGCGGTGTCCCTACGGCCCTTAGCTTCAAACACTTTCATTACTTTGACTATACCTCCGTTCATTTGCTCTTTCTTCTATCTTTCTAACCACCCTTTCCTGACAATTGTTTCATAGTGTAACCGTGAGTTTTCCCTCCTGTTACACCTTTCAAACCTTTCTACTCTGTTTCCCTTTCAATGCTGAATGACCTCATAGGACCCAGCGTTAGGCATTTGGCCTCAGTTCTATATTCCATTCTGTATATTATCTGAAACAGAATGGGGTTTAACCGTGAAAAACATGTACTGCAGAGAAAAATACTGTACCACTCAACAATAACCATAGATGAATTTAGAATGTGAAAGATGAAAATATTATGGCAAATTTTAACAATTATCATTATCTGTGTCTCTTTGCCTACATTCGCTATTTGATTCTTGCAATGCTGTGTTGTTCCGCTTTTCATGCATCCTTAATTGCAACAGACTTAAATTATAAGGTCATTTTGCTTAGAAAAGAAAAAAAGTGTGGGTAGCTCCTCTCTCCTGCTCCCAACTCTTCCAACCGCCCCACCATAAAAAAAATGAGATCAAGCAGGAATATGACAATCTACAGGGAATGACATAAAATAAAAACTACCGGGGTTAGAGGGCTGTAATTTGCTATGTTTGATGATTGGAGAGTGGATGATCAACGTACCAATTTGCAGCCCTCTTGCCTCAGTAGTTTTTCAGATTCGAGGCGGACAGAGAAAGTGCGGACGAACTGACAAATAGAGATCTTGATAGTTTTTTTTTTTTTTTTTTTTTTTTTTTTTTTTTTTTTTTCGGAGAGGAAAAAAAAAGAAAGACGGTTGGTGAAGTGGTCCCTGAGAGGAACCGTATTTCTTGCGTCAGGAATTTTGACGGAGCTGACGTCTTCGTCCCTCCACGGCAACCAGTCCCGCCCATTCTAGTGTTGACGTAAATGTATCGATTGTCAGTCGCAGGAAATCAGTTGAGCGGCGGTGCTGGTGTACGGAGCGTGATAAGGGCCTCGAATAGCGTTCGCCAGGAAGCACGCTCTTTTGTTCCCCAAGGCCATCCCCGGATGTGACGTCACAGTGTCATTTCAGCGCAGACTCAAAAGCGTCCCACTTTTCCATTTGACTTTTTTTTTTCTTTTTTTTCTCCTCCGGAAAGTTTCTTTTTCGCTCCTGAACATTGTGACTTACTTTCAGCTTATAACCAGTGCTCAGTAATGGTGGTTATTTGAAACAGTATCGGAATAAGCAGACGGTCTAAAGTCATCTTGCGTAAACTCACTGCAACATTCATTGCCATCATCGTTGGTCCCTGTAGGGTGTTATTGCCATCATTGCACCTCACGTGGTACACTGCAATCATGACTTCAGGGTCTTGCAGTGTCCCTCCGGTCCCTAGCTGCAACCCATTTCATTCCTTTTACTGTGCCTCCGTTCATATTCTCTTCCTTTCATTGGATTTTCCACCCTCTCTAACAATTGCTTCTAAGTGTAACTGCGAAGTTTTCCTCCTATTACATCTTCCAACCTTCTTATTGTCAATTTCCCTTTCAGCGCCGAATGACCTCATAGATCCCAGTGCTTGACCTTTGGCCTAAATTCTATATTATATTCTACTCATAATTGTTGGATAGATGAAGGTCATGTAAAAATGATGCCGTTCCGCTTAATAAAAAAAGGGAAAAAATTATAATCAATACCTGCTCCATACACCCACACAGAGGGTTCGAAGCAGGGAGGCGAACCCTCCCTCACACAGAGAGCGTTCTAATCCCCTGTGTCTAGCACACACACACACACATTGTCTGGTTGTTGTCTCGTCTTGCAGGTCTTATTCCTTAGAATTTTTCATTTTCCGCTTTCAGGTAAATTTTTGTGTCCCATCCCTTTTCAGTCGCCTTTTATAGCATATTGTGCTTTCCATTCTTGCTTGTACTGACAATTTATCGGTAGTTGTCTCATAATGCATTGAACATTGTTCGTCCTTATTCGTTATCCCTCCCTATGATATTGTGTTTGGTAACGTAATGGCCATCATAACTCATTGTATAAAGGAGAGTCATTTTTCCTGTGTTGTTGACACCAAAAACATAGTCAGACGCACGATCCTGTCTAACTTTAACCGTAAATACAAGAAAAACTACAGTGGCTATAGAGCTGCAATTTGGTGTGTTTGATGACTGGAGGTTGGATGATCACCATAGCAATTTGTAGCCCTCTAGCCTCAGCAGTTTTTAAGATCTGAGAGCGGAAAGAAAAAGTGCGGACGGACAGAGAAAGGCATATCAATAGTTTTCTTTTACCAAAAACTAACTAATGGACACCCTGAGATATATTCGAAGGTTCTCTGAAATGGAAATTGAGTGCATAATGTCACTGACCACTTTGACATAGTTGTTTATACCGTCAATTGCAAGATCTTGCCGTTTGAGAAATTCTCCTGCTAAAACTAGTCCCGTTGGGATATTAGAAAATAAATTTTTTTCGGCCTGGTGTCCTGGAAATAGTTTCTGTTCTTCATTCGCGGGAATTTATCATTTCACATACAAAGATGACTCCTAAGGAAGCTAAGCAATCGTTAACAAAGTTAGAGTCATTGTTGAGAATGAGGTAGATTAAAAGAATCTCTCTTTAAAATAAGCACGAGAGAAATTTACCAAATAAACATTAAACCCCTGTTCTTCTAAAGTAGTGGTCTGGTGAAGAAGTAGTTTATCTGGTCACAATGAAAAGACCTATGTAACTGCAACGTCCAGATACCAAGAACACTTGTCTTCTCAATTCCCAAGTAGTTTTTATTTAGTTTTCCTCTGAAAACGTCTAAATCTGATTCTGGATGAGAGCAACACAGCTATAGCTATCTCCACCCTGCCAGAAAGGGTCAGGATTTACATCCGATGACGCATTCGAATCAGATAGATCCTTCCTCAACAGGTGAAGGGGTGTTATGTTTTTCAGTTTCCTTTAAAAGTAAGCTGCTAGATTGATATTTGTCTGTCCGCCCTCAGACCTTAAAAACTACTGAGGCTAGAAGGCTGCAAATAGGTATGCTGATCATCCACCCTCCAATCGTCAAACATACCAAACTGCAGCCCTCTAGTCTCAGTAGTTTTTCTATTTGATCTGAGGTTATAGTTAGCCATGATCATACGTCTGGCACTGCTATAGGTGCCAACAACACAGGCCAACACCTGGCCGTGGCTGAAAGTTTCAAAGGCTGTGGCTGGGGTTTTCATGGGCCGAGGCTGAGAGTTTCATACAGTATTATATGGTGTACAGACAACTCGATCGCACCGAAGAAAGTTCGACGCATTTTTTACCTTTTTATTTTTTATTTGACATATTGAGTGTGCTATCCATATTCCTCGGATCTATTCATACGTCATGACAACACGCAAAGGACTCTGACTTCACGATTCACTAATATTTTAGCGGTGCAACATCAATCTTTTAAAAAGTTCGACTAAAATATCAATGGATGTTATCAGAAACCAAACGCACACTCTCCTCCTTAGAGTGTTATCCCTGGTGGCCTTGAGCTACTGGTTCATTTCGAATTGAATGGACCCTTGGCCAATCCATTGCAGAGGCTCGCATGTTACCGCCGCCCAAAGCGGATTAGAGGCGAGGAAGTGGACTGACCCGAAATTCCGAGAGAGGGATAGATAGATATAGTAGTGGTACCTCGGCTCACGAATATTCCTGTTCACGAACAAACCGGGTTACGAACCAGATGTTCAAACATTTTTAGCTCCGGTTCGCGAACCGTGCTTCAAGCCACGAACACAAACAATAGGCTAACCTCTTTTCCGCCTCTTTATCTATCCAGTTTTCTAGTTAGGCTAACCCTTTTCCTCCATCTCTTTATCTATCCCATCATCTAGTTAAGTTTAAAGAAAGTAAAAGAGAATGCTAAAAGTATCGGTAGTAATGTTATACTTGTTGTGTAAGCGCATACAGCCAGAAACAGCTGATTTACTGTGACGAACCGAATCCAATAACAACAGCGGTTATGTTACAAATGACGTTAAGCAGAATAAGTCTGATATATGTATATTTTACATTACTCTATCCTTATTCGCTATGGTGCCGAGGTGGCTAGCGAACGGGCACAGTTTCCGTCGAGTGTGATTGGTAAAATGAGCCAGGGAATTGAAGCCCCGAAAACAGAGAGGAAGAAGAGTAAGGAATTCCTCCTCATGAAAAAGAAGGTTGCCTGAACTTGAACTTTAGAAAAGCTCCAGTAAATGTCACGTACTATGAAACGGAATGGCAAGACATGATCATCCACACACTATCAGATATTATCATCATTATTAGTATTTTCTTGTCATTCTTACTATCATTTTCATCTGCTGTACAAATGATGTGTATCCATAAATTTTGTCTTGTGGGACCCTTGTAAATGTGCCGAATCAAAGTTTCCCTAATCAGTTGCATATGTATCTGGTAAAAAAGTGACCAGTACATTCTACAGATATATTTCAGCCTAAAAAGCAATAAAAATTACTGCCCACTTGGCTACGATGGTGAAGATGGGTCTATGTATGTATGAGAGGGAGTAGACTGTTAATCCTTCTCGTGGTCAGGTCGGCAACGTGACCTCTCTGTGATTATGGGACCTGGGTTCGTTACCCGGTACCGGACATCACAATTTCTTCAAAAAATTCGAAAAGTTAAGTGGGCATTGTGGCTATCATAGTTGGATTTGTATCTGGTAAAAAAAAAAAATGACCAGTAGATTCTACATATATATGTCTGTAAAAGTTGAATGGTTTGACCTCATTGCCATGGGCGGAAATGAAAGATTAAAGCAGACTTGTTTTACACAAGCTGAGAATCTTTTCATCTCTTGACACTTCACTGACATTTCATAGATGGAATAAAACAGTCCCTAAATCTGACTTATATCCAAATATCCTCATCAGTTCATATGGAATGATGATGAAACTGTCAAACTAAATGTTCATCGGATTTGGTTTTTTAGTATCATAAAGTATGCAAAGAATCCCCATAAGGGAATTTGCCGTCAGTGCAACTCGCGGGGTGCACTGTAGGCATTAGTAAAGGTTCTTTGCTGCGACCCTTTATCCCCTGACTGCAACCCCTT
>NC_087205.1:66723897-66731397 GCF_015104395.2 Macrobrachium nipponense
CGATTGGTTCAGGCACTCTAAAGTCAATGGCCAGATTCGTGACTCGTCTGGAGAACGCATTATGTCAGCGGATCTGACACCGTTGAACCACTCAACAACTCCCAACTGCCATTGGCATTTCTCGTTGTTCATTTGCCTGACGACGACCAGAAAAATGTGTTTTTAGACAACATTTCCTCGAGGCTTTCATGTTTTCATATTTTTCCTCAGCATTGTCTTCATAATCATTCAGTTGTCTTAGCCTTGGCAAAATGGTTAACAATTTCATTCAGCTGGGCGTATATTTGATCAAGACCGACACTGCATGATAACACATATTCGTGGTGGTGTTCCAAGGTCGGAAGTAGAGAGATGAATGAGCCATTTAACAGCTTCAGGCAATGAGAGAGCTATTTTGATTGTTTTCATGATATCAAAGGCTTTCAGAGACTATAAAAGCTCTTTTTTTTCCTGGCGCTAACGGCAGTGGTGAGCTCCTCGCCTAGACTCAGGAAGTATCCTTCACTCTTTTTCTTGACGATGTCATAAGTCTTTTCGAGAATCGATCATGCTCGCTGATCACCGTAACAGGCAGTTGTGAAACACGCTGAAGGTCAAACGTCAAGGATTGTGGATGCCACTGTGATGACTGGTGAAGGAGCTGATTTACGTGTCTTTTAAGATCATTTCATAAGTGGCTGCAGGAGTATTCATATGAATTCTTTAGGACAACAGTTGTAAGATGGAAACGGATTATTTATGGTTTTCGTAACGTGGCGAGAGAGAGAGAGAGAGAGAGAGAGAGAGAGAGAGAGAGAGAGAGAGAGAGAGAGAGAGAGAGACCTTCTACACGTGTGGGGGAGGCGCGACTCGAGCGACGATCGGACGAATGGGGAAATGGGCGGAGCAGAAAGAACTTCCAAAGAGATGGAAAGCAACAATTATTCGTCCATGAAAATGGATCATTTTGAATACGAAATTAGCAGGGACTCAAGCTGCCGTGCGAAAAAAAACCAAGGTTGTGGAGATGCGAAGTGACAAAAGTTGCAAAGAGTATAAAAATAAAGTGGAAGGACAGAATATATGACATCACAAGCCATTATATATAATTCACTAGATTTAACAAATATGTAATTTAATGCGTGAGTACGTGATTAAAATGAAAAGGCTACTTTTAAGAATAACTACATTTAAAAAGAAGTCAGCTGGAAAAGAGAAGAAATACAATGCTGATGAGATCTGAATGCATAAGAGCAGGTTCTGCATACAAATCAGAAACGCAAACGGTAGAAAAAGTCACGTATCCATAGCACGAGATTGTACAAATGTTATCAGAGTGACGGGAAACCTGAGCAGAAAAGACTCGCAAACAGCAAAAAAGAAATTCAGCGCGGGAACACGCAAGAGAAAGGTGTTGAGTGCATTGACCTGTGATGTAGCAAAAAATCAAGAAATCGGCGACTGTAATTAATCGTCCATGATTCGGCAAAAATTCCGCAATTTATAAAATGATGCAACATATATTGGTGAAAGATAAACCTGGTTTCTCAGTCTCACTAAAACAAATGATGCATCTATTTCATACAATAGTGATATATACTGAAACAAATGCTACCATTCAGTGCAAGAACATCATGAATACCGAGAGAATTGACAAACCAAAATTGTAGCTCTTCGTGTAACTATATAACCCAACAGTAATTCTAGTGCTATCTGGGAAATTCTTAACCACAAGGAAATTCTAAGTATATTGTTTGAATGGTGTCTTAAAGGTGCGTCCACACGGTCGAACAATGTCCGACGGACAAACATTGTTACCATATCACAGGCGAAGCAGGATGACGTCATAAGCGTTGAAACGATGGAAGTAGATCTGGCAACAAACAGTGGTACCAGATGAGGTTGTACAGAACTCCTTTTACTCTTTTCACATGGTAACGTCCGGCAGACAGTTGTTAATTGGTAACAATGTTTGTTCGTCGGACATTGTTCGACCGTGTGGACGCACCTTTAAAATTCACAGCACGAGTTCTTAAGTACTTTGGCATTCAGGGTTAAAAATTGTTTTTTACCCAGAAATTCTTAGCCACCCTTCGATGCACACATTGGTAAAGAGAGGCAGTGCAACTTGCAGCGTTTCCGAAGATTCTTATATATTAAAGAAGAGGAAAGTTGCTCCTATACATTCATGTGTTACGCTTTGACTCGGACACAAAGAACTCCAGGAGTGGAGGATGGTAATTTACATCTCTAAAATGGGAGACGAAAAACGGTTCGAATTCCGACTGCCTTGAGGTGCTTTCACTGTTCTTCCTATCTGCAGGGAAAAAGCAAAACTCGATCCAAGCCAGGAGAAAAGAAAACTCTATTAACTTTCAATCTAAAATAAATAGAAAAAATATTGTGGAGTCTCAAACCAAAATAAAATGGCGGCCGACAATGACAGTGCTCCCCGGCCCTACATCCGATGAGCTTTATAGAAATTAAGCCAATTCTAAACCAATCAATACTGCTGAATTCGTATTCCTGGATTTTTTTTTACGATTTACGAAACAACGAAACGACACGTAAACTCCCATTTATTTGCAGTGATGATGATCCAGTTCGTATGGCCCACAGGCACGATACCATGGGAGAAATTTTCCCGCAAGGACCTACCTGCCTTCCAAGACATAGACATGACCAACCTGGGATTATGTTGTTGACTGAAGTGTCCGGCTCATATCAGGAAGGCAACAGGTTTCAGTGGTTCTGCGACTTGCCGGAAAGGACACGGGGTTATAATGGGTGCCCCGAAATTGGTATCTTCACCAACACGGTATGAAATTATGCTTGAAATGTCAAGCAAAGGGTCAAGGAAATACAGAACTTTAATAAAAGGTTTGTCCGAGGTACAAGAAACTGAAGCCGACAACTACAGCGTTTGAGTGGCTGCCACATCATCAGTGGCGTCACTAGAGAGGGAGGGGGGGGGGCAGTCCGCCCCATGTGACACTGTTCGGGGCCGGGGAAAGGGTTTCGGCACCCTGGCATCTTTTGAGCAGATGTGGTCTGGCCTCATTCTAGATCTTCTAGCATATTTCGTCTGATCGGAACAATAAACAGCGATTTATTGGACAGTAATCGATTTTTGACAACCACAACCCTGGTTAAATAAATGCTTTTAATTTCCACCACTAGAGTACTTTTCAACGCATTTCGATGAGAAAGATGCCATGCATGTCCCAGCTATCTTGATTAAAGAGATCACTTTGACATACCTTATTTGTTGTCCAGCTACTGTGATACAGTATTCTTAGTTTTGATTTCGTGAACTGCTGCAACCACTTCGTTAAGGACTAAATATATACGGGCATAGGAATATCTATCCAAAATATTTTTGAACGAGGACCGGTCTTTGGAACTTTGTACAGGTGAACTGAGCGATGACATCATTCTCGTCGGCCGAGGCAGTTGCAGCTGCAGCTTGGGTCGCTGACCTCTCTGCACCCTCGTGTTGGGGAAACAAAGACACAAGTTAAAAAATCGAGTTTTCTGTACAGTGTATAATGCTGTATGAAACTTTCAGCAACGGCCCATTAAACTCTCAGCTGCGCCCCATGAAACTTTCTGTCACGTCCCGGTGATGGCCTGTGTTGTTGGCACTATAGCAGTGTCAGACGCATGATCATGGTTGATCTTAACCTTAATTAAAATAAAAACTACTGAGGTTGGAGGGCTGCAATTTGGTAAGTTTGATTATTGGAGGGTGGATGACCAACATAACAATTTGCAGCCCTCTAGCTTCAGTGGCTTTTAAGATCTGAGGGCGGACAGAAAAAGTGCGGACGAACAGACAAAGCTATCTCAATAGTTTTCCTTTTACAGAAACTAAAACGGGGGAGGCAAATCCCCACCGAGTGGAACAAAGACTCAAGATTAGTTGCCGCAGACCGAGAGAGTTTCCCCTTTGCTCCACGGTCTAGAAAGAACTCTACTAGACCGTGCCTGCCCTAACCCACATTTTATGTACACACTCTATCGGTTGCCGTCCTTTAAAAGTTAAGTAAAATTCAACTTTAAGAAAGTGTAAACACCGCTTTGCAATCTCGGGGGCTTCCTTGTCATTAGAACAGCCATGTAGTCTATATCTCTATTTGGTTATCAAAGAAACTTCACAGGTCCTTCGGCTTTCACTGTCCTCAGAAATTTCGGAGCACTGCAGCCTTCGTGAGGGGTGAGAGATGTGTATTTCTGGTGATAGAAGTTCACTCTCGACGCGGTTCGGAAGTCACGTAAAGCCGTTGGTCCCTTTGGTGAGTAACCACTGGTTCCTTGCAACGTAAAAATACCATACAAACAAACTGCAGCCTTCGCATGCTCAACTGAGGTGAGATGGATGAAAACAATGAGGGATTGACTTGAAAAGAGGAACACCCATGGTTCCGTTAGTTAGAAAAAAAACTTTATATTTTGTTGAATGGCGGGGAATTTGCATATTCAGCAAAGGACTGTGAACCGTGTATTTCAGGACAGTATATTTCTTAAACATTGTTTAGGAATGTCTTATTCTTACTACTCAGTTTTATTGCTTGGATAATTGCATGGTGATTACCAAACATTTATCATAACAGCAGTGTTAGCAACGATAGGTTATAAAGAGTTCTGTTTTCTCTGGCCAGTGGTGTGTGCGTGGCTAACTGGATATGACTAATCACAAGTCAATATCGGACGCGCCCTTGTAAGCAGCACCATCGATCCGGAACATACCTTCATTCATGATGAATCAGAACGGCTGACCTTGGGTCATTGCCGGCTCTATACAGTGACACTGAAGGTGTTATCAGCTACCCACTCAATTCTGACTCGTTGTGTCATTTGAAAAGTTGAAAAGTCTTCTTCTTTTCCTTTTTTCGACAACTTGGTCATTCTTTTTTCAGTTGCTGTGGACTTTACATGTTACACGACTTCTTGTAAAGGGCAAAATTCATTGATAATCGATAAACATTTATTTAAAGGTAGCTGGTATCAACTGTAGTGCGCTGTTAGCCAATAACTTGCGTTCCATGTCGGTGGAGTTTAACCGCTTCTATGGTAACGGTGTTGGTCAATAAACATTTCTCTTTCTTCTCGTTGTTGTTCTTATTACTTATCAAGACCAAGTAAGTCTGCAGTCTTTGTAGTTATTCCTGCTCGAAAAAAGGAGTGATACCTTAGTGCATGTTTTCCGTAACAAATTCAAAGTGATCTTAGCCTCTACCTATACAGGGATCTTTCCTAGATAGTGAGCCCCAAAAATGTTCTGTGGACTCATATTTCTTGGGGGTCATATCTTTAGGATATTTAGAGTTTTTATTTGTCTGTGTTTTATGGGAATCCCCAACTTGTACTGAACTCGCCGCAGAGATGGATACATACGGAGTTAAAACCCCTAGAGAGTCACTCTCTACGAAAGATCCCTATACGCAAAAATTCATCCTTCGATGCTTTTTCATGAAGCAACAATTAATCCACTGAATATTTCTTTTGGATGTAAGTTATTTCGAGATGAATTGAGTTCGGTATTGATGGTTGAGTATAGAAATAGAGTTACGTGCTAGTTAGTGACAAGGATCTCTCGCACTTATATATATATATATATATATATATATATATATATATATATATATGTTACAGTAAGGCTGTGAAACTACCAATTCACTTAGGGAAATATGATTCACCTATACCGTTCTAGTTGTCAGGTAAGGGTCAGTTTTAGTTTTCTGTAAAAGAAAACTATTGAGATAGCTTTTTCTATTAGTCCCAAATTTTCTGTCTGCCCTCAAATCTTAAAAAGTACAGAGGCTGGAGAGCTGCAAATTGGTATGTTGATCATCCATCCTCCAATCATCAAACATACCAAATTGCAGCCCTCTAGCCTCAGCAGTTTTGATTTTATTTAAGGTTAAATTTAGCCATAGTCGTGTGTCAGGCACCACCGTAGGTACCAACAACACAGGCCACAATTGGCCGTGGCTGAAAGTTTCATGGGCTGCGGCTGAGTTTCATATAGCATTATACCCTGTACAGAAATTGGATTTCTTCGGCGCATTTTTTACTTGTTTTCTTTGCTAAAAAGATTATTCTCGAGTGCCACAGCCATTTTCTTTGAGTAAAAGACATTTTAAGGTAGCTCACTGATCTGATAATAGTACAACTGTCCTAAATATTCTACAATGCCTCCCTAGCAGTGACCGGAAGTTAAATTTTTGTCATTTCAGAAAAAGCTTCAGTGCTTTTGAACATCGTACCAATTTTTACCAATGGCTCCAAATATGATGCAGGCCATGTGGTGTAGCAGCATCAACTGATGTATTGTGGAGTGTATACCGTGGCCAAACTTTTATTGCTGAATCATATGCAATTTTATTCATTGCAAAGGAATCTTTAACCAAAATAGGTTATTCGTGATTGCAAAATCTGTCTGCCAGTGTAAGGGTCATGTTGCTAATGGCAGGCTATGTGCCATTTATATATAGGTCTAATCCTCTAATGCATCAAAAAAGAAAGGTGGAGAAGTTCTAGCAAATTCTACGGGACAACTATGTTGGAAATCGCAAGAAAATGTTGGAAATTACCTAGAACAGGGGTTCTTAACCTTTTTATTACCACGCCCTTTCTAAGAGTTGGTCCTTCCCTCCACGGCCCCCCTGCATATAGGAGTAAAATTCCCTCCCAGATTTAAAGGAAAATAAAAAAGAGAGAAAAAGAAAGGGTTTCGAAGGATAAGGAATGAGGTCAATAATTACAAAACGTGGTATGCCCAACGAGTCTAACAAGAGTAACAGAGTATAGGGAAGTAACGATATAAGGCGACAAATTTTGCATTTTTGCAGAAATTTCTGAATATGAGTTCCTCACTCTTAAGAGAATAACGAATATAATTAGAGAACTTTTGATTTTTGCCTAGGGATTGCGCCTCCCCTGGAAATTGCTGAGGCACCCCCTAGGGGGACGCGTCCCTCAAATTAAGAACCACTAACCTAGAAGATACTACGTCACTGCCCTTTGTGGATTATGAACTGATTGCACACCTATAAGTTGCCGATGATTGCTAGAAAAGTTGCCAAAAGTTGCCAGTGGCTAGAATATTATATAAAATGAACCTTTACAACACTAAAAACAAACTAACTTCTAACCTAACCTATAGGTGTAAGACATCTTACCTTGTAGCCAATGACTAGCTGGTAAATAATTGTCACAGAACGATCAGTGTATTATATGTCTGAAACCGTAATAATAGCCTACCTAGTTACCTAGGGTTGTCCAGCCTCCAAAGCAACTATAGTCACTACATGGCGGCTGTGGTTTGCACAGAATTTGCTGATCGAAAATCTTAGTCCTCCAAGAGAGGGTTTCTCATGAGTTCTTTATTAGGCACATTGGGAGGGGAAACTCTGAAGAAATTAAGTCAAGTTTGTGGTTTCACTAATAAATCCAACCCTTTTCATATTAACATGTTTTATATTTGGTGAATGTACCTCATTGTTTAGCAAAATATAT
>NC_087205.1:66736397-66768897 GCF_015104395.2 Macrobrachium nipponense
TTTATCTTAAAGGAAAGGGAAACAACAAACAGTTCCTCGCGTTGATATAGAAAGTTTGCCTGAACCATCACAGCACCTAATTGATTGAAGTAGAAGCCTCTTGGGGCGAACCTGATCACAGCTTTGAATCTCGGAGTGTTTTCTTTCGAGTGTTCTCTTTCTGCACCTCCACTTGCTTCCCATTTCTCATTGCTATGCATGTCCCGGTTTCTGAGATTTTGTGTTTGATTATAAGCGTTGTGCTTTGAGTTTTTCAAATCTTGTTTCTTCATTGAATAAGCAGATGCAGCAGCGGAGCCCAAACAGGTCTCAGTACCGAAATGTAACTTGGAAGTTCATCCTTTCCTTTTAAAGCCTGGCCAGAAAAAGCTTTGTTATAGAATGTACTTTCCAAATAAACTATGTGAAATGAAGACAGTGGTTCTTAACCTGAGGGGATCACCCATTTCCAGGGGAAAAATTTCAAATTCTCTAATTACATTCGTTATTCTCTTAACAAGAGTGAGGAACTAATAACAGTCAGTTTCTTACAGTCTACTACTCTTGTTAGACTCGTTGGGCATATACCACGTTTTGTCATGATTTCCCTCCCTCCCTATCACTCGAAACCCTTGTCTTTCTTTGGCTTTTGATTTTCCTTTAAATCTGGGAGGGAATCTTACTCATGGGAACAAAGGGGGCGTGGAGGGCGGAAACCAACTCTGAGAGGGGGCGTGGTCATAAAAAGGCTGAGAACCACTGTCCCTAAAGAGGTCTTTTCCAGTAACGAGATTAATGTGAATGTCTTGTCGTTTTAGGTTCTGGTGGGAGTGCTGTTCTTAATCATTGGTGGGATGAACATTAATGACCCCCAGCAACATACGGCTGCTGACATTCTCAACAATATCATCGTCGCGTTCCTCTTCGTCATTTCTGTCGTGAATGTCGTTCTCTCTGCTTTCGGCATCGAACAGATGAAAATTCATCCGCCCAATGTTCTTATCAAGACGAATTCCACGGGCCACTTGCATAATGGTTGACCAAAATGACAAACAAGCACAGAAATTCACTGGGCTTTTCAGGAGCAATCAAATTCAGGCATTATACCACGTTCGAAGTCTTACAATAGATCCTCTACCAAAGCTTCTAAGAGGAGTTGCCACATTATTTGCTGCGTAAACAATCAGTTTCCTTCGGTGCTCTGGAAGAACCCTATGAATCCGCTGGTTTCTTGTTTATCCAAGTATTGTTAAGTGAATGGGTGAGGCAGAATCAGCTACTGAAAGGGATAAAATTGTCAAACGAAAATCCATTTTGAGAATGACTGTAAATGAAGGGATATACAGCTTGAGCATTGGGTTATGATAAAGCTTTCAACAATCAAGAAAAAGTAGAAGGATTCAAATTTCAGGCTTTTGACAATGTCAACTCAAAATAACTGTCCATGAAATCTGTGATGTAATTGTGCCTCATTCCTTACATTAACTTTTGACCCTGAAGATAATCTCCTGTCAACGTGTAAAGACAATATTATTAATTGAAAGTGAATATTAAATGCATAAAATCTCTCTCTCTCTCTCTCTCTCTCTCTCTCTCCTCTCTCTCTCTCTCTCTTTGTTATAGTTAGAAAGACAACCTAACATGAAAAGCAATTTGTCAACTTCATGGAAGATAGATTTCGTAAACATTAGCATTAAGCTACAACACTTATTTTTCCAAGTGTACTGGCATATATTTTCTAATTTATGAAACATATATAGAAATTTTTTTAACTGTCAATGATGAAACTTTTAAAGAAATGTTTAACTTTCCATGAAACTGAAACAGATTGTTGATCATCAATATCTATTTAGTGAATTCTTCTTTTGATACTGATATTAAAGACTGATATGAAGATAGAATATGAATATTTTTTTACAAATTTCGTCTGTAGGTTTTTCGGAACACTTGATATATTTTAATTAGACTCACTTTAAGTGGAGTACAAATGACAGCAGAGATAAACATTCAGTAACTATCCAGCTCTGTAGCTTAAAGGTAAGATAAAAACTGCTGCTCATTCTTTTGGCGCACTTTTTTTTCGGACGCTTCCTAAAATACCCTGTAAGATGGGCAAAGAGGCACAGGACTCGCCCAGTGCCCGTGAATATCTCGGTGAAAGCGGAATAAATCTTGTCTTTTGCGCGCGCGTGCTTCAAAAGGAGGCTTATCTTAATGGCAGATCTTGGTAGCCTTTGTACGCAAACTGTTTTTCAAACTGTGGGTTTGTGTCTGCAACCAAAGCGTTTCTTGAGTGGATTATTTCTCTTTTCGTGTGTGTTCTCAAGTTAGTCTGTTAAGTACCTCGTAGGTTGTTATTATCTAAATAAGCTTCGTGAGTTCATCGTTATGAAATTTGAATTGCGTGACAATCAACATGTAAAATAAAATCCCAGACCACCACCCATCACTCGACCTCCTCCCCCCCCCCCCCACCCCCCACCCCAACCCCCCCCCCCCCCCCCCCCCCCCCACCCCCCCCCCCACTCCCCCCCCCCCCAACCCCCCCCCCCCCCCCCACCCCCCCCCCCCCCCCCCCCCCCCAATCCACCCACACCTCTCGCAGACGCCCACCGCCTCTCTCTCCCCCGACGGGCCCCGACTCCGACGCTGATGAGCAGTTCTCTCCACGGCCTCTTCGGGCGAGACGGCTGAGCCATAGACTGACGACGGTGGTTCCTGTAAGAGTGAGAGGGCGTATATTTGAAACTTTTCTTCCTTTCTCTCGTTAGTTCGGAAAGAATGATAGAGCGTCGTTCGTTTCCAAGCACTTAGATGTTTTCCTTCTTTTTCCTTGCTTTGCACTCCTTCCGTGTCCCTGTCCTTCTTGCGTTATCGATGCCCAAGTGTTGCGACCTTCATTGGCCAAGAGGCAGAGAAATCAATGAGTTGCTGAAGGAAATTGTTAGTGAATCTATTTTTGCAATTTCAAACTCATCAGTAAATCTGTTTTTGCAGTTTTCGACTGATTAAGAATTCTAATTTTTGCAATCTTCTATTTTTAATGACTGTTAATTAGCATTAGAAATTTTGAGACTCTCAAAGTGAAGTCTTACATGTAAGGATAGGTCTAGAAATACCCCTGGAGACAGACAAAAGAATCTTCGAAGTCAGAAAGAATAACCGATACTTCTGAAAATAACCCCAAAGGCATCTTTGGTGCTGCCCGGCGTGGGAACGAGATGAATGGAAACGATCGGAAATAGTTGTTAAAATCCCTGAGGACGCCTGCTTTCTCCAGAGAAAATCTGGATAGAATAGAAACTCCGTCGTAAGACTTCTTAAGACTTTCAGGTTTGTTAAGCTTTTGACAGCGTCTGGTGCACATCACTATACGAGGCACTTGGAGGCTTTGTTTGGCATGTCTGACCAGATCTGGTTTTTACCAAAGAAGTGTCATCAGTATTCTTCAACCAGACACATCGATCATGAAAGATTCACTGGAGGGATTGGTTGGTTAGTACTCGAGGAAATCCAAGTCAGTTGCACCTATAGACTAATGACACATAGCTGCTCTGTTATTGACGACTTTTGGCCAGACGTTGAAACAATCATTAGTTTCTGAAACAGTCATTCTAAATAAGGAAAGCAGTTCTGTCCCCTTCTTCTTAACACACGATTAAAACCCAGTAGCTCCCGAATGTGCAAAAACACTGGCATTGCATTAGATCCCTTCCTCCCATCAACTAACATTATTTCTTCACTTAAATTAAGGTCATTTGAATATCTCCTTAGCTTGTTTCTAGTTGTATATGGAAAATGCTTAACATTCTGTGATACACTGATTTCAGTACAATTTGGAGTGTTATCATACAGTTATTTTTATGTATAGTGATAACTCTGCTGATTATTACAATGTTTACGTAGATAGAATATCATTACGTCTGTCAGTCGTGATCACAGCTGCCGAATTTGAAGTCATCATAAGAAATGAATTAATTTCATAAGTATATCCTATTGCATGTCTTACTTTATGTAAGTCATATAGTAACTAATATTTCAACTCTTATAAAGGCTTGTGTTGGCAGCTGTGAGTTCAAGACTTTCCTGTATAAAGAAAAATCTTTTTAAATGAGATTCATTGGATTTTGCTTCAGATCTGTCATGTATTATTAGTTGCGCAGCTCATTGTGTGTGTGATATATAAATACAATAATGGTTGAGACTTTTTAACAAACTATTTCTAAATGTTCTTACATTGCGTGGTATTGTTTTGGTCTTGCACATTTACACACTCTAATAAATGTTTTTGAAGTAATAGTCCTTTCATTTCTCCTGCGTTTAAATATGATTGATCGTCGAGAGATGATGAACGAAGTTCATTATTACACAGCATAAGACACAAACAATAACTGGTGTAAATCAATCCAGCAGTAGACTCCATCAATGGACTTGATTCATTGATCAGATTACAAGTATTCTAAAGATGTGTTTACTTTTAGATGATACAGTATCTTCTGAAAATCTCATCAAGCAAGTAAAAAAAAGCCTCTTCACATTTTTATTTTTCTTATTTATTTGTTAAATGATTCCTTGAATAAGTATTTATTCATAACCCTGTGGAAGCATCAATGACGTCATTTTGATGCTAAAATGAAGTAAGCTTTTCATAATGTATTTCAATATTTTCTATTAAGATGACATAGTTCCAGCAGTGCATGTAGTTTGAATTTCCTTCATCCATCCGAGTATGAACTAGTATACAAATACATGGAGACATAGTGCTCTCCCGAAAGAGTGAATCCAGGAGTTAGGCATCATATTTAGTCTATTAGTGCTCAGGAAAGAAGACTCAAATGGTTTGGTCATGTCATGAGGAGAGAAGATGAACACATATGTAAGAGGGTTATGAACATGGAGGTGGAGGGAAGAAGAGGGTGGGGAAGGCCAAAGTTCAGGTGGAAAGATAAATTACTGAATGACATGAAGGAAAAGGGTCTAAGAGAACAAGATGTACAGGACAGAGGGAGAAGGAGAAGGCTGACTAGAAACAGCGACCCACCCCATATAGAAATGAGAAAAGCTGAAGGCAAAGAAGAAGAAGTGCTTCCTTATAGGTAAGGCATAGCTTTATTTAGTCTATTAGTTACCAAATACAAGACCCATGGTGGTCCACCATGTTGCTCTGAAGTCATCAGTGTGACGATACATGCACACAGGATCTAAGAGAGACAAGAGCTTTATTTGAATGATCTGACTCAGGATAGAGATGTGATTATGGCTGGATGACCTGGCGTGTAGCTGGAACAGAGTGACAGACAACGTTAGTGCCATAAGAATGTGACTATCATGGTGCTCTGTGATTGTTGCCAAACCTAGTGGTTGAACCTGGATTCGGAGGCGAGGCTTGGAAGCTTACTGTGGCACCTCTCCATTTGGAAGGGTTAGCATTGCTTTCTCAACAAAGTTACTAATCACATGCTTTTTTTTTTATCTTGGCAGGTGCTGATAACCAATTATAGCTGGACAGACTGGTGATCCATAGGCTGGGAGTAACTCACATACCTATCAAATGGAAACCAAGTTCTGTATGGCTATGCCATGGTGTTCACCACAACACTCATACTTTATCTGCTGGAATGAGAATTAACACTGCAAAAAAACTCACTATCATATTAGCTGCCTCATATTACTGAACAGAGGGCTCTTTGGCAGCGTGTCAGACACCACTACATACAGTATGTGATCTATAATTCCTAGACATTAAAACCCTGCTTTTAAGACCTTTCTTATCTAAAATTAACGCTCTTATTCGATAGCATACAGTCTGTACTCCCATAAAGGAGGATTAGGACGAGAATAAATTCAAACATATACATCTTGGCTTCATTCCTTCATTTATTCCGTAACTCACTACTTCTCTCAACATACCATTCATATTAACATTCTTGTGATAAATATATTCAACTCTTTCCCTAATTTCTTGTGTTTCTTTTCACTGTTCACAATCTTCCTTAAACGTCAACCATTCCGTGTCCGTTCGTGACACACTTTCTTATATGTAGTACTATATATATATATATATACGTATATATAATATATATATATATATATATATATATATATATATATATATATTATATATCCAGTAGGATAGCTGATTGATACAATTGTAATTCACACATCGTGACATTTTGTTTAATATCCAGTTAACTCTACCTCGGAATAACATCTACTGAAGGGGAGTTATAAGAGATAAGTGATTAGTCACCAGATACTATATAGATATATATATATATATATATATATATATATATGTGTGTGTGTGTGTGTGTGTGTGTGTGTGTGTGTGTGTGTGTGTGTGTATCTGGTGACTAATCACTTATCTCTTATAACTCCCCTTCAGTAGATGTTATTCCCGAGGTAGAGTTAACTGGATATTAAACAAAATGCGCGATGTGTGACAGAAATTCATAAATAGCCGTGATACAATGGTATCAATCAGCTATCCTACTGGAGATGGATTGATATCGATTCTCGATCCTAGGTACAAGTAGAAAATGCGCCGAAGTTTCTTGTACAACGTTTTAATGCTGTATAAAACTCTCAGCCACTGCCCATGAAACTCTCAGCCATGGCCTAAGAGACTTTCAGCCATGGCCCGGTATTGGCCTGCGTTGTTGGCACCTATAGCGGTGCCAGACGCGCGACCATGGCTAATTTGAACCTTAATTAAAATAAATATTACCGAGGCTAGACGGCAGCAATTGTTTTTGTTTTACAGAAAACTACAAACCTGAATTCGGCAGGCACGTGTATTGAAAAGTCGGCATCAACTTAGACCTCAAAGATTAAACATTTTTAGGTTAAAATTTTCGTATCAAAATCCACTGCAATAGCATCTCATCCATTTACGGAAGGCTATGAACTAAGATTAGGGCGATATTGAGTTACTTGCTCGAAGTCTTCTTTCGGTGCGCTCATCCTTCTCGGTGTCGGTATAAAAAAACTGTTGCAGAGAGTCGAGTTCACTCAGAGGGAGCTCCTTATACGCACTTGGCCTTATGAGTCGGTTCCGTGTGTGCGTGAACAGTTAACATTTCATAAAGCCCACTTTGAGTGAAGGTCTGACTTTTCATGCGCTCTATTTCGACCAGCCAGCCACCCGTCGCAAGGACCGTTGCATGATTCAGGGATGGAGATTTGAACCAAGGTCTAGAGAGTTTGAACGAGATTAAGAGTGAACTTCGAGCGATTCCATTACCGAAGTGGGATTTTCTGTTCCCATGTGAATTTCCTTCAAAGGAATCACAGGGAGCAAGAGCCGTGGCCTGATTCTGGGAAAATCCGTCAGCGAATCTATCAAAAGGAGAGAGAGAGAGAATTATAACTGTCACAACGCTTAAAAATAGATCAGTTTTTCCCTTGCGTAATTGTCTAGATATTTTCTGATGATCGGAAAAGGAGAAATAATACTGAGTTTGGTGTTTGATCATGATTCTCAAAATTGAAATGGAAAGAGTCACACGTAGATATAAAGATGAGCCCAGCATAATAGAATGTACATTCATTTTTACGGGATGAATAATCAGGTACTCAATATAACTCCCATAAAAATATCTAGGCTTATGGGGAGGAACTGTCGTCTATTCTAAAGAAAATATTAATTCTACAATGCTAGAGCCCTTGTTCAGTCGCTTCATGTTTCTGAAGTCTTACCTCTGGTGACACGTCGCTTATAGCGACAGACCAGTGGCCAAATCTATGTAAAGTGGAACTTGTAAAGGTGAAGGTTGTCTTATACAGTTTCAGTCACCTCTAAAACTGTAACACAAGCACGGCGCCATCGAAGTAACTTGAGTAAAGTCATACACACAAAATCAATGGACAAAACTAAAGTGCAAATTCATGTATACCTGTCATTATTTTCCCGATAACGCAGGTACCAGACTCAAAATTCTTTTGATTAGTTGTGTTCATACCGTTTATAACACCTCCCAGTCTGATGATGACATCTCTTACATGGCTAGGTCCTAAAAATTTATAACATTTCTTTAAGATGTTTATGGCATTTATATCAACTTGCATTTCAAAAGTTTACCATCTACGTCCCATGATTTTACGCAATCTGGGGCTAAACTCACTACTGAATGGTTCTTTCTCTTTCGCTGCCTGTGGAGAAAATATGCCTGGGATATACTGGTAAGTAAGATAGTACATTTTTAACATTGCTTTTCGAGGATAACCAACGACTATAGATCATAAAAAATAATTATCACCTCTTTCCGTTAATATCGTGCAATTGGAACTTCAGAAGTTCAAGGGAACGTGCAACACATTAGTACTCTAATACTATTCTCCTTGCATTTTAATACGTTTTCATCTAATTGTTGATTTATAAATTTTCTATATTAAGTAAGTAGGGTCTCTTTCTGTTTTTCCCTTTACCTCGTCTAACTTCTTCCTAATAAACACCATATCCTTTGGAAGTTTGAAGTGCAAGTTAATGGTCCCTGAGGTGGCATTGTTCATAATTAATAATGATAATAATAACACGGGCCGCTTCATAGAGCAATGATCCCGGTTTGCACGTTGCAAGAGAACAGAACCGAGCCCCTCTGAAGGGTATATACTTGTTTGTTGGACACGCTTATGTTGTGTTTACGTGCGCACGTCATTGAATTCACCCAAGGATATTGATCAAGGGTATGATAACTAATTGACCAATAATACTGTTTTATTGGGTATACTACGAGATAGGTAGAAAATTACCGAAGAATTGGTCATTGTTAACCTGAACCACTAAGCACGCACATGTATTGATATGTCGAACACCGTTTATTCGTCATTGTCGATATTTATGAAGGACTTTCTTAGGAAGCCTTCCGTTTTTTTTAATCAAAACTTCCGCCCAGGATTTTTTGTATTCAAGTTTGTAATGAATACTATTATATCAGATCAGTGGTGTTGTAGCAACTGCTATCGAGCTTTTCGGCTCTTCCTTGGAGACGCTATGTTGCTGATGAACCCGCAGATTGTAAGATGGCGTTCATATTAAAATCTTAATAAGAACTGGGTGCTGTTGGCTGCCTCAATCAGGCGGTTAGTAAGGTCAGGAGATTGCTTTGCATTCTGAACAAAAAAACTTTTACTTGAACTGAAAATTATTAAGAAACAGCGAGAAAATCGTTACATTTTGAACATTGGCTATCTAAAATGGAAATTATCGTGCAGGAGTGTTGCAGCGAACTAAGTAACTTTTTAAGTGTCATGTGAGACATATGTAATTTAGTCCTATCATGTTACTGAACCTTAAATTGTACACGACTTTAGAACTGAGCGCTGGTTGATGTGGTGCTTGTGAGCATTCCCTTATTCAGTTCGTGAATTTTCCTTCTTCTTCTTTTTTAATTCGGTTCTGTGTGAACGTTCGTGTGCGGTCTGTTCGTATGTTTTTTTTTTTTTTAAGTTACCCCATACTCATGTTTCTGCAAAATCAGATTAAGGTCGTCCCTCTCTCGTTGCAGCTACATCGTCTGCCTGATATAAAATATATGATTTTTGCATTTATAAAACCCTTCCCAGAATAAACTTACTCATGCACGTCGCATGGCTATGCCATTCGATTAGAATTATTGGATTTTATTTATTGATTATATATATATATATACTATATATATATATATATATATATATATATATATATATGTGTGTGTGTGTGTGTGTGTGTGTGTGTATATATATACATATCATATCCATATATATCCATATATATATAGTGGTATATATATATATATATATATAATATATATATATATATATATATATAATACATATTTGGTGGGGGTGGGGGCTGTTGGATAGTGGTTGTTATGTGTTGTCACATAAAATGGATTTACCAGTTTGTCCAGAACCATTAAAAATGGGGGTAGAAAAGGCGAAGGACATTATTGGTGTGTATCAACCTCAATCACACCTTTTGATATAGATCATAGATATACCGATTTATATCGATATTAGGACAATGCAAGCACACGAAAGAGGAACTCTTATCAATAATTCTACGGCGGAGCTCGAACGCAAACGAACTATTGGCTTTAAAAGTATGCATGCTTCAACAACGGTATCCGGATAGACTATGCGACTGCGAACTAAATTAATTTTAATAATTTCTTTTATATTTGAATTACACGTCTAGGTAAAATTCGAATTAGCAGGAAATCTAGTTGTCGATGACGTTGTCTGGAGTAGACGAAGAGAACAGCTACAGCAACATAGGCTGGAAGGCGGGAAATTTCAGTTATTGCATGGCAATGGTATTGCGGTTTTCTCGTCAGATACTGTGCACATTTATTTAAATATTTTCGATCATATATCCCATTATAATATGTTAAGAGTATTTTGTCAAACAACTTACGGAGCAAAAGTTTGAAATCTCACTGTGCCCCCATTATCCTTTGTGTGTTGATGACATCTACGCCATACAAGACGAGCCTAGACATTTTTTAAAGGCATTGAAACGACTCTTCGATAGAATGAACAAATAAAGATTACACTAAAAAAGTAATTTTGACTGATATGAAGTGAAAGTGTGCTTAAAAGAAGGCCAGGAAAATCAAACAAATGAGGAATCAATAGCTTAGCCTATCTTTCACTTGTCAGTTCTTAATTCGTGTTCCAGCGGTTAACATCATTAAAGATTATTTTCCTACTTTACGGACGTGGATATAACTGGTATCATAAAGCCGTTATTTTTGTATTCGTGCAATAGAATAAAGTTTGAATGGTAAGGAAATCTTGTGATCTGAACAATTTGTGTGCATAGATGGAAGTGTAACCTGTGATACACCAGTGAGATAAAAACAAATATTGAAAGCCCATTGTCCATGTGAATTTGATATGAGTAGACTGTTTGATACAAGCTCGTCTTTCTTGTGCATGCATAGGTATATTATCGATACAAATCGGCATGTTTATGATATACATTATATATAAACACTCAAATATGTTCCAGAAGAAAGTCTTAATTCTTATCAAAATAAGCCAACGCTTGAACCTCTAAAGTTCCAGTTAGACGACTTCCTCTGGGAGGCTGTTCCACAGTCCAGCGGTGGGACGAATAAAGGCACTATCAGATAATGATTAAGGGAACATGCCAATCCTTAAAGGTCGATTTACAGTGGGAGGCATACAGGTGTGTGTAAGCAGTGAAGCTTAGTCCTAGCACAGGATGAAATCAAAGTTCAATACTTGGGTAGCCAAGGACAATTCGCAAGGCCAAAATGAAGCATCTTATATTACCTCTCACGATTTCTTAAGTGGATAGTAAGTACGTTATTCTAATACGTCAACTGATGAAGACAATTAGTAACGGCTGGCAGTAAAAGTTAACCCATAACCTTGCTCAACCTAGACCTACCCCTTAACTCGTATAACTTCCTGGCTTCACCTTCCGGATCCTCCGATTTTTTTTTTTTTTTACAAATAATGAATTATTGCATTTACGTCGAATTCGTGAAATTATCACAGTAATTGCTAATGAGAGACTAAGAGGTAAAGTTCCTGAGCTGAACCATTTGGCTCCTGGTTTTCCTGTGTGTTTTTGGGAAATCAGATCATTTCTGGGGTGTATATGCTGGCCAATTCACCTGCTTTTGGTAACTACTCTGCCTTGCAATTGAGAGCTTAGTGGGTGAAACCGTTTTCATCACTTAAACTGTTTATTTGAGCACTAATATAAATTGTGATATTTATTGATATCAAAACTAATAACAAATTATGAAAAACCAGTTTAACATAAAAAAAATCAGTGTATATTTTAGCTGATCAAACGCTCGTGTCTAACATAGAACGAAAAAAGGGAACCAGTCCTGTTGTTATTTTTTTTTTTTCCCCGAATACCTGCTTATTGTAGGGAAGTGAAAAAATTTAAAACAACATTAAAATCCGATTCCACGAGAGAGAGAGAGAGAGAGAGAGAGAGAGAGAGAGAGAGAGATTCATTTAGCCTTATGCCAATCATTTTCTAATGCATGTCGTGCGCCTTTATCCTGTTGGGTGGTTTAGCAGTTTCTATAAAGTTAGACCAACCTACTGATTTGACCGTGAATACATTACTACATGTAGATGGCAGTGGCAAACCGTTCAAAATAATATTTAAGAGAGTGTAACGTCATATCTCACTGGACCACCAATCTTACGTCAAGCCTTCCCCATCGCTGGCTCGTGCTTCGAACATCGGCACTAACTGGAGTATAGTGATCTCTTGTAGTCTCCCCTGGTATTTCTTGCATGTAACGTTTTCTTTTAAAGGCCCCATAAAGTGTTTCGGTAGCTTGTAAATAGGTTTTCATGCTCATTTGGTTTCACGCCCTCTAATATCTTCATTATGATAATTCTGTCAAGGACAGCCTCTAGCACTTGAAGCTGTTGCATAAAGAGTAAGATGAGAGTAACGACAACAATGAAGATTAGCAGAAGTATTTAAGATATACTGGCGGCAAGCATTATAGCAAACAAGGACTATAATATGCTAGGTATTATTATAAAACTGCGAAATTTTATGATGCCTCAACATTGATTGTCTTTTGCATTTCATTTGCTCGATGATTGTCCAGTCCCTGATGATAACTTTATAATGTCTGAATATTACACCACCTTAGAAATATCCTTGTGGTGTTTGAACTTGAATCGATAAACCAGCTTCAGAAATGGTCTTCCTACCCTTGAAAACCTCGAAAAAGAAGCGTTACGTGACCCACTATATTTATTGGAACAAACTAAAATCGCAAATTGCTCATAAGCCAATACTTACCAAGTAGCAACTAAGTTATTAGTATGACCATTCCTAACTCGGCCGCCACGCTCCCGTCATCCCCCTTCCCCCCACCCCCGCACAAAAGAAATAAAATAAATAAATAAATAAATAAACGTTTGTAGGCATTTCCATTGTAGGATATCTATAGGGAGCAGGTGGTTGGCAACTCTTACTATTTCAGCTAGAGCTCCAAATCTGTAGGATAATAAATATCTCAGTGACTTCAATCAGTGTATTTTTCTGTTATCTAAAAAGTATATCGACAGAACAATGACCTAAAATCATAAACTATAGTATCCCTTCTTTTGCGTGAAGCTATATGTACAGTTTTCTTTATATTTTGCCCGTTTTCTGTCATTGAGAGGTGAGAACTGTCGCTCCTGAAGACAATTCGTGTAGTCCTTCGTTCACTTTCACATTCAGTTTCGCCATGTTGAATTATTATACTCATCGTGCCAACAAAGAGGCGATGACTCGTTTTACTGGTGCCTCCTCTTGGATAAGTTAATTAAAATATATCCATTTCTTTTTCTATTCGTTGAAGAGATTCGATGCTATGGATTAAAATGAATTCATAGGTAACTGTCGTTCGAAGTACTAATTGCAAAAAGAGAACTGTATGATACAGAGAATTTCGTGTAAATTAAATCATCTATCTTCTTGAAGCAAAAGCCTATGTCACGTCTTCCATGACTTCAGCAGAAAAAAAAAATTCGGCCAGAAAAGACCTCGAAAGAACTTAAACGACAATGATCTTTGATCAAATCATCAACTTCTGTCACACTGGCTGATTTGATCAAAACGATTATTGCAGTTTCTTATTAATACTGAATAGAATAGTATAGTGTCACGTATGCAAGACGTTATGTGACGAGCGCGGGAAAACTTAGCTCCGCAGACACGTTCAGTTCAGAGCTATTGCACTGTGTTACATAATGAGTAAATGTTATAATTATAACCAATTATTATTGTGTTAGTTTCGAGTCCGACACACAGGCTTCGATCTTATAAATTCTACCTCATGTATGTAGGATATTATTCCTTACTGTGTATAGACCTCCGATGTTCATATGTTTGTTATGATTGTATTATATACGCCTTTTGTATTTTGTATATTCAACTACCCGCCTTCTTCAATGTAGCTTAGCCAATAAACACAAGCAAGAAGATATTGCTTTATTATCGCCCTTCATCCCGGGACCTCGGCTACGAGAAACGGAATATTATCTCCAATACTAAAACACCATCTTTCCCTCTACCTACAGGTAGGAGTGAAGAATTTTCATATGGGTCATACAACTAAAGCAGACCCAAAATAATGACGACAAAACAAATAGAATATAGAATTAAGGTTACAGATAAAGCACTGGGGCCTAATGAGGTCATTCAGTGCTGAAAGGGAAATTGAGAGGTTTGAAAGTATAAGGAGGACAACCTCGCAGTTGAACTATTAAGCAATTATTAGAAAGGGAGGAAAGTCATATGGAAGAAAGAGAATATGAACGGAGGTACATTAAAAGAAATAAAAGAGGTTGCAGCTGAGGACGAAGCTAGGGGTGCTGCAAAGACCCTTAAGTAATGCCTATAGTGCATCACGTGAGGTGCACTGACGGCACTACCCCACTATGAGGCTTATTAATACTGATATTCAGCGTTTTCTTTGGTGTTCCATTGTTAATTGAAGAAGCACTCAATTCTGGATACCAGTCTATTATTAGACAACACAGAACTTTTCTTCTTTAGTCATATCAAAGATCCTTCCAACCGAGTTAAAATGGCAGTCGACTCATTAGGTTTTATGGCATCAAAGAAATTCTCTCATCAGTATCAAGACAAAGGCAGGTTCACAATTTTTCATGTAGTCAACAAATGTGAATTTTTATTTTTCTTTGTTTACCATCTTAGATCATCCTGGTTAACCGAACTCCAGGTGGAACTAAATCTCACGTCCAGTATTTTTAATCTCTCTCTCTCTCTCTCTCTCTCTCTCTCTTATACATAATAATATCCATATGGATGCGCTGCTGTCTCACTCCCTCGGGCCTCGACCATCTCTGCTTTCTTAATATGCATTCTTATCACACTTGTGCACTATTTTCCACTCTGTTGCTTTAGGAGCAGTTCACCAGCCATATCAGTGCCATCTGCCTTTGGTTATATTACGCTTCAAAACCCTTACTTCCACCGGCCCTTTTCGGAAAGTAAAATCATTTCCTAATTTAATGGATGCAATATAGAAAAACTATCGTCTCTGTTCTGGAGCCACACAGGTTTTCTCTTTCGAAGAACATTGTTTTTCCTCCATCATTTCCCAAAAACACTGACGACAGCGTGAGTCGCTTTTGTGGTAGCAACTGAGTTGCTCAACCTGTTATTGCATCATTATAAAAGCTATCATTATGATGATGATGACAGCGAGGAGGAGGAAGAGAAAGAGAAAAGTATTCAACTAAACAGAGTTCATTCACCTCAACGTCCTCCTCTCATATTTACAGGCATCTAATGCGCAAATTGTAAACCGAAGAAAAAAATAATATTAACTTATGGATGTTTTGCAGTTGAAACTGTCTCAACAAAACGATGTGGGTTTTCTTAAATTTTGATGCAGTTTCTTTTGTTTGTGTAGCCTATGCATTCCTAGGTATATACAGTCGAACTTAATCTCATCAATGCTAACGGAGATATTCACACAGGCAGCAATTCGGCTGGCGCAGGAAGCTTGTGCTTTTCCTTACCCAAAAAACCGTCCCCCTCCTCCCCTCACCCCACCCGTTCCAACCCACAGCGATGTCCCTGAATTGTAGGGTATAGGGGATGGGCAGGGCCATGACTTGTAAAACTACTAATTTGCTACCGAAATGAGCTATAGAAATGTTGAGAACACACTAAAAGTGTTAAAATCACATTTGCAACCCCGGAATACATTATATCTATATCTATATCTATATCTATATCTATATCTATATATATATATATATATATATATATATATATATATATGTGTGTGTGTGTGTGTGTGTGTGTGTGCGTGTGTGTGTGTGTGTGTGTGTGTGTGTGATACGAGGTGTTTCTATGAAATAATGAGACTGACTGAATAACTCACCTTTACTTAGATGTATTAAACGTTTAATGTTTGTCCCCTTCAATATAGTACTCCCCATTTGCACTAACATTGCTGCAATCTTCTTTCCCACTGGTCGAAGGTGAGGAGGAAATCAATTTCTGTCAGCTGTTCAGCACATCCACCGTTTTCTTCTTTACAGCACCAACTGACACAAAACATTTCCCTTTAGGCACTGATTTAAATTTTGGGGAAAGATAAAAGTCCAACGGTACTTAATCGTACTAATATGGAGGGTGTCTTTGTCAGTGTCCACAGATTCAGCTATCATTCGAACACTGAGTGGGAGGCCTTTTCGAGCAATCTGACTGATTTACCCTATATTTTCTTCGGTTTTTGAAGAGCAAAGTTGTCCATGGCGTTCATCATCTTTGACAATATCACGTCCCTCTCTGAATTTCCGTGCCACTCAAACACACCCGCACGAAACATTCAGTTATTCAAATAAGCTACACTAAGCATTTAAAAATATTCTGTTGGTGTTTTGTGCATTTTTACTAAAAATTTCAAATAAACGCTTTGGTCAACCTTTAAACTTAGTATTTTTCAAACCCATTACAGAAAAGACAGTGAAACTAAACGGCGACTCGCAATCAACTGAACGTCATAGTGTTACTTGTCAAGCAGGTTCAGACATGTTCAAAGTCACCACGCATCCAGTTATGACTGCACTCTGTTTTTTTCCATCTGTCCACCCGCCTGTGTGGTCGCACATGGCAACACTGCGTCCCGTGCTTAAATAATTACGTTATGTCTGAATTTTAGGTAAATAAAAGGATATCTGGGTGTACATTTGCAACTGAAAAGTGTTTTAATAATTTACTGTATGCGAATTGCACCGTTAATATTTGAAATAGGATATTATATAAAGCCCGGGACGCAGTGTTGCCAAGCGCAAACACCATAGGCGGATGGACAGATGGAAAACAACAGAGTATAATTCTGACTGCTTTGTTTACAAGGTAGAATCACATACTGCGTATGTGTGTGTGTGTGTGTATTATATGCTTTATTACCAAATTTTATAAATAGCTACCATTTTCTAGTATTTGCTTATTGATGGCGTCCTAGTTCGTTGCTGGAATTCTCGATTTCATCTCAAACCTACCACTACTTCCTGTTTCGTGTCAGTGCTCATGAGAATCATTGTATTCTTTACCCGAGTTTGCGCCACCTCTTGCCTGCACCTACAGAATCAGCGCATGAGTATAAAAAGCCTAAGTTAGCTCTAGCTATTATAATTTTCAGCTGAGCTGCTTTGTTTTTTTGTATATTATTTCATTTCCACAGTTTAAACACAACGCTAGGTTTCACGGTGGTCTAGAACAAACCATAACAGTTTCGACAAAATTCGACTCGCTGTCATACCAACCTGAATGATGTAAATGGAGGGCACAGTTTCTTATGTGAGCCTTGGTTTTGTTACCAGCTGTTGCAGTTACTACTACTGTACACTGCACAGCAGCCGTTAAGTTATACGGTACAAGTTTTCACTTCTGCTGGACGACATTTTGGGTTAGACACTTTCTACTTTCTGCGCGTTTGGAATTGACAATACTGAAGATCACTTCCTAATGATTTGCATCATTATACGGTACAAGTAACTGTGGGTAGACATGATGAGACTCCAGATACGCACCAAAAGTCCAGTTATAGAGAGCTAAAACAAAATCAGAACAAAAGAGTAACCAAGATTGAGAATCATGAAAATAACTTGAGCTTTAAAGCAAATTTCATAACCGAAGTAAGTCAAGAATCGTCGACGATCTGCAGTATTATTTCTCTTGATTCTCAGTGGCAGTGGACTAACCCCTGAATTCAAATGCATATTCTGTTTAAGTCGAAGGGTGGTGCATTATTTCTTGGTCATAGTTCCCTATCATCTTCATTCTTTCCCATCTTCTTTGCTTGAAGACTGATCTCTGGCCAAACTAGGCAAGGGTCTCAGTCGTTCTCCGTACCAGGCGAGTAAATTAATTATGTTTGCAACATAGTAAGGACGAAGAAATATTGTCTATGCAAGCATTGCCTATTGAAGCAGAAATTTTAAAAAGGTCTTTCTAGAATTACAATATTCACCTTTAACATGACTATAGTCGATTCATTTAAGGTAGATTCTTGCGCCTACGAGACGTTTGTTTGGCAGCCTCTGATTGGCTGGTACCGGGAGGTAGGCCGCTCGCTCATTGTCATATTTTCGTCTGTGACTTAGAAAACATGCAGTATGTTTATATTTCTTCATTTATCTCACGTTTTCCAAAAGATAATAAAGTTTTGGTCATACCAAAGGATTCGGTATTAATTGTACAACTAAATAATCTTTTCCTGAAACAATTAGATAAAACACAAAGGAATTACAACGAGTAAAAGTGAAGAGAAAAAGTTTCAATCTTTACACCTGTTTTTATTTATCATCGGATTTTTAATAAGTCATACGATCAAGATGAATTAAAACTTGTATTTTCATACAAGAAAATCACCCTGAATACGCTGGTGCTTTCAGATTTGGATGCGTGTAATATGTGAAGATGAAGAATATAAGAATATATCTTATTATGTTGCAGCTGTACTTGACTCAGCCTAATAGGAAGTCAATCTTTCTTAATTATTTGTTGTTTATTACTTCACTGAGATTATTATTTCATATCACTCAAATAAGTCTCTGGTGTCTCTTTCATTTGAAAATATATTCATAACATAAAATTAGAAACAATATCTTGAAACAACCTGATTAAAGTTTAGGCTGAGTTGAAGAGTGTGAAGTCGTCTTTCCACAGAGTTCAACTTTGCTGGATTGAATTCCCCGCGGCCCGCATGGGTCTGAGCTAACGATACCAGATGCAACCATCTGATTATTATTTTTTTTTTCCTTATCAGATATGCCCAGACATACTATATGATATTGGATTTAAAATGTTCGACAGTTATATTGGAAATTCTGTGTATTTATTTTCAGAAAATGTGATAATATAACATGGTAAATATTGTGGAAACTGCAACCTTTTATATCGCTAATTGGCAACTAAAATCTCTCGCTGAGGCGAAAACGCAACGACGACGCCTTGCCGATCTCATTCTCTCAGCAATACCGTCAAACTTGAATCATTTACTGATGCAACATAATAAGACATATTCTTCATTTTCTCCTCACATTTTACACGCATCCAAAATCTGAAAGCACCAGCGTATTCAGGGTGAATTTGTTGTATGAAAACACAATTTTTTTTATCTTAATCGCGTTAATGATGCAAAATACGATAATAAATAAAAACAGGTATAAAGAATTGAATCCTTCTCTTTTCACTTTTACTCGTTGTAATTCCTTTGTGTTTCATCTTATTAATTTTATGAAAAGATAACTTGGTTGTACAATTAATACCGAATGCTATGGTATGACCAAAATTTTCCTATCTTGAGCAAAGCGTGAGTTGATTGAAGAAATATAAACATAATATTGCTAGTTTTCTAAGCCACAGTAGAAAATAATGAGTCTGAGCGAGCGGCCTACCTCCGGTACCAGCCAATCAGAGGCCGCCAAACAAACGACTCGTAGGCGCAAGAATCTACCTTAAATGAATCGACTATAGTTACCTTTTTTGGTCACTGCAAGGAATATCTAAAAATCGTCTACTTAATTTACATAAAGGAAAACATTTAGCTCCGCCTCCAGTAAGTTTCGATTTTCTTTTCCGACATTAACATTCAATGCCACAGCAAGGAAGGAGGAAGAATTTGAAAAGGGTACGATTTAACCTACTGCACTACCTCAAATTTTATGTTTGAAAATAGATATTTCATGGTATTTTTAGAACCCACATCTGATCAAAGCTAACAAATGATACGATACGACTTTTCTCCCTTACATTCGCTTACATCAATACTTGGTGGATAAGTACACTAGGTGAACAATAGGCAAATACTGCTCATAGACCCCGCTAATCATCGGTGATCCAGAATGAGTCTACCCAAGTTACATACTAAAGAAGCATTTACAGACTAGCATTATACTTGGCTACTTTGTGTTATCTTAAGCATAAGATTACCTATGGATTTCTAGCGAAGTAAAAGACGATTTACGATTGTTTCGAAATTCAAGTGAATAAAGAAAGCCAAATAATAATAATAATAAAATATTGCACGTTCATGGTAAACATTTCCTTCAACGCTGAGAATGATTCATCCATCATAAAATAATCAAGCCCATATATCCCCAATAGTTTTCACATCTGTTGGACGACATTTTGGGTTAGACACTTTCCACGTTCTGCGCGTTTGGAATTGACAGTACCGAAGATCACTCCCTAATGATCTGCATTATTATACGGTACGTCATCTCCAGAACAGTCGTCATAATGCATGATAGCGTCGCATTCAACAGGTCCTTCAAGAGTGACTGATTGGCTGCACTCTTTGGTTGAGGGAGGAACGTCATAAGAACTCCGAAGCCCAGAGGCGTCACTCGCGATGACTTCGTCGCAAAAAGCCACGCACACATTGACGTTATCCTGTGGCATCAAAGGGATGCAGGTGTTGTGGGAACTGTAGTCCTGAATGGCTGTCATCGTCGAAACGGGATTCATGTAATTGTATTCTTTCAGTAAGTCTTGGAGGTGCTGAATGTAGTCGATCGCTCCCTGAAGAGTTTTGACTTTGCTTACTCGCTTGCTTCGCCTGTCGGGGATGAAGGAAGGAAGCATTCTTCAGAACTTAGGTGGTGATGAGCTTTTTACACCTTAAGCAAAACAAAATGTTATCTGGAATCGGGAAAATGTGATATGTGTATTAAAATATAAAGACAATATAGTACAATTCAAAAGTACTGATTTATGAATTTAAAAGGACCAATAATTTCATACGAAATCTTGTATGAAAATTTAAGAAACATTATTTGTTTTTACGATTACAAATACATGTTTCCCAGGGTCTTGCTCTTTGATTAAAATGTACTTATAACAAATAAAATATGCGTCGAAGTTTTCACTACAGCGTACAATGCTGAATGAAAATTTCAGCCGCGGCCCGGTGGTGGCCTGTGTTTTTGGCACCTATAGCGGTGCAAGATGCACGATCATGGCTAAATTTAACCTTAAACTAGAGGGCTGCAAATTGGTATGTTTGTTGATTGGAGGGTGGATGATCAACATACCAATATATCAACTTCCAAATCTTGATGAATGGAAATTAATAAAGATCTTGATATTTAAGGTTAGTGATGCGGCTCAGAAACTGGGCAAGAAGAATCAGCATCAAAAGTTGGTAGCAATTGCCGTTCATCAAGTATGCTGAAGAAGTGTCTGCAAAACTTACCCGCTGGTGCAAGGAACGACCCGGCGTAGTCTTCCGAACGCAACGTTCACCGACTGTACACGGCGTCTTTCCCTGGCGTTCCTCCTCGCGACCAGATGTGGCGGCTTTTCTCTGTGCGGAACGTGTTTATAGACATTCTTACCTGAAGGAGAGAATTCACGATTCAACTTCAGCGGCTGCTTAAGAAATCGCATAGGAAAAATAAAAACGAATATGATTCTTTTACCATTCTTTTGCCAAAAAATATTGGCTACAAATCTTTTCAGACAGAATATACCTTGTTGCCGTGTGTTGATACTTTTGAGCAACTAGTTTTTGTTGGATCTGATACTTTTTAAATCCCGTTATGACATTCAATTGTATGAATTATGATTTATTTGGGTTGTTTTTATCTCTATCCATATTTCGAATTTGTTTTCTGAACTACATTAATTACTCAATTCTGTCTTGTGAAAACTAAATATATTGAATGGCATTCTTAGGAAGTATATTAACTACACAGGTGGTCTATAGGAACTGCAAATGTTGAATAAGGCATCTTTAGATGGAGTCCTTCGCCCAGAAATAAAAAATCTATCCTTATTATTTCACTGTCCCTCGAGACAGGGGATATACATATGTTCCCTGAGCCAAAATCAAAACGAACGAAAGCCTCGTTTTTACTGATATGAATATGAAAGAGTATATTCTAGTCATCTTCAAGAATTAGAATGTAGTCGAATAATACTGATTTCCTCAAGTCACCCCCAAAAATGAATTAGATTGCTAAACCCAGCTTAATAACCTGCAGAAATCTCTAAGAAATCTCTGAACAATTCCTTTCAATACACGATCGTTTGAATAAGTGTCACTGTTACTTTATAGACAATTAATATGACCTTAGATATCAGCTTCGCTGGCGGTCAATAGTTTACACTGCTGGATGAAGGTTGATGAACAGGTATCCGGTAATATAGTCACATGAATAAAGTCACAGAAAAAAACCACATTAATCCAAAATATTGAAAATATTTTGGATCTTTCCGAGATAGTGACTTCCCAACAAAGTTCGGGGTTTCGATATCTAGGACTGATATTTCTTGAGGGCCAATAACTTGATGATATTTACAGTCTTGATTATGCTTGTACGGGCATTCCCCTGCGGGCTTCTACTCAATACTTTTTCCTTTGAATTTTTTTCCTGTGACTTTTTTTCTGTTATATATTTACCTGTGACTTTTTTTTACCTGGATTCGGTGTTTGTGCATCAGTTTTACCAAGTACATCGTTAATCTATTTTAATAATGATAATAATAATAATAATTTACCAAATGCATGTCAGCCATGAGGTCACTTCATGTAGATTTTAAACAACCGAAGAGGATTCTAAAAATTAAACTTGATACTATGAGTGTAAGGACGACATTTCCACCGAAATGTCCGTCCTCCCAATGTATATACGTCTTTTTTTTTCTCTCTCTTTTTTTTATATATACCAAAATGTAGAGTAGTTTGCGGCCTTTCCGCTAATATATGTATCCTAAATTTACACATCCTGAACGTTAATTATATGTATTTTTATTAGGGCTGTTGCCTTGTGTAATAAGGCGCCCTATTAGGTAATGTTAGACTTGCGATAACCTTACGATAAGTCGGTTGGTTATGCACTTCCATACTCATTGGAGTATCTTGGGGTTTCATGATAACTAACGAAGTAAGTATCTTCTTTCGTTATGACGACGATGTGTTAAACTCATGATGATATCTTCTTTCTGATGTGAGGTTCTAGTAGAAAACACGAAGTATAAAAAATAGTTCTATTCTCTGAGATTACATGATGAAGATCAGATAGGATTGTACAGGTCTTCTAATGACGATGGCTTGATCGCTTCTGCCAATGATGATGGCTAATTCAACTCTACATGATGAAGCTTAGGTAAAGATGTACAGGTCTGCCAATGATGATGGCTAACTCTATTCTGACTACCATCTCGGTTACAATCATAAAGGAAGCAGACAGTAGCTCGAACATATGAACATACATACAGATTACAAATCACGTAGGCCGCTTGAATTATAGGTCGCGGTAGTTGTCTCAAGCAGGAAGCTTGGACTAATGTTTTCAAAACAAATGAATGACCACAGGTGACGGCATGTCATCTTAGCCTACTTTATTGTATACGTCATCTTTATCGTCTCTAGTCTGATCACATTCCTGCTAGCAATCTGGTTGACCTCTTTAGTTTTAGTTTTTATATATATGGAATAACATTCCATATTTTTATTATGTAACTCTTACATATTTTTAGGTGCGAGAAAGCACAATCACAGCGGGGGTCTGCTCCCTTTTTTCGTATGTACGCGTGATGTACACTACAATTCCGTCCGCACAGCCTCCTTCTATACGCCCGTTTCTGACCAATAAATTTACGGGCTGCTCGTTGAGCAAGTGCCCGTGCTGACACAAGGTCAGCTTAATCAAAGACAACAACCAATAAATGACAGAAGAAGCGCCAGCACCTAAGGAAATGGAGACTCAAACTGAGAAGTTGTCTGCAGTGTTTCTCGACGGACCTACACAGATGAACATCGCAGTAGAGGAATGTTTTACTAGTAAGGTCCTTCTCACCTTCCCAGAGCTTCACAACCTTTCACAGAAAACTGTCAAAAAAGCAAGAAAAAGTTTTTCATCTACGCTGGCGAAAGAAATATACACGATAGTACTCCCGGATCATCTCCTCGAAAAAGTCTACCGCCTTGATCTCGGAATCAACTCAACTAGAGTCAAACCAAAATGTCATGGCGGGTGACAGGAGGTTTCTCCCGGACTATATCGTTCGCAGTTGAGAACATTTTGGTTGCTTCTAAACGCGACCTCGAGTAACCTGTGCGCGTGTGTGTTTGTGTGCGCGCATATAGACCGAAAAGGAAGTTTTAGTACTCACACATATAAAAATAATGGCTAAAATGCAATATGGACAGTAATCAAATGGCTTGAAATTATGGCATCATTACAAGACCTGTGATTATTATTTCCAAAAACACACAAAGAAAGGAATCTCATTAAGAACAACCAAAATTTACTCCTTGTTTCTTTAGAAAACGAGGTACAGTAAATGACAGATCTCAGGTAAAGTCATAAACAAGGAATTAATCTCGAGGCGCTGAGATTTAAAAGGATAAATGGATCTGGCAGAGCTGTATTCTTTTCCTGGCCCCACCACAGCGATCTTAGAATATAGAAAAGATAGTTTCTATGCTTTAACATCTAAAACTATAGTCTATAAAAGAAACATAAAGGCAAGGTATGGTTAACCATTTGCAGCATACATATGTAGGGATTTGATGAGAGATAACTTTTATAATCTTTTAATTGCACTCCAAACACCCCCATATGCCAAGTTGATCTTACTGAAAGATTTTATCGGGTACTGGGGTCACGTCTTTAAAGGATTGAAATTCCAGCTTGCATGGTTAGGATTTAACTCGTCATTATACAGCCATAAAATTCGTTTGGTCTTTCATCTTCGTCTGTATAAAACAGCGTTTTGTATATGTACTTGTCATTCACTCGTCTCCCCCTTAAAGAAAGTATTCACAGACCTTCCTGCTTCAGCCATGGAAAGAGCGGAAGAAACTGAGAGACGTCTTTATATATGAAAGAAAGAGATTAACAACACTTTTACTATTTTTATGTTAGGCATAGTTAAAACATTTAATATATATATGTGTGTGTGTGTGTATATATATGCATGTATATATCCAATGATATTACTTGTCAGATGATATTAATTTTATTAGCAATATGTACTTGAATCGCAAAACTATGTAGCTATACAAATACAATTAATTGCAGTATAAAACTTTATTTCAGTTTTTTTAGAATGATGGAAAACTGAAACAACCGGTTTTTTTTTGGAAATATGACGGTTTCCTTCGGTAAAATAGATGGTCTTAGAAATTAAAATTTATTTTTTCCATGAAATAGTTGATACGTGTCCTGACTGTCGCATATCATTGTACTTGCAGGTTTGTGAACAGCATTTTCATCTTGATGATATTCTGAGGGAAACTTCTATTGTGGATGAAAAAACTGAAAGGAAAATAACTACAAAATTAAAGCATCCATATATTAAAGAAGATCCTGTTCCAACAGTGTTTCCAAACTATCCTCAATATTTGAACGTAACTAAACATCGAAGAGAGTCACCCAATTTTAAAAGACAAAGAATAGAAGAAACCGCAGTCAAAGTAGCAATTGAAAGTAGTATATCAGATGCTAAGGCATACGAACGCAAATTGGATTTAGGGATTTGCAAGAACTTTCGAGGACAAGAAATAAGAAAGTATGAGAGACAAAGTAGCTCTTCCATAAACCCAGTTTCTATTATTCAATTAATTTTAACTTTTCTAATCACTATAATAGACCAACTATTCAAGTATTCAATGACTTTGAAATTTAATTTTGAGCAACTAAACTTGATGACTCAAAAGAGCATTCAGCATTCCACAGATCTTTTGGTTTCTTCGTCTTTGCTATGCAATAGTTTACCTCGAACTTACAGATTCTTTAGGGATAGAAGATGGTTCATTTTACCCAGTATGTTAACGATCGGGCTTGTTTTTATATCTAAGCAACTTAGTCCAGAAATAGAGCAGTATGATGATCATTTTCTTTCGTATATCAGGCAAAAATCAAAATCATTACAACCCACAGACAAAACAGAAACATTATTGATTGATGAGATACATTTAAAGCCTTTTTTTTATTATACTTTTGCAGAATATATGCCCACCCACACTCTTTTCTCTCTCTCTCTCTCTCTCTCTCTCTCTCTCTCTCTCTCTGTCTTTCTACAGTATCTCTCACTCTTATACCGTATAGCATATACATACATACAAACACACACGCACATTATATATATTATACAATTATATATTATTATATATATAGGTATATATATATATTATATATATACATTAATATTATATATATATATATATATAGATATAATATATAATATTATAATTATATATATATATAATATATATATATATATATACATATATATATATATAATGTGTATGTATGTATGTTGTATGATGTATGTAGTATGTCTGTATGTATGTCACGTATGTATGTATGTATGTATGTATGTATGAATGTACGAATGCATAAAAACTTCAGGTAATGAGTTCCTCACAGACTTACAATGTCACCAGCCCGTCCCAGTGTTTGAAAGCCAGGTTAGCCTACTTAGAACGACGCGGCCAGAGGATGAAATGGCCTTGTACTCTCGGTGGCCACGCCTCACGTCTAATGACCGAATTCTTCAACTATCACTCAAACTACCGCTTAAGCTGTTGCTAACTTTTGTTTTGGTGTTATAAAACTTATCATTTTTCGTTTTTCTATCATCGATCTCTACCACTTACGATCGGTGCTTTTTTCCGATCTTCGAGTAATGAAATATGGTACTTGAACTCCATAGAGTTGTGCGTTTTTTTTCCCGTTTTTTCTGCGACGATAACTTTTTCGATTTCCTTACTGGCTATCTCTGACTCGCCAGGACTCGCTACTATCGATCTTTTTCTTCTACTGACGGGTACCGCAGGATTTCAAGGGGTTTGTAACCTTCCCTGTTCACCTTTCCTTTCACTTTTGCAAATCTTATCATCTCACCTGCAGATCCCATTGAGATCATAATAAAGGCTCACCACATATCCTTAAAACTCACCTTTCCACCTGCAAAATATTCATATGACCTACGGGCTGCTTTGTGAACATGAGTCCGTGCTGGCATAAGGCCAGCTTAATCTCAAGCAACAACAACAACACCAATAAATCAGTACGCATTTCTCCTTGTCTCAGTCCAGTCCTCACAAGGTGAATCAGCGGTCTTGGCTCAGCCATTAAGGGATTAAATACCGCCGCTCACCTTCAGAGACCTTTAGCGGACTTATTATGGCGCCTTAAGCCCGCCACTAACGTTCAATTATGCCTGTGCAGTTATAAATGCACAGTTGGACTGTGCAGTTATAACTGAACGTTAGTGTGGACAACCTGCACAGTTTTTCTGGCCTGCGCAGGCGGCCTTGGGTTAATAGCTCATCTCAATCGATGAACTTCAGTCCAAACGGCTGCGCATGCGTATTGCAACCTTAATGTGGTGGAGGCAACTTTTTTGGGTCAGCTCGCTGCCTGTCAGCGGACAGATAACATCTACTGAAAAAGAACACTGAGTTGAGTTTTATTGAACTGACAAGATACCTAAATTGTGGATATATTGGATTTACTTGTTTTCAATAATTGATAAGGAAGTCAGAATAATATATATTTATAATTTTGCCATTTTCCACGGGAAAAATAAGTGTATAATGAAGGCTGAAAGTGACAGCATCATTCTTGAATGTCTTGTAGATTTCACTGAAACCTATATGAATGAGACTTTGCTTTGGCAAGTAAAATCCAAAGGCTATCGTATGGCGAAGATTTGCCTGCACAGTTGGACTGCGCAGTTATAACTGTGCAGGCATAACTGATTAGTGGCGGGCTTTAGTTTAGGTCTCTGAAAGCTCCTATCCGCGGTCAACCGGAACGACATTAGAGGACATGCCCCGACAGATGAAATCACGAACCCGTGGACTCCTCCACCCTCCAGCAAGATACCGATGACCAATCATCCAATGATTTTTACCATAATCATTGTCTTGGGGTGGGGGGGCGGGGGGGGGGGGGAAGTATCTGTAAGGACGACATTTCCACCGAAATGTCCGTCCTCCTAATGTATATACCTCTTTTTTTTTACATATACCAAAATGTAGAGCAGTTTGCGGCCTTTCCGTCAACCTACGTATCATAAATTTACACATCCTGTACGCTTAATTATATGTATATCTGTAGGTGCGAGAAAGCACAATCACAGCGGGGGTCTGCTCCTTTTTTTCGTATGTACGCGTGTTGGACACTACAATTCCGTCCGCACAGCCTCCTTATATATGTCCGTTTCTGACCAATAAATCTACGGACTGCTCTAAGAGCAATAGCCCCTGCTGGCATAAGGCCAGCTTCATCTCAAACAAAAGCAACCAATAAATCAGAAATTGCATTTCGTCTTGTCTCAGTCCAGTCCTCACATGAGAAACGACTATAGTAACCATCTACTTCGTCTGTAAGGGGGGGTTACTTGACTGGCCCTTCCAAGCAATATTGATAAATCACAGCTCTAGTTTCATCTAAAAGAAGACTAAGAATTCCGCTCATTCGAGTCTTCATCTGCTGCTTTGCATATTAGCCATTTCAGAAATGGTCTAGGAGAAGAATGGTGAATTTGGGTTCAAAGTTCAAACCCAATGCTTACTGTTCTAGATTGCTCGTTTTACTGGCTTTCTGAGAGCAAAGCAAGAGCAAACTAGCCAGAACTGGACAGTTTTATATTAATTATCTATTCCAAATTTCCAAACAGCATGGTATATAAATGCTAGCAATAGTGACTGTAGAGTTTCCCTCTGGGCTTTGCCTTTCGACATTTTTTCCATTTTCTCTTGATCGTCAGCTAAAACAAAGAAAATGGAATAATAAATGGAATACGATACTAAGGTTAACTTCAGGATCATTACCATTAGAGACAATTATTCACCGCATCAGTTAATGCCTTCACTCTTTGCTAAACATAGGTTATCATATAAAAGATAGTTGGTACAGATGTTAGTTATAAATATTATTATTTTATTTTCCTATCTATTCTGTGAAAAAATGTGGACAAAATAAAGCAGTAAAGCTTGTTTCTATAAGTAAAATCTTATTTTCAAAGAACATTTCAGTTCTTTGATAATGTATAAAGAAACAATGAACTATTATAGTGCTCATTTTAGCTATTTCTGTTTTCATTTTTACACATATAGACTCATATTCTCTACTCTGCTGTAATAACGCTCTCTAAAAACAAAATATAATATATAGCCTAAGCTAGAAAAAATATCTGAAATATCACATTAGAAATTACAGAGAATCACCCAACTAGATGTTCATTGTAGACATTTAGCGTATGTATGAATTTTTTATGCCTCGAAATAATTTACCAGTGCGAAAGTGGTCTATAGTACTTTCCTGATTTAGGAAATATAGGCTATAATGCCAAGCGCTGGAGCACTTCAAGCCATTCGGCATTCAAGACAGTGAAAAGGGAGCTGAAGCACCTGGACAGCAAAATAGATGGATCTAGAAAATAAATGAGATGAAATACGAATGTAAGGATAAAGCGGACATAGCGGCAAAGAAAATCTCTAAAAGATAAGGTGGCTAGGGAACGAAGGGTCTCTACAAATGCCCTTGAATCATGATTACGCTGCACCATGTAAAGTGTATGCTGGCACTAATTCCATCCTGATGGGCCGTCGTACGCCACGGGCATTGGCACATTTACGGGACTGTAGGCCCAAGATTACGTAGCTTGAAAGGCTTTGCACTTTTAATTCAGTGAAGGTGCATTCAATCCAAATGTAGAGGATTTTAGCCGAGTCCACTAACGGGGATGCTTCGTTACCTGCTCTCTGGATTTCATTTTACTACAACTTTTTCTCTCACAGCAAATCTGTAGTGTTTTCTTTCAGGCAACTTTCAGCTGTGCTCTGGATGCTCCAGCGGGACCTTATAGTTTACCTGCATTCGCTAGACTTTTGCTGCATAAATCAGCAAACTAAGGCTTGGGATAGAACAAGTCAACATCTTTGATGAAGTTACATTCCTTTTCGTGATTGAAGGGTTCAATATTTATTTTAAAAATCCTAATAATATTTCACAAGTGATGCGGGAATATAGAAATTTGTGAGAACGTGTGCCTTTTATGTTTAATTAAGATACTTAAAATATACTGATGTACTGAAATTCCCACAGCAAGATTTTCAAGTGAATTCGCTTTAGCCTAAGCTGAATCATATATGAAGCAGAGTCTGAGTGCTGAACTAGAAATGTTCAGATGACAGGCAGATTTTCTGAGCTTGCCTTCCATGAATAACACACAACTCAAGAATAAGTTACAATTTTCGTAGTCCCTGAACTTTGCTGGGATTCACTATCTAGGAAAGATTCCTTCTTCCATTTAATTAGGGGAAACCGGTAATCTATGAAAGTGTATCTCTTTCTCTCTGTAGCCAAGTTTCAATGATCTTGCTTGTGATTTTTTAGCTCTTATAACCATTTGTCCTTTGAAGGACAGGTCTATGAGTCGTTCGTTGTTAAAAATGAGCCTCTGTTTGTTCTCTTCTTTCTTTTTTATGATTTGGGTTAGGAAAGCCCATTTCTGGTCGTCCCTAAGCTTTCATGCTTGAATGAAACTAATCTGAAAAGGCAAACCTCCATTTTACTTAATCTGGTTTCTTAAGGAAAAAATACGTGAGATCTTGGGGCCATGGAGCACTGGTGATCTAGTCTCTTGAAATTTTATAAAAGGCCACCTTGCAGGCCTTCACAATTAGCGACATAAAAGAGAAAAAACAGAGGAACTGTATAATAGTCATTTTTTAACGGCTGGTTTCAGTTTTGAATCAAAGGAAAGTTACTAAGGGAAAATACGTTACATTTAAGGCTGCAACGCTAATGCTGGAAGAAATGATAATAAGTCACATTTACGCAGATGAATAACCAACGAGGATAGCTAAGACAGAGGTCTGTTGGCGATGGTTATCTCACTGGTGGTAGTATTGATTAAACAGTCCCTACGACCTTCGGCTAAGAGCAACGAACTCCCCTAAATTTTAAGGTAAGTTTCACCTGCTTCATTGTTTTATGAAAATGATGTTCGATCATTAGGATCTGAATAACTGGGGGAAAAGTATTAAATAGTGGAGAATGAGAATATATATATATATATAGTAATTCATTTTTCAGTGGTTTGAAATCTTCACGAACATACAGATCTAAAGTAATTAGCTTAGGATTATCTTATGATGATCGTTTTATGTGTGTGTGCGTGTGTGTGTGTGTTTGTGTGTGTGTAATTCCTCCCCCCACCTGACTGACTTCTAACTATTCCTGCACGTAAAGGAACAAATACGCGTCTGGTTTCAGTTGGGAATACTCTGTGAATACGTTTGAAACCAGCGAATCACTTTTAAAATGTTCTGTTTGTTCCAACAAAAAGCAAAGCTTATTTGTCCATAGGTGCTTCTTTTTGGCTCGTATTCTACGCGTCACCTACTCCGAGGTGCTTTCTACTAACCATGGCGGAAGCTCCTTGGGAGGCGGTGTTTAGTACTAGCCCCTCTTTGGTCAAAGTATTATATACACCCACTCCTATACTGTCTTCGAAAATTTATATTAATAAACGATATCTTCGTGCGGCCGTCTACTTTACATTTACCATTCGGTGTTTAGTACTAGCACCTCGGAGCAGGTGACGCTTAGATAGCAAGCCAAAGGAGCACCTATTTATTTTAGGGGACTCATTCGCTTGGTGAGAGTTGTATTCCGTGTTTCAGCTTTTCAGTGAATCAGGAACAGAGGTTACAAACGTCGGGACCTCTCAGAAGCTATATATAAGACTAGCACCATTGCTTCCGGTCTGTTACTATTTTCATTTATTTGTACGCATCACTATTTCAACCCTTCCTCTAACAGTTCGCTTTGAAGTTTGACTGCAATGGTGCCTAAAAAAAATCTCACAAAATAATATCCTACCTTTTACTTTTCACTAAAACCTTGTCTTTTTCTCACATTCGTTTTTCGTTTCTAGTTACTGCATTGAAAGCGTCATTTAATAACTATCACAAGACAAATATAACATCCTATCTGATATACAACATTTAAATTTTGCAAAAACTTATTTTGCTTTGTTTCGGAATTACTTTTACTTGTTTACTGCACTGAAAGCGGTCATACAAAAGGACTTATCTTCTTAACACAAATCATCAAAAAATTGTTGCTGTTCAAAGTTTTTAAAATGGTCATTGTGTTTTCTAAAGTGTTTATTTCGATTATCATGAAAAAACGTTGTTGTCTCACCACGGTGTAGTTATGTTTTAGTCTCCGGTATTAGTATATACCTAGCACAGTTGTGAGCTTTCGGAACTCCAAATGTTTAAGTGAGGAGCAATTTCCTTCCTGGTTTCAACGGATGTCTCCTCAATGTTGGCATATCGGTTTTGTTCTCTATTTGCTCATTTGTGTATTTATGTATTTATCGCCTTTTGCTATAACTTGTCTCTCTCTGCAAGCTGATATCCCTTAGGAGCCCTCGGGGGTTTATAGTCTATTGACTCTGTCCATAAGGTTTTCCAGCTGAAGTTTAAAAGATAAGAAAGAAAGAGAAAGACTCCTC
>NC_087205.1:66773897-66783897 GCF_015104395.2 Macrobrachium nipponense
ATAAAAAATATTTACCCAATCATTTGGGTAAATATTTTTTTATTGCAATTTTAGTAAATTTAAAAATATATATACTAATCTCCAGTTTGTTATCAAATATAGTGAACATACTGTGGACCATCTAAAAAGTCACTATGGACCTTTAGCGGTCTGTAGACCAACAGTTGAAAATCACTGAACGAATTAAAAGCACTTTAAGCACTTCATATTAAAAACTTGGTCACTCATAAAATTATATTTATTCCATTTACAATGCGTAGCGAAAAGCTAGATGAAACGATCGTTCAATAAATGCCAAAGTTCCATCACCAACTTGGTTGAGAGCAACATCCCCAAATACCCAGGACGGATTTGCAACTCTATAATTTCCGATGCAGTTTGGCTGACAATAACGTTGTCAGATACTAGAAACTGGCCATGTGTCAGCACTGGATTTTGCTCTTGGGTTATTTAATATTCTTATGTTTTTTTTACGATATACTTAAATGCATGGCGTCCCTAATGATGTTTTCGAACGGGACGCTGTTCACTGCTTACTTTAAAAGATCTGCCGCTTCTCTCGGGATGTATGTCATTTTCTTGTTGAGAAAATATCCTCCACATAGGAGAGTTCCATTTTTCCTCTTATTTGAAATCTGATTAATGAATGAGGTGAAAATTTCAATACTGTACCGAAACAAATCTGATGAACAACACGCACGAATGTCTGAGTACAATGATTACAATCATTCCTATCTCGCTTCCTTTTGAACGTGAGTAACAATAAAGGAATGAATTCTCGAAGCCATTTGTGAATGACACTCTTTTTCCAGACCTGTCGTTTTCATGTCATGGCATTAAGCCTTACGCCAAGGTGAAATAATGCAATATTATCCGAGGCTTTAAGAGTGATGAAAGCCACAATAGAAATGCAGGGGATCCCACTCACTGACACATCCAAGCGGAGACTGTCAGTCTGCCTAAGACAGTCAGTCGATGGTATCCCGCCCATATCACCAAAAACACCTGCTTCTTTGGCCCTCCATCGACAACATCACGATCATCAGGAATATTCCCCCTCCCCTCACCCATTATGTTCCTCCTACCACTCGGTTCCCGAAACGACATCTTCTCTTGCCAGTATTTTCGCACGAGATCTCCAATAGGATACGTGACACGGTGCTCCTTTGCCGAAGTCCTTCCTTCCTATTGCAAAAATACACAACATGGACTTGCCAGCCACCTAAAAATTTAGGAATGGACACAGCCATATTTTTCGTTTTATGTCAGGAATGAATGAAATCAGGAGAGCAGCGATATTGTCTCAAAAATGAGGAAAGTTTGCGTTTGTATGCTGGTAGCAGATGTTATACTTGTCTCGGCTAAATTGCGCCTTGTCCCATGAATATGGGCACGATCTTCTATACAATACATAACACTACAAATTGAAATATGTATAGTTTGTAATAATATCTCAATTACCATGTTTATTTCGAAATAAACCAGTGTTTTTATCGTGTTTCTTTTGTCACTCATAATTTTGTTAACTATTATTAAGTAAATGCAATCACATTTGCAGTCCTTTTAAAGTATACCAATGGATGTCAATATTCCCGGTGGCAATATTCCTAGATAGGCAATTTTCTCAGTGGCAATTTTCCAAGTGGTGATAGTCCTATAGCCAGGTATGCTTGAACACTAATATTCCTAATAACTGTGTAATTGTTCCACACAAGACTTCACCTTACTACGAGATTTAGCAGTCGGTGTACTTGCCATTCTTCCAGAATGTGGACCCCTTTCTGGTGGAGCAAATAAACGGCTTGACGAACTGTGAGCTTAAACTTAACATGATAAGCATATATATATATGTATATATATATATATATATATATATATATATATATATAATATATATATATATATATATATATGCACATAATGCAGGGCACAGGGAAACACGGAAACATATCGGGAGGAAACCGGCCGAAAGCCACACATCACTAGTCTATTTTTTTCTATTTCTTATTGCTGACTGTTTAACGGTTATATATTAGCTGTTTTATATACAATGACTCCAGGATGGTCAAGTCTTGAGGATTGGCAGTATGACCGATTATGCTATAATTTCTGTACTAAATATAAGTTTTGCATTGTTTAGATTGATTTCCGATGTTGGGCTCTGGGTTCGAAATTCTGCTGCCTGTACGAAAGCAGACTGAACTGCTTCTTGTGTCTTCCACTGCTATGGAGGTCAAGAGTTTCCTCTTTACCTTTCTTTTTCTTCTTCGTCTGCGATCTGGAGGATTCATCATCTCCGTAGGAGGTTAGTAACCCCAGTGCACCTCATGCGGTGCACTGTATGTGGTGCACTGTAGGCATTACCCAAGGCTCCTTGTAGCGTCCCTTCGACCCCTAGTCGCTACCTATTTCGTTCCTTTAAGTGCAGATATATTCGTATTCTCTTTCTTATATTTTTCTTTCCACCCTCTCCTATCAATTGTTTCATGGTGCAACTGCCAGCTTTTCTTCCTGTTACACATTTCAGAAATTTCTACTCTTAGTTTTCCCTTTCTGCGTCGAATGACCTCATAGGTCTCAGCGCTAGGTCTTAGGCCAAAATCTCATGGTCTATCTAGGGGATTCATTCATCCATGTCAGCTGATCAGGGAACTATATGGTAACGCAGTACTTTCCAAATGCCGTCTTCTCGAACGATACGGTAAGTAACTTTAAAAAACAAAATTGGATGTTGAATTTCTTCAGTTTTATGTTTGGGATGATATTGTTCCTAACTTTGTTAAACTCAAAATTAATAAAACCTCACTGTATCCATCACGGTTCTATCCGAAGGCTACAAATAATCCCCTTAATCTAAAAATCAGTTGCAAACTAAAGGCTAATGAAAGACAACAGTCATTATTGAATAGTTGTCTGACTGAGCTTTTTAATTCGTTAACTTTTATTGACTCTTTGATATGTAAAACAAAAACAAAACAAAAAAAGTAAAAAAACTTTGTAATAATACTTCACAGGATTTTACGTCTTGTGTACATAATGCCACCACAGGAAACTCATTACCCTTGGCATTACTATCCGCACATTTCATAATGACCGAACGATTGTGTTTAACTATTCTATGTTGCTTTATCTAAAAGAAAGCAGTTCATTTTGTCGCTGGGTGTGAACTTCTACTTACCCAATTATAAACCTACTATGAATTGCCGAAGCCTGACTGTTTTTCGTAAACTTTTAAACCGACTAGTATGGATTTCCAGGACACCATAGCATTTAATTTTTCAAACTTCGCTCTAATTTTCGTAAGTACTGTGCCAATATTGCCATATGTGTTTCATAAACTTTGGACTTAAGAAAATGAGGTTAAAGCTGTGCTTAGCCACCCCACCGCCATCTTGGATTGAATTGAAGATGGTGGTGTCCACCCAACCATCCGCAAAAGTGGTGACGTGTATCAGTGACGTCGGTGTAGCGTATCCTCCACTGTACCTTTTCAAATGGTTGTTTGACTTATGGTTAAATGTCATTTTATCTATCCTGGGCCATACGAATTTTTTAAAAGCAAATTAACATATTGTATGAGGATATATATATATATATATATATATATATATATATATATATATATATATATAAATATTTTAATGATTAGTTAAGGTCTTTGCGTTACTGATACGTTATAAATAACCACTTTTCGAAACGGTCTGAGGAAAGTCAAGAAGTTAGTTTTTTTCTTTCTTAGAGTAAACGGCTTAATTTGAGCACATCTGTCGATTCAGTGTACTACCGTAATTAAGGACAATGTCAAAAACACTCAGTGCTTTAGTAACATGGAAATCATACATCGGTTTAAAAGTTATATACAAAAATCACTATTTCATGGCCTTGGAAAGCATCATAGTAGTTATATAATATTCTTTTTACCCCTTGAGTCAGTATGTCTCGACTTGAAGCTCTTCTGTTTAGGCTGACATGGGGAGCTTACCAAAATATTATTTGAATTATCCCAAAGCACTTTCAGAAAATTGAAGATTCGATGGGCAACTTTTTCAGAAATGCAGATTAAGCGATTCGCTAACAACGAGGACATCGTTGTCACACGACCTAACAACGGTGAAGGAATAAGCAGCATTAATTATCCGAAATGAAAGGTATCTTCAACGATAGAAATGGTTTCGGAATTATTGGTTCTTGCGACTATATATCTTTAAAAACCAAGAGAAAATTAATCGTTCCATAGGTCTTTGAAAAAGGATAATATTAATGAAACTATATATCAGGAATTGCACTCCACAGGTTCTTCTTACAGTATCTTATGTGGCCTGCCGAAAATTCATAAACCAGATCTCCCACTTCGATTTATCTCAGCCTGTCTTAATACACTGAGTTATAAACCAGTCTAGTTTCTCTTTTCTAACCACTATCTAAGAACAGTTACTCTCTCAATAATTCTTCTCCGCTTAAGGTGTCTATTTCATTACAGGATTCTGAATTATGACCAGATTTGACATCGAATCTCTGTTTACAAATATTCCAGTTGGTGAGACATTGAACTGATTCTTGACAAGTTAAGTCCTGATCCTGAGTCCACTCTTAGTCATTTTAACCGAACACTTTTTAAGACCTTTCTTGAACTGGAAGTGCTGGGCACTGCTTTTGTTTTTAACTGTAAATCATTTAAACAAGTTGATGGGATAACCATTGGTTCTCCCTTCGTCCCGGCGTTCGCTAACTTCTTTATGTGCTCCCTGGAGGAGCGCATGCTCGTCGATTCCCCTCTAAAATTTCATCTTCTTTTCGCTTACTTGGGGAATAAGCCTAGAAACTACGTTGTTGTTGTTGTTCTTCTTCTTCTTCTTGGGGGTAGAAAAGGTCTATGGAAGAGCCTAAAAAGGCCTGAAAAAGGTGCTTTGCGATGAGTTAAAGATACAGAAATTTTAGGATGGGATATTTATGATTTATTTATAAAAATGTAAATGTAAAAAATACAAATTTTGCATGTTAAACTGTACAGAAAAATTATTTTTGATAAAATATAGCGTACTTATTTTAATTTTCATTGGTGAAACAAGGCTCTATATGAATGTAAATTTTAGCTCGTTTTAATTCGCGTTAAAAAGTTAGGAATATAATGTGTAGAACTTGTGCGTGAGGGGAAAATCTTGCACGGGCCCGGGTAAGCTGGAGGTAGGATCACGCCTTGTTTATTCTAGGTATGTCGATGATACTTTTGTTCAATTCAAGGGTGAATACGAGGCTGGTCTCTTCTTGGACTGTGTAAATAAACTATGCGCGAATATAAAACTTACCATAGAAAAAGAGAACAATTGTCTGCCATTAAAGAGTGTCCAATTCTTTAGACAGGACAACTTTTACTATCACTATTTTTAGAATGAAAACTTTGACAGGATTCAGATCTAATTTTTATAGTAGTTGTTATTTTGAATTTAAAGATAATTCCATGTTTTACTTCTTAATAGAGCGCAGGTCCCCTCACCTAACTGGAATGCCTTTCACATCGAGATCTGATTTCTAGTTAACTTCTTTAAAGGTGACTGTTTCCCACCCAGACTAATATACAAACAAAAAGTTAATTCAATTAATAAATAAACGTTTTTACTAGAGGACCTAAAGCTCTAAAGGTACAAAAAAATTAATTTCTATGCAATTTTCCCATACATCAATGAAAAGATTTACGTAAATTATTAACATTTCCTGGCCATATCAGTCAAATTAATCCCAAAAGCCCTCTTGCTATTAGCTCTTTGTTGAAAATAAAAGATCAGCTATGTCATTATGTGTCCTCTGGTGTCGTCTATAAACTTGACCTAAATGTATCTCAGGGATTTCCGTGGGATCCGCCAGCAGGCTTCGTAAGGTGCACATTGATTCGCATCTGGAAGTTAGCTTTCGCACAAGAAGCAGAATTCCGAACGCAGAGCATAATCAGTCCCGCTGCCAATCCCCAAGACTTAATCATCCTGGAGTCATTGTCCAGTCACAAGACAGATATGGAGGTCAGGGGATAGAAAGGAAGTGGTAGAGCGTGAGTCTTTACACCGAAACCTGATAAATTATGATGAAAGCGAGAAGTCGAAGTAGGAGTCTTTTCTCAAACAGTGAAATTCTTAATTATTCTGAATATTTGACACTATTAGGCATCATCCATATGCCTAATTTCCTTTTATATCTTCTGTGGCGAAACTGAAGGGTGTTGGTTTCATGGCATCATATCTACCAAGATTAATATAGGAATGCTACAAGTTTTTAGTTTTCTGTAAAAGAAAACTGTTGTGCCGGCTTTGTCTGTCTGTCTGTCTTAAAAACTACTTTCTGTCTTAAAAACTACTGACGCTAAAGGGCTGCAAATTGGTATGTTGAGCATCCATTTTTTACTTGATTATCTTTTGCTCTGGCATTCTTATTTAGTAGCTTATTTACCAATATTGGACAATATGAGTATTGGTCTAAATAGCATATAAAGACAGTTATGCATTGTACGGTTCAGGAATATAATTTGCCTTCTGTAATTTCGGCACTAAGTTCCCTGTGTCTCTCTGGCTTCATTTCATAATTGAAAGTCATGCAAGCTACGAAAATCATGTGAGTGACATCGGAAGCTCCTATTGCTTGACAACTGTGTTATCGTAATGTTGCTCCCTTTTCGGCATTTTTTTTATATTCTGACTTTTTCAAAAACATACCCACGTGATGGGGCAGTGGTTCCTGGTTGACAGGTCGAGACCCGAAATTGTTCGCCAGACACTTTGAGTTTGTCATGATTATTATTTTTTGTTTTCTGTAAAAGAAAACTATTGAGGTGGCTTTGTCTGTCCGTCCGTTCTGTCCGCACTCAGATCTTGAAAACTACTCAAGCTAGAGAGCTGAAAATTGGTATGTTGATCATCCACCCTCCAATCATCAAGCATACCAAATTGCAGCACTCTAACCTTAATGGTGTATATTTTATTCAAGGTTAAATTAGCCGTGCTCTGTAAGGATGAGATTGCTAACCCCATTGCCTTTTTCACCTTGGTTGTGATCCATCACAGTTGACTGATTACCAGGCACATTATTTACTGTCTATGCCAGTGGTTCTCAACCTGGGTGAGGGTGGGGAGCGAACTCTCCCATCAACCACCCCCTTCCCCCCTCCCCCACTAGGGGGAGAATTGCAGTTTCAGGGGGAGGAATTGTGACCACAGATTGGCAGGCTCAAACTGGCTCTAAAACCGCACAAAACGCTGGGCTTTCCCTCCGCTGGCTTGTGTGGTTGTCATAGTGTTTTGTTAGTTTAGCACCACCGGTTTTGAAGAAAGTTGTTGGGGGGGAGTGGGGAAGGATATTCTGACATATGATAAAAGGGTGCAGAGGCCAAAAAAGGTTGAGAACCACTTGTGTTCCTTGACGTCAAATATAATGCAATGAACCTCTTCGGTTATTTGCATTATATTTAGGAATATTATATTAATTTCTTCATGAAATTAGCAGCGAAATACATCCTCAATTTAGGAAGCGGAGGTCAAAGTTAAAGCCATTTAGCAAATAGCCGCTTTATTTGTAATATTTGATTGAAGCATACATTACATTTAACTCTCTCTCTCTCTCTCTCTCTCTCTCTCTCTCTCTCTCTCTCTCTCTCTCTCTCTCTCTCTCTCTCTCTCTCTCTCTCTCTCTCTCTCTCTCTCTCTCTCTGTAATTCTGTAATTTGTCTTATTCCAGTAGGAAGAATATCCAAAATTACTAAATGATTTTTTAACTTTTAATACCGTTTGTATGCAATATCTGTTTTCTGTTATTCTTGTATTTTCAGTCTAGCGTATTCTGCATCTAATGAAAAAGCTTAATATTTCTTACTCAAAAAAATATATGAAAATATTTTTCTGTGTTAAATCCACTGAATATTCAGAATTTTATTCCATACCAGTTTAGTTATTTGTAAAACCGAATAACAAGTTAGCAGCATCATAACGAGCTGAAACAGGTGAAGAATTTAGGCATATATATTTAATATATATATATATCATATATATTATAATATATATATATGCTATAAATATATTAGATATAATATACACACATATATATATATATATATATATATCACATATATATATATATATATATATATATATATATATATATATATATGTATGTATATATATATATATATATATATATATATATATATATATATATATATGTGTGTGTGTGTGTGTGTGTGTGTATAAAATAAAAGGGGCCCATAAAAACACCAAAATATAGAGAGAAAAATACTATATTTCAGAGACTGCTGTCTCCCTCTTCAGGTAGATGAATGAGAAAAGTTGCAGAAAAGGTTGTATTTATACCGAGAGGTCCATCCATAGGTAAGCCAGTTTAGGTCACTCCCACTGATAATCTTCCTTTAATCTTCTTAAGCGTTGGTTGAATGAAAACCTTGTCGATATCTGAATCCCATGCTCCTTTTGAGATGTTCATTACCTGCCTCTATTTAATCAAGGCCGATGCCATCATATGACTCTTGTACCGGCAGTTGCTGCTATAAATTATACGTGACAAATTCCAGTTTATTCTATGGTTATGTTCATTTATATGGTTGAAAATAGCCGAGTTTGGTTGTCCATACCTAATTGACCGTTTATGTTGTATTCATCTCTGGGAAAGTGATTTTCCTGTAAATCTGATGTAAGATTGGTCACAGTCCAGGCATGGGATTTCGTAAATGCCTTTGTCCTTGGGGGATGTCTTTTGTTGGACGTTAATCAGGGATTTGGCTAGGGTGTTTGGGTAAGTAAATACAAAAGTGTTAGATTTTCCGAGGGTCTGGGTCACCGTCTTAATCCTGTCCAGGTGTGGAATTTTTATTTTATTGTTGGGTGTGTCTCTGGTCTTGTCTTGAGGGGGTAGGTAGAAAATTACGTTTGCTTTGTGAATTGCTTTCTCAAAGTTGCTTGTGAATTAGTTCAAATTCTTTTTCCTGGAAATCTGGGGAACAAATTCATAAGGCTACTAAGAATAGGTTGCTGGCTATGCCTATCTTGATAGGAATGTCATGATAGCTGAAGTTGTGAATGTATGAAAGTGAGAACTTTAGTGTTCTGTATATGGTAAATTTGTATTCTGTCATGTCTCTGATTATTAAAACATCAAGGAAAGGAATTTTGTTGTCTCTTCCCCATTCAACTTTAAATTTGATACTGGGCACTAATGCGTTTAATTTTGAAAAGAATTCATTAAAATTTCCCCATCTATTATCCCAAAATGTTGGAATATCATCTACATATCTTATCCACAGCATGTTTTTGGGTTTTATTGCATTTATTACTGTAGTTTCAAAGTATTCCATGTACAGATTGGCTAAAACAGGACTTAAAGGACTACCCATACTAAACCCGAATTTTTGCTTATAGAATGATTCCCCAAATGAAAATACGTTATTAGATACACATAATTCAACTAACTTTATTATTTTGTCAAGTGCCAATGGGAGATAATCTAAATAGGGGGATAATTTTTCCCTCAAAAACTGAAGAACGTCCTGTACTGGTACTTTTTTCGGAAAGTAAGATTAACTGGCCAAGACAAAAAGAGCATTGAACTATTAGAGAAATTTAAAGTAATTAATCCTAAACTACCCTACTTTTATGGCTTTCCCAAAACTCACAAAGACAATCTTCCATTCAGACCCATCGTTTCCTGTGCAGGAGCTTTCAATTACAAAATTTATAAATGGTTAGCTGGCCTCCTTTCCCTTTTTTTGGGCACTTTTTCTCCCAGTCACATCAAACATTCTGAAGATTTTTGTCACAAATTCAGAGAAGCACATATACCACTTCACAACATAAAACTTTTTAGCCTTGATGTAGATTCACTATTCACAAAAGTACCAATACAGGACGTTCTTCAGTTTTTGAGGGAAAAATGATCCCCCTATTCAGATTATTTCCCATTAGCACTTGAAAAAATAAAGTTAGTTGAATTATGTGTATCTAATAACGTA
>NC_087205.1:66788897-66806397 GCF_015104395.2 Macrobrachium nipponense
CTGAGAGCTTCATGGGCCTTGGCTGAGAGTTTCATACAGCATTATACTCTGTACAGAAAACTTGATTGCGCCGAAAAGACTTCGGCGCACTTTATTTATTGTATTTTTTTATATATTTCAGCGTTTCTCTCTCTCTCTCTCTCTCTCTCTCTCTCTCTCTCTCTCTCTCTCTCTCTCTCTCTTATTACCTACTACCGCAGGCTTATAGTAACAACGACTACATAGTGCAATTGCCTGACAAGCAAGAAATCTCTGTAGTGAAAAGTTCGTGATGCTCGTTGGGTGACCTCATAACCATCGTAACCGCATTTTAGCAGTTTCGTAAATAAACTACCTGTATTTGTGTCCATAATCAAGTATTATAACTTGCTAACATCAAATAACCTTTAATTCTATGAGGAAACCGGAAAAATAGCGGGCGTTCTTCTTCTACCTAAAACTTTACAATGGTGAAAACTGTCCATTCGTTTTTCAAGATGCCATGCGCATAAAATGGAAGATTTATCGGCCATTTATGTACGAAAAGACTTAAGCTTGAAATAGCCGTAGTTTCCAAACCGTCAATGAGCAGAATTTCTAACAAAACCTTTTAATAATCGGGCGTAAGAACGATTTTCAATACAATTAAAATTCTTCACCTGAAAGCCATATTCCAGAATAAATCTAATCGGTGCTATTATGTAGGCGGTCTACCTGCGAGTTTCTACGCTGTTGCGCCGTGATTAGTACCTGCTCCTTTGGATCAAATGTCCCTGAGAGCATCTGATCACATCAACCGTGCATTCGACGTCTAGGCCAGTCCCTTACGATGCTGCTGATTGGCTGTTGATAAGCCAATCGCAGGGCTGGAAACTCTCAGTCTCTCTCGAGAATTCACATGGGCAGGATGTATGTTCCACCTCTCCTGAGGGATAATTTTTTCAGGAGAGGTGGAACATACATCCTTCCTATGTGAACTCTCGAGAGAGACTGAGAGTTTCCAGCCCTGTGATTGGCTTATCAAAAGCCAATCAGGAGCTTCGTAAGGGATTGGCCTAGACGTTAAATGCATGGTTGATGTGAATCTACTATAGTACTAAATACGGCGAAACAATATTTGATCCTTTATGTGGTCCGCCTACCATAGTAGCCCCATCTAATCCATAACAGCGACAATCAGAGAAACAAAAGAATCACAATACAACTGCTCAAACAACAGTAAAAAAAATGATAACGACAAAAGGGAGACGATAGAGAGATGTTGCTGAAATGTATAAAACGTGCTAACCGAAGTCGTGAGCATTTTAAACTTTGATTCAATCGTAAATGTGATTAAGGGATGGCAGCCACCAAAAACCTCAACTCTTACAGTTCTGAAGGTATTGATTACAGTGTCAAGGACGCATTATTGGATGTCAAGTCGCTACCCCCGCCCACAATCGCCCCCCCCCCCCCCCCCCCCCCCCCCCCCCCCCCCCCCCCCCCCCCCCCCCCCCCCCCCCCCCGCGCACTCATTTCTTTTAAAGGAAGAAGCGAAAACACTCTTTTTTACAGATATGTGTTTGTATCGCATAAAATTCTATTCAGTAGTTCTTAAATTCCTTATAATTTGTAATGGATACAGTTCGCATCGTTATTCAAAGTAGATGTAGACACAGTCATCGTACTGTATGAGTCATGACTAGGCTGTTACCACGTTCCATTCTTCGACAACATCTCTGTCCTAATAATTTGGACAAAGCAGTTTTTGAAACACTGAGTAAAAATCAATTCCCTTTCAATAAGGCACCTCCATTTTGAAATTACCTCTTTTTCAAAAACTTGACAGACCCTCCAAACAAAGTTCCGTAGTCAAAATTGTTCCCAGTTTCACAGAAAAGTAAACTTTTGTTCGTGTGCCCTCCTCACTTGTAATCCAATTCAGGCCTGGAGCAGACGGACTTTAATGGCGACTACCGGTAGAACACCGGTTTTGGTTTGAAAATGAGAGTATGCCATGAAAGAGTATCTTTGGCGAGCACATCATATTTTGCTTTCCAGTACATAGGAATACTGGACGGTGGCCGGTAATAAAAAGACAGGAAATAAGTCACAATTTTGGCAGGAAAAGTCACATTAAAAAATCACGGAAGAATGTCACAATTTTGTCCAGGAAAAAAATCACAGAAAAAGTCACAATTTTGTTTAGGAAAAAGGTCACAGAAAACAATTCACAGTTTTCGCTATAAAAAAAATCACATTGCTTTATGGTGGCCAGTAATACAGTCACAGGAAAAAATTCACGATATATTTTGGAGATCATTATCTTTATGAGATTTACGAGCTTTTGTTTATGGGCTTGTACTAAACATGCCGCGAAGGTGTATACATACCAAGTTAAAACTTTGGGGGTCACTATCAAGGAAAGATTAATGAGATTTTTCTTGCGACTTTTTTCATGTGACTTTTTTTACCTGTGACTTTTATCTACAGGGATTCGGGATACTTCATGATAGCAAGAATTCAACCAGATTTTGACTCCTGTTTCTCCAAACCCTGAAAGGTGCAAACACTGCTCGAACTACTCATATAACGAAACAACAAGCAGTTTGATGGGCACACGATGCTATACTTGTTTTGAATATTCTCTGTTCGAATCCAGGTAATAAAGTCGCAGGATAAAAAGTCACATTCACGCCCAAGGGTTTAACCCGGTACATGTCCACCTTCCCGGTGTGTTAAGTACAAGCCCGTTAATTAAGGATTTAATTTTTTTTTAACCTGGTATGTATCCACCTTTGTGGCATGTTTAGTGAGAGCCCGTTGGGGGATTACTGTACAAAAGACTGTAAATATCACAAAGATAATGACCCCCCCGAAATATCTTGAATGTTTCCCTTTGACTTTAACCGGCCACCATAAATTAATGTGACTTTTTTCTTGTGATTTTTTTTCCTAGTCAAAACTGTGACTTTTTCTCCTGTGACTTTATTATTATCATCTCGACTTGGATATGAATGATACATCGTTCAACATTCACTGCAGTAAACCATTTTCTGTGGACGTTAGTCGCAAAAATACAATCACTGACGTTTCTTGGCCGCCACCAGACTTGGGGAATTTGTGACGTCACAGACGAAAAGGTGCTGGCCACGAGTTACGCTCGTGCATAGATTCTGATTCGGATAAAAACCCCATTTTTGAGGATCAGCGGGTTTTAACGAAGACAGGGGCGATGGCCTTGATGGTGACCAAAAACTAATACATTAAGAACATTACGTAGAGTTGCATTATGGTACTTGGGTGAAAGAGTGGACGAGGACGAAACGCTACGGTAATGTCCTCCCAGGTGCCGCCAGCATTAAAAAACAGGGTAATGAACACACCCTTGGGCATCACGAGGAATCTGGGGAAGCTGTCGAACAAGTTCAATGTTACGATTAGTACTCATCCGAGTTCGAATCCTCATCCTTCCTTTTTGGCTGCTCAGTGAGGCGAGGCTTAGCGTTTACTTGCAGACCGATTTCCTGAGTAGGGTTGTTGTTGTTGTTGCTTTCTGAAGAGAAAATATAAATCTTTGATTCTGATGGCAAAACTTGAGTCTTGCAGAGACGAGCGTCTTCTACAAAGACGAAATGTGAGAAAAAAGTCTGTCCAATTGATTTGATTAATTGAGTAAACAACTGACCACAACAAAAGGAAGTATGATTCACTTCTGCTTTTAGTTATATAAAAAGACTAATAACTGTAAGTTCAATTACCGAGTGCTGTGGATTGAGACATTATTATACGTATTATTTACGACAGGGGTGCTATAAGTAGAGGCATATTCTGTAGAGAAAGTTGAAAGTAGCTATCAACCTTACCTGACTACATGAACGCCTTTCGGTGACAAGTTATGTTTTGGCAAAGAAAGAAACCGTCTGCGTGACTCCAGTTAGGAGAAACATCATATTCTCTCTCGAATAACATGGATGCTCCGGCGACTGAATATAGACTTCAAGCAACTGGGACATTTGCCTTACACCGAAATTCATGCACCCCAATCTCAAAACGGCAACGGGCCAATAAGAGGGGAAACCGCGCTTTAACCTTGGCCACACTCACACCAGTCTCGTCTTTGTCTTGTTTTGCTGGGAACTGCCAAATACCTCTCATAGAAAAAAAATTCCGGAGTTTTTTTCATTTTATCTGTCTCAAGGATGTTTTTTGCTTGGAGGGAATAAGAAGAGAGACATTGGCATTTGACCTTCCTTTTGAAGTGCAGAGTTTTCATTTTCTGTAAAAGAAAACTACTGAGGTGGCTATTTGCCTGTTCGTTCGCACTTTTTCCGTCCGCCTCAGATCTTAAAAACCACCGAGGCTGGAGGGCTGCAAATTGGTATGTTGATCATCCAGCCTCCAATCCTCAAACATGCCAAATTGCAGCCCTCGAGCCTTAACAGTTTTGATTTTATTTAAGGTTAAAGTTAGCCAAAATCGTGCGTCTCACTAGCACAGGCCACCACCGGGCCGTGGCTGAAAGTTTCACGGGCCGCGGCTGAGAGTTTCATGGGCCGCGGCTGAGAGTTTCACAGGCCGAGGCTGAAAGTTTCACGGGCCGCGGCTGAGAGTTTCACGGGCCGCGGCCGCAGCTGAGAGTTTTCATTCGCTGTACAGAAAACTCGCTTTTACTTGTTTAAGTGACAGGCTTTTGAAGTCGTCTTCAATGCATCTCCGACTTCCTTGAATGCAATGACGCATAGATTGAGTTCTCGAACTGATTATCCCACTCGGAGAGAAAGAGCGCATCTCTTCTAACTTCGTTTTCTTCTTCGGGAATGAAAACTCTTCTCTTTGTCCATCGATCCCTGGAATCAATTGATATCACTTTCAAACGTTAGTATTAATTAAACCATTATTTATAATAATATTTGTATGTAAGGTGAATATTTATCTGTTACTCTATTTCATTTCATTGGGATACTAATTTCAAATACTCGCCTTAAAATTTCAACTATTCACCTTTAAAATTTCAAATATTCATCTTTAAAATTTCAAATATTCATCTTTAAAATTTCAAATATTCACCTTTAAAATTTCAAATATTCATCTTTAAAATTTCAAATATTCATCTTTAAAATTTCAAATATTCATCTTTAAAATTTCAAATATTCATCTTCAAAATATTCATCTTTAAAATTGCAAATATTCTACATAAAAATTTCAAACATTCATCTTAAAATTTCAAGTATTCATCTTTAAAATTTCAAAATTTTTTCCATTAAAATTTCAAATATTAATATTAACATTTCAAGTGTTCATCTTTAATATTTTAAATATTCATCTTCAAAATGGTCACCATTATTTGAACTATATCCGACTCATGAATCCCTTTTTACATTCTTTCCATCTCCGTGCACTTCTGACCTATCTTCGGTTTGGCTTCCTTTGTCTTTGTGATACAATTGTCGAAACTTCCTTTTTTTAGGCAATTTCTCTTCTAGTCCAAGCGTGTTTTTTCTTTCGGGCGTAATCGTCGATTTCAAAGCCTTTCGCTTTTAAATATTTTTCCCTCTACAAAATCCAGAGGCTCCGTCTTTTCACTAAATTTCACTTCAAAGTCCTTAAGAAAGCAAGCTCTTTCGCTCGTTTCTTCGCTCTTCAAACTTACCCAACTCTCATGACTCAAAATGACTACATAGGTCTTCTGTTTATTAACAACAATGAAGTTGCCTTTTCTGCTGAAAGGACTGAATGCCAAGGCCTCGTGAATTTCATTGTTTCCTTCCCATGAATTGCACGTTGTATTTTGGGTTTACTAGCGCCCCTGTATCCTACTTTTTTTATAGCAAGCGGCAACCATATATTATTATTATTATTATTATTATTATTATTATTATTATTATTATTTTAATTATTATTATTATTATTGTTATTATTATTATTATTATGATGATTATTGTTATTATTATTATTATTATTATTATTATTATTATTTAAAAATACTCATAGTAGCATGAGACACAAACCCCCAGTAAGTAAGTGTTCATATATTCAAAGATAAATCTTTAAGGAAAGCTTTCTGGAAACTGTTCGATCTCCCTTTTCAACAGTTTCCCGACAGCTTGCCGTACCGATTTATCTTTGAATATATTTACATTTACATAACTGTGGATTTTTTCTCCGTTATTATTATTAGTAGCTGTAGTAGTCAGAAGAAAATAACAGGAAGTTCATGTGACCACTACTCCTTTCGTTCTCTTTATAGATACTTTTTCAGCAAGAAAGTCACAGTACATGCTCTGATAAGTGAGTGATGTGACCTTAGACACGGCGCAGTGAACAACCGATACGAGATATTTTTGTGGGCATTTGGTTCAGACCAGTCACTACCATCGCATAGTTCTTGGCCGCCAAAACAACATGCCGTGAAGCGATTTGCTTTGGAGGCTGGGTGTCAGTGGGTGAGGAAACTTTTCTTTTTTTCTTTCTTTCTTTTTTCGTTGAATCTTCAGCTGAAACCCCTTCTGATCGAAGTCCTCGAACCAAAAATCCCAGGGAAATCGGCCTGCAGAGACGTTTAAGTTAACGGAAAGGTAATCAATAAATAAATGCGATGGAAAAGAAAATAAAGCCGATGCCCCTGAAATTCTGGAGACGTCGGCAGAGAGCCGGAATAAATTTGCTCATCGCTTGAATATTTGGGGATCAGGAGGTTCCACAATTGCGCTGGGCAAACTATTCTATTCTTAGCAAACTAAGTAGTATTAAAGCTGATGCTAATAAACTTAAACACTGTTTGCAGCAGCACTAGCCTGCCTTAGTCTTGCGAGCAGAACAGCTAGGTCAAGTAAAGGAGACTGGAAGGGATGTTTGTCTCTAGCATATTTTATGAACAAGCATATGAACTTACTTTACGTCGATACCACAAGTCAACACTTAGGAGTTGGCAAAATACCCTCGACTGGTGGCGTAACTCTATCCAAGAGATTGAGGTGAGAGTCAGTATCGGGAGATCATACTGGAGAAAAGTATTCCAAGCAAGGAAGAAGAAAAAGAGTTAAAAGTTCAGACACAATAGCCTCATCCTGCAACATTCCCAAACTTTTCCGCGAGATGCCAACTTTTTGAGAAGCATAGGCCAATTTCTTATAAGAAAAGATCAGACTTAAAATCCTAAATGAGTCACCAACATGTAAAACCGTATTATTCAAACGCCAACCACGTTGCAAAGGGGGAAGTGTTCTGGACAGACTAACTATCATGCTTTGAATTTGAGAAGGCTTAGGCTTCGCCCCAAAGTACTCCACTCATGAATACCTGCCAGATCTCTATGCAACCATAGACGTAAGGTCGAAGAGTAGCATCATCGACGTATGCAATTAGTTTGTCCGCCAGACTTTGCCACGTGTCACTAGTACAGGTAATAAATAGCAAAGATCCAACAACACTACCTTATGGGACATCTGAAATGGTCATGCCATCAACATAAACTCTTTGGGTTTTATCTATTAAAAATTTATCTGGAATATTAATAAAAGACGCACCAAATCACAATCATCTTAAGTTGCAGATAAGTGATTCCTGATTCACAGGGTCAAAGGCGACACTAGAATTTAAAGGGATTTTGTGCGCCCTCATCAAGAGCACTCTGCAAGGTGGTGGATATTGACAAGAGTGCATCACAAGTACCGAGGCCTTTACGAAGCCCAAACTGTAATGCTGGTGGCAGGTTATCATCTTCAACAAACCTACAAAGGTCAGATCCCCACAACATTAATAATAACCGGATTATTGAGACAGTCAACGCCGCCTCTAACGCCCTGCATTTGCCACCCATAACGGGTGACCATGACTTAGGCTACATCTATGGGAATGTTAAGACCCATAAGCAAGGGAACCCCCTTCGCCCCATAATCAGCCAGATCCCCGCCCCTACGTACCTGTTGGCCAAGAAACTCAACACCATCTTAACCCCGTACGTCCCAGATAGGCACAGCTTGAAGTCGTCGGCCGAGTTCTTGGAAGCCCTAAGAGCAACGCCCCCCGGAGGATGCATCGCTTCGATGGATGTAGAGTCCCTCTTTACCAACGTCCCCGTAGACGAGACCATACAAATGATCTTGGACAGAGTTTACAGGGACCCCGCCACTCTATCCTTAAACATCCCAGAGCATGCCCTTCGAGCCCTGCTGGAAATCTGTACTAAGAAGGCCCCTTTTGCTGATCACCGCAACTATATGTACACCCAGATCGACGACGTGGCGATGGGATCTCCCCTTGGGGTCCTTTTCGCCAATTTCTATATGGGCACCGTCGAAGAGAGGGTCTTCCAGAATTCCAACAAACCGAGGATGTACGTGCGCTACATTGATGACACCTTTGTCTGCGCCGACTCCCAGGATGAGATAGAGCAGCTGCGACGTGCATTCCACGACCACAGCTGCCTCACGTTCACGATTGAACATTGCAAAGACCGCCGCCTCACCTTCCTTGACGTTCTCGTCGAACAGCGAGATTCCGAATTCAGCACGAAGGTGTACACGAAGCCGACGAACCTGGGTATGTGCATGAACGGTGAGAGCGAGTGCCCTGAGAGGTATAAGCGCTCCACCATCAGCGCCTTCGTCAGGAGGGCCCTCTCACACTGCTCCTCCTGGAATGACACACACAGTGAGTTGGAGCGCGCCACCCAGGTCCTCATCGACAACGGACACACCAATCGTGCTGTTGATGAATCTATAAGGAAAAATATGGAAGCCTGGTACCACCAGGAACCCCGCCCCGATGTTGCAGAGCCCATCAAGCTGTTCTACAAGGGACACTTCCACCGGAGGTACAAGGAGGACGAACAAGCCCTCAAAAAGATCATCGACGAAAACGTCAGCCCCGCCGACCCAGACAAAAATATCAAGTTAATTATCTATTATAAAAGGAAGAAGACGAGCAGCCTGGTGATGAGAAACAACCCTTCGGCGCCCCTGCAGGATCCCTTGAAGAAGACGAGTGTGGTCTACCGTTACACATGCCCCGTCCGAGGATGCCTCGGCAAATACGTCTGTATGACCTCCATGCGTTTCTCCAAGTGAAAAGTCTCCTGCCTACGCTCAAGAAGGAGCCATCTTCAACCACGCCAGGACTGCTCATAACAAACGGATAAAGAGAAATGATATTATTCCTAATATCGAAATAATAGACCAGACAACGGATCCCCGACGTCTGCGCCTCTTAGAAGCCCTCCATATAGGCAAGGAGAAACCAAATCTTAACATCACCCAAGAAACGTTTCTCCTTCCCACCGCCGCCCGGAGAGCAGCGAACGACCCCCGACAATACCAGATAATCAGGAGCCCCCACGGGATGACAGGATTCCTGCTACGGACGGAATTCCTGTCGTTCATCCCCAGGCACACTACTGTGGCGCTCGCACGAGAGAATCCCCGAGACCTTCGAGGCGAGATCCACTACTACGGGCTGCTCTGTGAGCAAGAGCCCGTGCTGGCATAAAGCCAGCTTAATCTTAAACAACAACAACGAGATCCACGACTTCGTCCAAGACCGGCCCGACCAATGAGAATGCAACTCTAGGTCCGAGCCGCTATAAATACCGCCCCACAGACTTCCTTGCTTGACCTGGACCTGATATCCTGTTCCAATAAAAGATTACCTTCAGCATTTATGATTTTTGAAAATTCCCAATATGAATATTGGTCCGTTACTCAGAAACATCGCTGAGCCTGAGAAGCGAATTGTAAGGAAAATAGAAAAAACAATATATAAAATCAACTCGCTTAATTCTGCCATTCTTTTTAACAGAATAATAATAATTATTATCATTATTATTATCATCATAAGTGTTGTTGTTGTTGTTGTCGTTGTGTTCTTGTGTAACAACCCTCTGACTATGGACCCAGCCCCTTCCTGACAATTTCAGAGAACAATCATTCTCTGCTCAAAGTACCATCAAAAGAACAATCCACCTCACATGTACGTATTCCCTCTACCTAAAGAAATGGATATAAGACTGATTAGATGTATCCTGAACTATTCATAGAATAGGAATTATCAATGGGAAACGTGAGCCATGAAACAAACGTATTGTACTCTATATTTACCGAAATCGCATGACGTTTGCGGCAGAACTGACATTCAGTAGATCAGAGGCTATTCATTTTGATACCTGGCGAGCAATAGATGAGGTAATAATGATTCTGACTCCATAATATGCGGACCCCATCAATATCCGAAGACATGAAGAAGACGGAGAACCACCGAATTATGAAATGTGGTCATGTTTCCAAGTCCTTTCTATTTCGGTAAAGAGAAAGGTTTTCATTCAAATACCGAATGCAACTGTCCTTTCCTCAATTGCAGTAGAATATGCAACCTGAAAACCGTAACATTATTGATCCTTGTGTTAGAGATATTCATGTAGATATGTACCCGAAGTATTAGTAGACAAAGCTATGATGAATAATAACAGACTGTGAGTTTGTGTAAATAAAGGGACAAAATAAACCAGTACGTTTATCATATTATTAATATAAAACGTTTAACAGAGTATAAATTCAAAGCGAAGGCCATGGGCACATGCTTTGAATTAGGTATAAAAACGGCTGTGATTTTTTAAAATCACAAATAAAAAAAGATAACGATGCATCGAGCGAACTAAGCTAAAAAAAAAAAAAAGTGATTTTATTGGCGCAGGCTTTGCTTGCAGAAGTAAGCTTAACCTGAAAGTTTTTATTTTAGTTTCTGCCACAGTTTAGAAAATAATCAGTTGTTAGCAGGACCAGAATTCCTCGAGCTCATGGCATTACAAAGTCAGTAAAACACACACATGTTCGCGCCTCCAAGGTGCTAAAATAAGGCTGACTCCCCCACACATCACTTGCCGAATTCCTTGAGAATGAAGGATTCTGTGCTTGTTCGTCGTCTTTCTGCCTGAAATATACAGCAGTCAAGCTTTGCTCCTCTTATAAAGAATTATTCTTTCTTTTCTTTTCTTTTTTTCTTTTTTTGAGGGGTTGGGAGCTTAAACTATATATATGCATATAAACGTTACCCAGAATACTTCCGACTCAACGAAGACTTCCTGATACAATCGAAAACAGCTTTCATTTGACGAGCTTTATTTATCTTCCTGCTTGGTGCTTGTTGTTTTGTTTTCGCACTAAGATTAAGGAAGGTTTGTGCTACCTCGCGCCATTGCCCCATGAGCATTCCTTGGGAGCTACTCCAATCTAAAGGGAATTTGAAGTATTGAAGACGAATGATTTGTGATGGGTTCTGGACCAGGTTTAAAAGCTTCCTGTGCCGCTTTCTCTGAGGAAAAAGTTTGCAGTACAGAAGTTCGACTTGCAGTGCAAATGTTTTCCGTGCAACTGGTTTTCTAGTTGCATTCCATTTCAAAACACTTTATACGTCTACTTTAAGGGTAAGCTAAAATTCAGAAAAGAAATCAAAAGAAATGACAATACAACAAAATTGCAATTGACTGGCCACAATCACGACTCAGAGCAGAGCAGCAATAATTCTATATTCTTACTCAGTGCTTTTGCAATGTACGGGGCTTTCTTCACAGCCTACAGATCAAAGCTGTTATGTATTTTGACAAGAATTTGCATGACTGATACCGTAATACTTTGCATGAGTCTTCCACGTCAACCTTACAGATATTTTTCTGCTATAGTTTCGTCAGTGAAGTAAAGAAATACTATTTCCAGTTTTGATCTTTTTAAGCAGTTGGAAAGGGCAGAACACCAAGTTCACACAGACTCAGGTCAAATACTTTTTAAATTTTTGCCCCTGAGAACAAGTAAGCAGATTTTAAAAGAATAGTTCTTAGTTGTAATTTACTTGAGCATATTTTTTAAAAAATGTCAAGTATATGTCTCTTGTGATGCAGAAACTTCCAAAGCTCTCGATATCATAAAACTCTTCGGGTTACGCATCGGCTGTGACGCTTCGTTCCCGAATGGCAGGAAGGAAGGTACTGCAGTAAAGATGAAGGATAAAAAGCTCAGTTACTCTACGCAGGAATTCCGTCAACCAGAGGAGGACCATTATTTCGGAAATACTGGGGTTTGTTGAGTGGGTTATGACGACGGAATGTGCGTGCGCGTTTGAGTGAGCGAGAGACAGAAGACTGCTTTCTGTTCTTAAATCTGCTCTATTTATCATTTTCCGTAGGTGGGGATATTGATCAGTTCGTGGTCGTGACATTTCGTTAACGTCGAGTGGGTTTCGTTCTGCAGTTCTGTTGAAATATTCATGTCAAACCTGCAAGATCTTTTGTGACATTCCGAGAGGCCAGGTCTTTCACCCAAAACAAACGCGAGACTTTTATATCCAAAAGTCTGCTGTTTACTGCATTTCGCCAATAACCGGAAAAAACTAACAAGAACTAGACGTTACGGTAGCCAAACCTGCCTAAGGAAGGCATAGCATACACACACACAGTGTTTGCTGCCAACTGATCAGTGAGCAAGTACGCGCCGTAGTGTAAGCACAAGACGAATCACGTGTTCCCCGAGTCCCTCTCATCGTGGCTGTCAATCGAGTTGATTTACCCAAAGCTCTCCAAGTTCCAGCTCAGTGAAAACTTTTGTTGAGCGTTCCATCTTTTCTCTTTTTTTCCAAAAAATAATTGATGACATGGACTGCAGGTCACCGCAACATTGCTTTGTAACGATAAAGTTCATCTCTTTGACGGATGCGTTTTGAAACAGGAGTCGCGCGCACGTTATCGAATTTGTCAAATATAGTTCAAATCTCTCACCTCGTACAGCTCTTGCAATATGAATCAGCAAACAGCGACTCCTGAGACTTGTAACGAACTTTCGATAGACGTCGATGTTCCACCACAATCGTTGCATCAACCAGAAAAGGAGTCAAATTTCGACAGGGCTCATCTAACAACGGTTCATGCAGGTAATGTGTAATGTGCTTATTTTAAGTGCAAGTATTTTTGAGGGAGTTGGGGTAGCTGGTTGAAGAAGTTTATTCGTATGATTTTACCGAACGTTTAAAACATTTTCTTCACATAAGAAAATGTGCTCGAGTTACTTCGCTGACAAAGAAAAGTGGGTTCTTTCTTTTCAATCACATTTCCTAGAATTTAATTGTGCCTCCGAACAAGGAAAGCTGTTTTACCGTTTTTTCTGAAAAGGGTACGAATGGTAACCTAGTTTCAACGGCGAGCTTAATAGCATCCGGTCACGCAATCCTAGCAGAATTAAGTACAACGCTTTTAGGTTTGTCAAATAACCTGACTTTAATTATATACATTCACTGCGACTGTTAGATTCCTGAAACGACGCTTTTTCAGAGGTGTAGGTACTTCATATTGACTGATGACAGTTTTCATTCACAATGACATTGTTTTGATGGAAATTGAATCGAACTGAAACTTTGATGGGTGACATATTTCCTCCAATCTCTCGAGACAGTCATCGGGTCTGCAAAAGACTGACCTACTAAGTGCTGGAGTAAAGACCGAGAGAGCACCATTACGCTAAGTGGGACTGATCGTCTATTGCAATCCCAGAGAGCAAAAGCAAACAAAAAAATAGACGAGTCCTGTTCCATGGCGTGTCCATGTCGTATTGGAATTCGAAATGCGGTATGTACTGCGACACGAAGGTTGTTGCTTCACCGTAGGGGGCTAGTGCTGTTGGTGCACCTCATGCGGTGCAATTGAGGTATCACTCAAAGTACTTTGCAGAGTCACTTCGGCCCCTAGTTGCAACTCCTTTAATTCCTTTTACTGTACCTCCATTCATATTCTCTTATTTTCATCTTACTTCTCCTCCCCCCCTCCTCTCCTACCAATTGATTCATAGTGCAACTGTGAAGTTTTCCTCCTGTTACACCTTTCAAGCCTTTTCACTGTCCATTTCCGTTTCAGCGCTGAATGACCTTAGTTGCCCAGGAAGTTGGCATGTGTGTGTTGCCTAAAATTTATAAATCAATCAATCAGTTTCATACATGAAACATCTCGTATGCGGTTCTCTCTCTCTCTCTCTCTCTCTCTCTCTCTCTCTCTCTCTCTCGTACTGTACAGCTATGCTCTTAATTGATAAAACACGATTGCATAGGATTTCGTTCAAAATTCATGAACTGGCAACCTAGCATGCGCCATATTTATATAGCCATAAGGTAAAGAGTGCTAGCTGTGATTTCACAAACTTGTCGACATGTATGAAATTGGAAAGTTAAAAAAAATAAAATAAAATAAAAAGTGCAAAACTACTTGGCAACCACGTTGAGTCTGAGATTTTGGACGATACAAAAAGAATCTTGTCACCTCAGATTTGAGAAGAGCTGTATTCATATTTTCAGAAATAAAAATAAATTTATTTAATTTTGTAACTGCGTCCTGCTTCAGTACATTATTAGCATTTTTTTTATTCAGATTCAAACCTTCCTGACTGTTGAAAAACGTATGTCAAAAATATAAGTTTAAAATGAATTAGGTCCTTTTCCTTGGCCACGCATTATAATTACAATTGCAAGATTAATCGAATAAAATGAAATATATATACTATTACCTTGAAAACTTTTCAACCATCAAAAAAACAAAGCATAAAAGGAGATGGAAGAAGTGCAGAGACAATTTCAGCTTTCACTTCAATCAGCCCTTATATACCAAGTAGACAATTTTGCTGAAAGCTTCATAAAGAAACGAAGAAGGGCGGTCTGATTGGATATGATAACTATATAGGCATCGGTTGTAATGCATCATACTTCTTTTTAATAACCTGGTGAAGGAAACTGATAAAAAGCTTAGAAATGAACAAGATGGTTTTAGCAAAGACAAGATCAAATATTTGTTCCAAGACATCGTGAAACTTTGTATGGAATGTTTTTCTATTACAAGAATGAATTAGACATCCTTCACAGACCAATATTTTGGGAAGTCTTGCTTCCCTACAGCATTCCCGTTAAGCATGGAAAGCTTTGACATTATCAGTGAACGAAGTAGATACTAAATGTTGATAAGGTCTTGTTGAGTGAATTTGCACTAGATTATGGGATTCGGAAGGGTGATGTCATTTCACCTTTGCTATTTGCCATTGTCATATATTGTATAATGACAAAAGCGGTCACAGATTAAAGAGAAGACTTAAAATTTGCAGATAATACTGTTTTAATTAGCAAAAAAACTACATGATTAATAAAACTTGCCTGATACAATTCATCATATATCTAGAGAGAAGGAGCTCAGTATAAATTTAAGAAAAAGAAACAATATGGACAGTTTGCACGAAGCTATGAAATATATAGCATTAGTTAGAGAAAGGACGAATGATGTAGAATTTTCCAGATACTATGAATAATGATGCCCAGTCCAGGTTCTTTGAGCTGGAATTCAGGGAAGGACTAAAAACGGCAAATCAAATAATGGCCAGCAAGAATAATATTAGGAATCAGATAGGAGGATTTGCGCGCTAAACTAAGGTTATATATAGGTCGAGTGCGATCTATATCGTTCAACGGACAGGAATAAAGCTTCAATAAGATATTATTATTATTATCATTATTTCAGTAGGTGAAACCTATTCACATGGAATAGCACACAGGAGGTATTGACTTGAAATTCAAGCTTCTAAAGAATGTTGGTTTCAACTTCCCACCGCGGACCCACCACTGCAAAACAGAGCCCGTCATTCTTCTTCGCCCTGATGGGGAGACGCGAACCCCCGACATCTGAGTGGCAACCCACAACACTAACTACTATACCAGCGGACAAGCTGATAGAGTTGGAGGTGATACAGTACGGGAAATGACGAATAACGCAGGTTTCGTGTGTAGGCGAGATAAAGATGAAAGGGGGATGAGCAGGACATGTCTCCCTTTGGGAGATGAGCGCGTGGCAGTACCAGCTGGGCGATAATGGCCACCCAAAAAGCTGGAAGACCTCGAATTGCTTGGATGAGAAGTATGAGGAGGAACACTTGTTGAGATGACTGACGATTTACATAAGATAAATCACAGCAAACACAGTAATTGCGAAGTACTTACGAGGTCCTTTGCGTGTGCGAAAAAATCACACACAACACACACACACACACCACAGCACACATATATAATATACATATATATATAATATATATAATATGTGTATATATAATATATATATATATTATATATTATATATATATTATACATTATATATTACTTATATATATATATAATTAAGTATATATCATATATAAATTAGATATACATTATTTATGTAATTATTATATATATATAATTTTATATTTATTTTATGTTATATATTTATGTATTTATATATTTATATATTAATTAATATATATATATTGTATTTAATATATTTATACAATATATATAACATATATATTTTATTTATATTGTAATTATATTAATAGTTAATTATATTTATTATATTAAATAAATAATATATACTACATATATTATTTATATTTAATGATATAATATTATACTTCTGTAATAATTATGTATAAAATCTAATCTATTATATATATACTATATATTATATTAATATATATATATATTATAATGTATATATCATATATATAATGAAAATTCATACTGCCCAAAATTTAGCGGAAGGCATTAGTACTCTAAAACTAACTAACATCGAGAATATTTGAATAATAAATCCATCACTTTTCTGGTAAATCTCATTGTGTGTTGAAGTACAGAAGTTCTGGAAAGTGGCTGACATGAACTCTTCATTTTGACCTTTTAGTGGACCGCGACAGATTGGGTCCTATTCCTACTGACTGATTCCCAGGTGAGTGTCAGAACACGAAAACTGACTTTTCAGAATTCTCAGACCAAGCACGAACGGTGTCAGCGAGAGATTGGTGCACTGCGGTCTTGGAGCAAAAAAATATATATATATATCTATATGTTATTGATACCCATTTCCTTTTATATAAAGGCATTCTGCTCTTCTATTTTTTCATTTGTTAATTTCCTTTTGTGTTTTTGATTATCTTTTAAACTCTTACCACTGTATATATATATATATAATATATATATATATATATATATATATATATATATATATATATATATATAGTTATATATATATATATATATAATATATATATATTATATATATATATATATATATATATATATATATATATATATATATATAAATATATATATATGCATATATATATATATACGTATATTATATGCCCGAATATCATGCGATTAAGAACTGGATTCCACACAGCTGTTCCGTGTTACGTTAAAGTAACTTTAGCCCTTATCATCAAAGACCAAGAGAAAATAAATTAGATCCTAATGGTTTTAGGATCTAACTTCCTGATAATATTGATAAGCATTATCAATATTGTTTTCACGAATTTAATCGCTGTCTGCCTTGATTCTCAAAGACCATTCATGGAATCGCTGTATGAAATAAATAAACAATATCGGCGATCCTTAGATATTCTTAGACTTGTCTCTAGTCGATGGAATTAATTTCTCCATATAATGTTATTCGGGTCCCATAATAAGCTGTAGGTCCCTTTGCTTATATAACCAATTGGCT
>NC_087205.1:66811397-66873897 GCF_015104395.2 Macrobrachium nipponense
TAAATGTGTATATGAATCCAGTTTAAGCGAAAAACGCTTTACACCTTCGTATAAACAAAGTGCCAAAAATATAACTAACTAAAATACACAAATCATTGAGTACAATGCTGTGCAATGAAGTGAAAAGGAAAGATGTACAAATCGTCTTCATTCTTGACATAAGATTCACTTCATTTTCATTCGATTTCAGAGGTTTATCTGCTAAATATATTGTTTCTACATATTTGAACAATACCTCATGGGCCAGCAAAACTGTCGCTTTACCTATTTACGCTTGCAATATATACGAAACAAAATAATCTTACGGTACAAAGAAAAACTTTAAAGAGTTTTCGTTACATTAAGAACCAAAACTTCTCAATTAAAACTACGAAATCTGACTGAGAGAAGGGGGCCAGGGGCGCACTATAATTGCATAGTTTTTCTTAACGCGTTGTATAGGAGTTCGTACACAAGACCACACAAAGAAATTATTTAGGGCAATTGTGCTAAACAACTATCACAGGATTTGAAGTTGCTGTTATTTCGGTGAGTTTTAGGATATTTACTTACGGTAGATCTCGAATAGGCTACTTGCTGTTAAATGCAGTACAAATCCATCATCGTCGAGAGCAGGGATTTGTACTGAGCGTCATAGGCAACGGAGTTGTGAAAAGTCGGCATTATTATAATAAACAAAAATTGCAAATGGGTGGTGTCTTTCCCTGACCCGTCCTTGATTGTTCTTCGACCTGTTGCTCTGGAAATTGGAGGTTTATTATATATATCATATACATATGAAAATGTATATATATAATATATATATATATATATATATATATATATATATATATATATATATATACATATATGTTCCCGTGGTAGCTCCGTATATACTCACACTAACCTACAATTGCAATTATGAATAAAATAATGTATGTGTATATATATATATAATATAATATTATTCTCTCTATATAATATAATATATATATTCTAGATCTATAATATATACCATATATATCCTATTCATACACACACACATATATATATATATATATAATATAATATATATATATATATATATATATATATATATGCTTAGGCCTTAGGCCTAACGACATGATTACCACCCAATTAGTCTAAGATGTAGTGAGATAAAGTTACCGCTGCCACTGAATGGTCCAGTAACTGGCTGATGCTGATATGTTGTCTATGGATCACTCCAAGCTTATTTCCCAGCCTACTACCTACCGGTTAGTGGGTGCTATAGTAGATTCACCTCACCCGCGCATTTGACGTCTGGGCCCGTCCCTTGTTCTACTATAGCATCTTATTGGCTATAAAACAGAAAAAGCATATGGGATAACCACCTGACACCTAAAGACTCCGTAGGATGTTTAAGGCTTTTCCTTTTAAGATATTTTCAAGAACGAGGACCCTTGTCTAGCAATAGAAATTGACAGCATTTGAGCCAAGGTTATAACAGTGGGCAGAATGAGCTTTTTTACAAAACAAGTGTCAGTGTGACCATAATTCTTGCTAGACGCTCAGGTTATGAACAGGCAAATGGCTTGCCTCTGATGAGGCAGCTGAGGGAAAATACATTTCAATGCCAACACTGATTCAGGTTTTATTGGCGATAAAATATTTTTACAGAGCATTCGACAGAATGTATGGAGTGCAACTGATGATTCATGTTGGAGGAAGCAAAAACCAATCACAAAATATGATAACACATCCAAGCAAATGCTCACTGCATTCTCGGTCGGCACCTCAGGTTTTCATCAGAACTTGCGATAACCGGAATGAACTGGTCCCACGCTGGTTTCGACTGTATGACCTTTGCCACATGCCTGACAGTCACAATGCCGTCTTACGACGGATGTTTTTTCATCCCCTCTGCCCTAGTTTATCAAGAAACTGTTGGCGGCTAAAGGTAGCCATGTCTCGCATAAGTTTATCTGGCACCTTTGCAACATAATCTCTAAACTGTTATGACTCTGCAAATAGTTGTTATTCCCATTCTTCTAAAAACTAAATATATATATATATATATATATATATATATATTAATATATATATATATATATATAATATATATATAAAGAGTATGACCAGCACTTGTGCATATAACCCGTTTCTTACAATTCGTAATATTGTACATACACTACAATCTATTTACATAAATAAAATTAGTAATTATCAAAAAGATGATGAACACATTTTGGAGTAGAAAATAAATGCCATTTATCCCCAAGTGCTTTTAACAATATAAATCTTGTTTTGAACATTCTACTTTTCATAAATGAAATCATACTTAACTCATCTGCTAAGGGCATTACTTCATGAATATACCAAATCTCAGTTATATGTTCACTTGTAATCATTGCTGTATTTAAGCAACAGTTGCATAAATTGCTCACATTCCTTTGTCGGAATGCTATCTTGTTGAACACAAATGTGTATAAACATTAAGAAAAATGTAGCAATGGGAAACCCTCTCGGTCTTACTTTGGCCAATACATTTTTATCTCATCACGAAGTTGCTTGGTTAGATAATTGTCCCAGTATTTTGAAACCACTGCTCTTCCGACGCCACCTACCGCTGTTTCTTGATGATTTAACACAAAGCACAAAAATGTTGAATTGACCTCAAAAGCAGAGAACAATAATACCTGAGCTTTCCTTGACGTGCTATAAGTAGACAAAGTGATAGCACGTTTTCGACACAGTCTACAGGAAACCAACATTTACAGGACTCAACTAAACTTTCCTCATCCGTCCCTATAGTTTATAAACGCAACTTAGTCCCTAAGCTCGTAACCGGTGCCTTTAACATTTGTTTATCTTATTCAAGTCTTCATTCAGAATTTCAGTTTATAAAAGAGAGGCTTCATAAAGATGGGTTTCATATTTCTTTCATAGATATAAACGTTGGCAAACAGCTAGAACAGTTTTTGTTTCCGAACGTTATTTCAAAAGTCAATAATGCGGTGTTATATTTCACTATTTTTTTCTATGGTAATAAGAGTTTTTCCGTTAAATATAGGCTATCAAAACTTATAATAGAATTTGATCCCCAAGCAAACGTCAGGGTAGTATTCAAACCTAAGTACGCCACTGGTAGCTTGTCTACAAAGACATCGTACCCTCAAAACTACAACCCCTTGTTATTAATACAAGTGTAATTGCTGTAATGCAATTTACTTGGGAAAAACAAAGCGACAAGCCAGTGTACAATGGTTTGGACAACTACGACAGATGTGGGCAAACTACTGCCCGTGGGCAGCACGCCAAATCTTAGTAAATTTGAACGAGTCATTGAGATCCTCCTTGGGTTGCTGAGTTACTTTGCTTTCCAAGTAAATGTGTTTCATGTGAAGTTGTTCCTTTATAATATCAATAAAAATTGTTTTTTTCGTATTTAATCTGAGTTACTTTATTACTTTGTTTTCAACCAAATGTGTTTCATGTAAAGTTTCTACCCTAAAATATTAATCATTTTTTCTTTAAATTTAGGTACTACTTTATTTTTAAAATATTTGTTTTATTTGAAGTTTCTACTTAAAAATATTAATTCATAAATTTATTTTTGTTTCTTCAAGTTTAAACAGTTATTTTGTTTTTCAAATATATATGTTTTTCTACTTTATATTATTAATTAATAAAAAATAATTGCTTTTTTTCTTAAATCAATTTTTATTTTGTCTTTCAAACGTGTTTCATGTAGAAGTTCCGACTTTAAAATACTATATAATAAAAATTGATTTCTAACTGAGTTTCATTGTCTTTCAAATAAAGGCATTTCATGTGAATCTTGTGCAGTAATTTAAGATATCAATTAATAAAAATTAATTGCATATTTCCTTTAAAAGACTTACGTTTGTCTATTCTAAATATTAATTTTGCTTAATATACTATGCGACCCTATAAAATTGTCAATTTTTTAATGTGGCCCTTGCACTGAAAGGCTTGTCCATCCCTGACCCTGGGAAGATCTGTTAAAACAAACAGTCTTTCAGCAAAACCACCATTCAGTGCCATATGGGATCATGCAGAAAATAGTGATCACTGTCTACGCGTAGACACATTCTCCATTCTCTCTAGAGAATGTGTGTGTGTGTGTGTTATATACGATATATATATATATATATATATAATATACATGTATATGAATTTTTATCACATCACCGTGATTTATATAGTCATTAAGCTACAAATGTCATTTAATATTCATTTCACGCTGCTTCGGGAATATCACCGAGGGTTATAACTTAAAAGTGATAAATGGATTTGTACAGAAGTGTCTCAACCACTCGACACTTCGTACCCTCACTCCAACGACTCCAGTCGACGGTCAAACCTATAAATTGGATATTAAACATTTGTAGCTTAATGAATAATATATATACTCGTGTATACATACATATGTATGTATATATGTATGTATGTATTATGTATGTAACATATTCTTCCAATATCATTGTGTAACACAGACTACTTACACACTAATATCTACTATACGTTTCACATATCTTTTGAAGTAAATGGATCTAGTCTGAACACTCTTAGGCTTACAGTTATATTCTTTTTAACCTCTGTTATAAAAACTGCAGTAGATTTGTTTCGACTGCATTCCAGCATACTGTTGAACACAACACTGCTTCAGTGCCTGCCCGATTGATTGCTTGGTTGGAATTAAGTCTGCCTCTCGGACAGAATACAGTTGCTCATGCGCGAGAATACATTGGTAGGTTTTTCATTCACTCGAAACTCGTCGTTGCCTCCTTGCCTCTGTCAATGCCCTGTAGGCATAAATATCCAAACTTGAATTACGAGTCTCTGAGTATTTATTAAATGAAAATGATAATATTATTGATTTAGGTACATATGTTTATGAAGTTCTTCATATTTATGAGTAATGTGCGGCTTTGTCTTCTGTTTTGTTTTTCTTCAAATGAACTTTTCTTCTTTTTTCAAGCAATATGTGTGTTGGGACTTGATGCTAGATAGTGATGTGACTCCGTTTTTTCTCTGTATTAAGTCCCTTTTTTTCGTTTTCTATTGTTTTATGGGCTTATGTTTTTTGCGCTTGAAGATGTATTTTTCTTGATGTTGTATTTTTCTTTGTAGGCCATCTACTTGCAAGAACAGAAGAGATTACTGTCCACTTTGTTTATTTTGTATGTCTCTTTGTGGACAAATTTGTACTAATAATTGTATACTTTTTGTCAATAAAATAACTAACTATGCAACAGCCCACGAAGGGCGCCCTAATCATTTCCCATGGCCACGTTAATTCTTCATGACATCAGTTCATATAATCAACCGAAGGTGTTGCCTATTTCGTTACCCGACTGATGCATGCTATCTGGTCTATATAACTTAACTAGATCACTTTTGATGGAGAAATAGTCATATTCTGGTCTTTGCAATCAACCGAAAATGTTGCTAATATCGTCACCCAACTGCGTCAGTATATCCTAAGAGGTCACATTTGATGGAGAAATACTCCTTAACATTCTGTCTTTGAAGATTCCTCGCACAAATTATTTAGTATATTTGATGAAAGATTTCCCACGGCCACACAAAAATGTCAAGAGTAATATTTCGCCTTGAGTTCATATCTACTGTCTTTTAAACATTAATCTAATAAGTTTATTTGTGCTGTTACTAGGGGAGGACATGAAGCTGCCTCCTACTACTCGTATCAGATACAAATTATGGCAAACCACCAGTGGGTAATTTGATGAATCCTACGACATCGATACTCACAACCTAGGCCTTCATTGTCATTTTCATTTATCAACTCCACATTACTTTCATTACTTTTTTTTTTTTAGCTAATGGGTAAGAGGGTGAAAGAAGAGTGAGGGCAGTTAGCTAGTTAAACTTGGTAATGAATAGTTGAGAAAGTTAAGTATTAGCAAGAGTAATGTCAAGTGCGGTTTAGCCACAATTTTATTTAAAGGTACAATTTTTCTTACTATGGCCTTAATATTAACATATTAAAATAACGATTTTACACTATATTAACACGGTGAATTGTACAAATTACATATTTTAAATTTTATTTCTTAATTGATAGCATAATTCTATTTTGATAAAATTCCAATTTTATTATTATAGCCTTAATATCAACCTTTAATAATGATTTTACAATATATTTACCTAGTAAATTCTATGTATTACGTTTTCTCAAGAAATTTCTTACCAGTGAGATGGTTGAGGTTCGCGATGAATATATATGAAGAGGCTCTTCTCCACCATCTGTGGTCTGTGTTTGGGTAGTTTCTCTCTTCTGCTTCTGATTCCTCCGCTAATTCTCCATTGTATTGAACTAATTTACTCCATATTTTGGTTGTCAGTCTCTACATTCTCAACTTATTTGGTTCTGTTTTGTATTTTGTGTGTGTTTATTTCCATTGTATGAACTGCCACACATTTGAACAGTCAAACCTTCGAATATACTTGGGCAGAGATTGCCCATTCTCTCAATCTCTGAACACCAAAGCGTGTAGAGTAAAATTATTGTCCGCTCACTGAGTCTGCCGTGGGCGACGAAGCTTTGATCTAGATGTGTGCGCTAGCTTTCAGAGTCATGGTTATCAGAACCTTCCTCACTGTTTTCAGCCTTATAAGTTTTCCTCCTTTTTCTCTGTTACAAAGTAAATGATCTACACTCCAGACCTATTTCCAACCTCGACGGAAAGGAAGGGTTTATAAAATCTAGGCCAAAGATCAGGCGCTGGGACGCATGAGATAATTCGGCGTTGAAAGGGAAATCGAAAGTAAGAACAATTTTAAAGGTGTAGCAAAATGAAAACTTTATAGTTACAATATACAGAAAAAGCCCGCTTTTGGAGATCAATAGGGATGATGTACGAGTCTGTAATCCGAATCCAGGTAGAAATGTCACAGGAAAAAAAATCCACCGAAAAAAGTCACAGGAAAAAACGTCACAATAATCTTTCCTAGATAGTGACCCCCGAGGGTTTTAACTGTGTGTGTATCCACCTTTGTGGCGTGTTTAGTACTAACCCGTTGAGGAATTCCATAGAAATATAAACAAAAGTGTAAGTATCAAATATGATAACCCCCAAGAAATATTATGAATTTTTTCCCTCTAGCTGTATTACCGCCCACTATAAATTAGTGTGACTTTTTTTTCCTGTGGCTTTTTTCCTAGCCAAAATTGTGACTTTTTTTTCTTGTTACTTTTTTTCCTGTGACTTTATTACCGGCCACCTGTAATCCATCCCGCAACTGGTATCCATTGTTACGTTCCTTCACAAGGTTGGAGGTATAGGAATGATCTTATCAGGCAAGTCTGAGAATAAAGACATACAGGTTATCAAAGAGATCAGTCAAAAAATGCTGTTGATAGTAGGTAAACTAGAATGGATAAGGTTATCAAAACAGAAGTGACAAACACATCTTTGTGATCAGGAGAACGAGAGGATAAGATATAAGCCTGAAGGGTGACCGGTAATAAAGTCGCAGTAAAAAAAAAAAAAAGTCACAAATTAGGTTAGGATAAAAAAAAAAAGTCACAATAATTTATGATGGCCGGTAATAGTCGCAACGAGAGACAATATTTCTTGGGGGTCATTACCTTTATGATATTTACAACTCTTTTGTTTATGTTCTTACGGTAATCACCACTGGGCTTGTACTAAACGCACCGCAAAGGGGGATGCATACCTGGTTAAAACCCTTTGGGTTCACTATTATAGGAAAGATTAATGCGAATTTTTCTCCTGTGACTTTTTTGGCTGGGAACTCCTGAAGCAGTTCCCAGATGAGAAAAGGCCAGCAAATTCTATCCGCCCTGGTATGACAGAACACTTTTGTAGTTCTAAAACTGTTGCAACCATAGACCCCTCAAATAGAAGGACTAGTGACTCACTCTCTTGGGTTGGGAAACTTCGGTCCCACTATATTAGGACATAGTGCGTTCAGTGCATGTAAACAATGATATGCATAGAATATAGTGGAAAATTTAACGCATTTCTGACGTTTTTATTCACTGTTAGTACCGTGCGTTAGTCATAAAATGGGCTTACGGAACCTAGGTGTAGTCGATAAAGAAATGCAGCCTAGCAATATTCTGAAAATTAAGGAATCTAGCTTGTGTCAATAATTCTGTTTCATATAATTCGTTTCTTTTCTATTACATAATGCCTAAGAAGTGTAATGTTTATGGTTGTCGAGGCAATTACAGGAATAAACCGTACATCAAAATAGTATCATTTCCAACTGATGAAGTGGAACGAAACCGTTAGATTGATGCTATGCATCTTACGTGATCTTTGTGTGTGCTCATCATTTTGAATGTGAACGGATTACAGTTAAAGGAGGGGAAAGGCCAAGCCAACCACCATCCATTTTCCCTGGAGTTTCGAAGTCACGTTGAAAGCAGGTCTCCTCAGCAGCCACAACTACAACTGTTTCAGCAGATACTCCGAACCGAAGCTCTGGATAAGATAGGCGACTATTCTTCATGTTGTAACGACATCCAGAAGCATTTCTCAAAGGAGCATCATATTTTTTTTGTAATAGTGATGATATCTACATTTCTATAACCGATGCAAAAGGACGTTCCGTTGTCCAATTTCTCCATTTGCAACATGTTGCAAGTCCAAATCATCTAATAAAAATAAAAAAATATATATATATTTCCATGCAATAGAAAATTTGGTATTGGCCTAGACCAGTGTCCTGCCTCTTTATGGAAAGTGTTACTAGTGAAGGCAGGCTTCACGGCCTATTTCATAAATAACTGAAACAACCCCCAGGTCTAATTTAACCTTATTCATTGATATTGTATGAGAATAGACATCTCTCTTTAATAGGCAATATTTAGACCATATACTCTGTTACGCCTTTTTGCTTCTTTCCTATTTTGAAGTGAATGCCGCAGCAGTAGCTAGTCTATGTAGCTCCAGCTCCTTATCACCCAGTAGAGTTTCCGTCGCTGCCATTGTATAGTGTTGCCACGACGAAGACTAGGCGAGAAATGAGGGCAATGACCTCGAGTTTACTGTCCGACCGACAGACCTACTCTATACGTGTAGACGCTCATCCGTTGAACGGTCTTGGGTGGACTGACAGGTAAACCTGAACGTGAATACCAGGCCTTACTCTGTCAAAACCTTTTTGAAAGCATTTGTGTTTGATAACAGTGACAAAGAAAGACAAATTGGCTGCTTGAGAAGAAAAGAAAACTATCTGCTTGACCTGTATCAATGATCTTGTTTGATGAATTACTATATTGTTTACCTTCGACAAGATCCTGCTGTTCTCTCCAGGACAAATTGTTCATGTATGACTTTTACTTCAGTCACATTGTAAATTACGTTGTTTTCCATTGTTTCAATAGAGACAACATACAATATTCTGGGTGATTTTGTGCTTTTTTATGAGATTTGAACTTTAAATGACCTTCAGATGACCTTGAAGGAAGTTGAAATTATGACAGATGAATTTCCCGACCTTCAACACTCGTGAGACACCAGAATAAAGGTTCTACCATGTATTTGACACAAATTATGGTGGGACCCGAAGTTCCAGATTCCAAGCATCGAGTTTACCAGTGCTTCTATTTAAGGGATCTATGGTTACAACAAGCAATAGCAGGGAGATATAAAAATAATAACTTTGTGAACTGAAGCTGTTTAACTTAAACTTAAGATGCGCTTATTCAAATCCCACCTGGAAAGGTTCGAGTCAGTTATCAATGGATTTCCCACTCGGATTCAGTATTTACAGTAGTAAATCATCCAATACGTGTAAAGAGATCGAGAAATGTATAAGCCTTTGGGGATAAACATTTTTTTAAAAATTCCTTTGTCATGTGAATGTGACAAGTGTTTATTTTCCTTCTCCTACTCCTTATTCCTCACTTTTGCGTTGAATCATGGGGGCATCTCGATTTTTGTTTCTCTCTCTCTCTCTCTGTCTCTATCTCTCTCTCTCTCTCTCTTCTACCAGATCTTGAGGCAAAGATCTTGCCTTTATACGGTAGAGAACTCCGCGAACTGAAAAAAGATGCAAAGGTAGAAGCAATAGTAACAGCGTACATGAAACTCGCACAGGCATCAATAGCGTTTCATTGTGTCAGCAACCATAAAGTATCATGTCGCGTTTTGTTCTCATAGAATGCTTAATATTTCACACCAGAGGACCAAATCTTCATCGTATGTGTCCTTTCCTTAATGAGTAATCTTGATTGAACATCGCCATGTTCGTTTTTATTAGTTTTAAGCAAAATAGAATTATATTAGGATGGCCATTTATCTGTACGACCGCACTTTTTCTGTCCGCCCTCCGATCTTAAAAACTACTGAGGCCAAAGGGTTGCAAATTGGTACGTTGATCATCCACCCTCCATTCATCAAGAATAGCAAATGAAGCCCTTTATCGTCAGTCACGGGCTGCTCTATGAGCAAGAGTCCGTGCTGGCATAAGGCCAGCTCAATCAAAGCAGGATCTATCGTCAATAGTTTCATTTGATTTAAGGTTAAAGTTAGCCATGATCGTGCATCTGGCCGCCAACACAGGCCACCAAGGATGGCTAATAGTTTCACACAGCATTATCCGCTGTACAGAAAAGTCGATTGCGCCGAAGAAACTTCGCCATGCGTAAGATAAAGATACTTTGCAACAAAATGATGAATGGCTATTGATGAACAAAATCCCTAAACTCTTGGTTCGAGTTAATTGCAAACAAACTGCAATATTCAAATGATCCTTGAGAGTCAGTTTAATCACAAGAAACTTGAAAAAACATTAGGGTTAATTTACTCCACGCCCCGAGTAATAACAGTGACTGTTCTTCGAGTAATAACAGTGACTGTTCTTCGAGTAATAACAGTGACTGTTCTTCGAGTAATAACGGTGACTGTTCTTCGAGTAATAACGGTGACTGTTCTTCGAGTAATAACGGTGACTGTTCTTCGAGTAATAACGGTGACTGTTCTTCGAGTAATAACAGTGACTGTTCTTCGAGTAATAACAGTGACTGTTCTTCGAGTAATAACAGTGACTGATCTTATAACAGTGACTGTTATTCGAGTAATAACAGTGACTGTTCTTCAAGTAATAACAATGACTGTTCTTCGAGTAATAACAGTGACTGTTCTTCGAGTAATAACAATGACCGGTCTCCGAGTAATAACAGTGACTGGTCTTGGAGTAATAACAATGACTGTTCTTGGAATAATAACAGACTGTTCTTCAAGTAATAACAATGACTGCTCTTGGAATAATAACAGACTGCTCTTTGAGTAATAACAGTGACTGTTCCTCGAGTAATAACAATGACTGCTCTTTGAGTAATAACAGTGACTGTTCCTCGAGTAATAACAATGACTGCTCTTTGAGTAATAACAGTGACTGTTCCTCGAGTAATAACAGTGACTGTTCCTCGAGTAATAACAATGACTGATCTCCGAGTAATAACAGTGACTGTTCTTCGAGTAATAACAATGACTGTTCTCCGAGTAATAACAGTGACTGTTCTTCGAGTAATAACAATGACTGTTCTAAGAGTAATAAATGACTGTTCTAAGAGTAATGACAGTGACTGTTCTTCAAGTAATAACAATTACTGTTCTAAGAGTAATGACAATGACTGTTCTTCGAGTAATAAAAATGACTGTTCTAAGAGTAATGATAATGACTGTTCTTCGAGTAATAACAATGACTGTTCTAAGAGTAATGACAATGACTGTTCTTCGAGTAATGACAATGACTGTTCTTCGAGTAATAACAATGACTGTTCTAAGAGTAATGACAATGACTGTTCTTCGAGTAATAACAATGACTGTTCTAAGAGTAATGACAATGACTGTTCTTCGAGTAATAACAATGACCGGTCTTCAGATTATGAACTTGATTATTATCTACAAATTTCAGGCTTCGTTTCAAGTCTGAGTCTTTCCTGTAGGTTCAAAAATGAAATTTTGATGATGTTTTAGAGTTGCCAATCTTTAAACTGTTTTTCTAGCATTATTTTATTTATGATGGAATTTCCTTCACCATAAAACCAGAAAAATCCTGGTCACTGCATCAAACCTAAGCCAAGAAATAATAAATCAGATGATCCTGCTTATTTCTCCTATCAGTCGCAGTTATTTTACAAAACTGCAAGCAAAGCTGTTATAGAAACTTATTCAGAATATTTCGAATGTTTATTGTTCAAGTATCTAATAGTTCACAAGTCACCTGGATATAGATTCATTATATCATGCACTAAGCAAATTCTTATGAAGAGAGATACCTATAAATTCGAGTCAGAAGCTCATGACTGAGCCCCGTAGGGAGCGCTGTCCGTGCACATAATGCGGAGCACTGTAGGCATTACTTAAGATCCTTTGCAGCCTTCCTTTGGCCCCTAGCTACAACTCCTTTTCATTCCCTTTACTGTACCTCAGTGCATAGTCTTTTTCTTCCATCTTACTTTCCATCCTCTCTAACATTTGCCTCACAGTACAACTGTGGGGTTTTCCTCCTGTGACAGCTTTCAAGACTTCTTACTGTCCGTTTCCCTTTCAGCGCTGAATGACCGCATAGGTCCGAGCACCTGGCCTTTAGCCTAAGCTGTATATTCTATTCTCATGACTATGTGGCTTTTGCAGATGAATGTTGGAGAGGAGAAGATGCCCACATCACTGGAACGAAAGAGAGTTCAGAGGAGTCCTCAGCTTTGCTGGGCACCGCAGAGACTGAGACTAAGGCCAGGATAGAGAAAGTGACAGAAGATGGTGGAAAAGCGAAAGGAGAAGACAGTGACAGCGAAGATTCTTCGACGGTCTATTCCATTCATTACAAAAGTCCAGTCCACGGCTGCTTCCAACGCTACAGGGACAGCGTCGCTTATTGGTAAGGGCTGTGCTGTGAATACCTTAGTTAATTAATGCTCAGATACGTAACCTTCGTCGTTTTAGTCATACGATGATAGCGAAGTAGTCTTGATGTTCACAATTCATCTCAGCGTGTAGAGTTACGCATCACTCAGTGCCTCATGACTTGTACAGAAAGGTTTTCTAGAAATAATGTCTACGTAATCTCTTCAAAAGTTTGAAGGCATTATGCGCACTTTTGTCAAATCGTTTGTATTGATCACCTGGTGTGAATATCTGCCAGTGCTTTCCTCATTAGGTTCCCCGAGTGTGACTTTATTACCGACCTCCATAAATTAATGTGACTGTTTCCGGTGAATTTTTTCCAAGCCAAAATTGTGACTTTTTTCCTGTGACTTTATTTCCTGTGACTTTTTTCCCTGTGACTTTTCCCTGTGACTTTATTTCCGGCCACCCTCGTGAATATGACTCATCACCAATTTTCTGTTTAATATCATGCAAATCGTAGAATTGAAATAGAAAATTTCTACAAATATGAAGGCGAAATAACACATCGGGAGTGTTGTTTCTACAGCTGAAGAATTGAATGGTTTCATGGAAGCTGTTTAAACCTTGCTGAAATGGCAACGGTACATGTAAGAAGTTAGTGAGGCCAATGCTAAGACAATTGAACGGAGTTGTCGGTGCTTTGGGGGGCTACACTCAATGTCAGGATGTGAATATCATTCGTGGACTGAAATTGGCTGGACCAGTCATTTTAGCGTCACTACTTTTGTTGAATATATCAACACATCATTTCCGTTGCTGTTCTTTAATTATATTCACTATACTACGACCGGAAATAATAAGTAAGAAATTATTAGTATATGAGCGATTGTATTTTTCTAAATACAAAAAAGTTAAACTGGGAGTTTCGACCGTTTGCGCAACAGTCCTTTTTAGCCAGCTGAAAGGACCGTTGTGCAAACGGTTAAAAGCTCCCTTTTTTAACACTTTTTTGCGTTTTGAAGAATACAGTCCCTCATATACATTATTGTTGAATTTGACTTATTACATACATCAACAAATATCGTGCTTGCGTGTCCTATTTTACATTATCCGTGATGAATTTTTTTTCACAGCAGCTTCTAACCCACCATTTACATTTTTCCTGATCGATGTAATTATAGTATGAAACGTACCCATCTTGCATCCAAAATGACATGTCCCTTCTGCGTGGCGGGTGTCACTGCAACATATTTGTCAGAGCGTGGCTTCGTTGCCGTAACTTAAATCGAAGGTATAAAGTTTGTCGAGGATTACGACCTACAGTAAATTTCACAAATGGCTTAGAAGTTCGCAATGAGGTTATCGAACCAGATGTAACTATTTTTATTAGATCTCACGCGTACTGCGTCGCGTGAAGTCTGTGCCCCGGTTTCGAAAGCAAGGAGAGTGAAAAAAAAAGGACTTCTTTGATAGATCAGAGTCCTGCCTAAGCAGTGCAGTCACTCACTAGAAGCAATGCTCATTTGTCAGTGAAGAAATTGTGACAACATCAACCTATCATAGTACTTGCAAAATGATCCCCTGAACAGAAAATAAAAGCTATATTACCAGATTTCGTTTCCGGTACAGTATCACTACAAAGATTTCAAAACCTTTGAAAGCTGGTAGCACAGAAATAATGGAATAAGGTAGACCATCTTACTGGCGTGTTTATATTGCACGCATTCATGTACAGGCATATACACTTGCACAAGCTCATATTATCGATCGATGGTGGCCTAGTTAATATTATAAGAGAACTATAAACCAAAAGATTACTCAGATGCAGTGGATTTCAACTAGTATGAAGAAGGATATGGGGCTTACAACCTCAGTTCAAAAGTACTTGCTGGGAAGCGGAAGATTAACACATTTTGGAGCATCTAATATGTTGTTTTTGAGTAACTTAGCCTTATGCCAGCACGGGCTCTTCCTCATAGAGCAGCCCATCCAATAGTAGTTTGCCTAGAGTTTTATATATATATATATATATATATATATATATATATATATATATATAGTATATGATATATATATATATATATATATATATAATATATATATATATATATATATATATTACTCGTAATCTTCTTAGGCACGAAGATATGGTAATTCAGTTGTATTCCACATAGGAAAATGTAAATGGTATGTCTCAGAAAATGCCCAACAGTTTCGTCCTCCAATGGACCTCTTCTTGGAGCGTTTCCTTAATAAACGCTCCAAGAGGAGGTCCATTGGAGGACGAAACTGTTGGGCATTTTCTGAGACATACCATTTTCATTTTTCCATGTGGAATACAACTACATATATATATATATATATATATATATATATATATATATATATATATATATATATATATATATAAGCATATATCTGGAATTAATTTTTCTTTAATGCATGGAGGAATCGTACATAACATGATGGCATATCTTAGTTGACTTGTGAAAATGATTTATTCAATGCAGTATTATGTCTGATCATGAGTCTTTGTCCCGAAGACCAAACGTGTTTTTTTTAGGTTTTGAAGAAAGGCCACTTCTCCATGTCTTTCTCACTCAGGTGGCTTGGATTCTGCAACAATTTCACGTACTGGGTGATGATCACTGCTGCTTATGATCTGCTAACGCCGGAATATCATCAAGTAAGTATAATAAGTATTTCTGCACGAAAATAAAAAGTATATTTCTTAAAGATTCTTACGGATTATTATTGTTTTGACAAATGTTGGTGATAGACCCTTTTACGGTGAATAATCATTGTAAGTAGCAAAAATAAGATGTGTATGATTTCCTCCCTCTGAATCACGAATGTAAATATAAAAAAAAAAAGGCGTGATGCGACCTCCACCTTACTTGGGACGCGTGCAAGATTTTCCCTTGACGCATAAGTTGTCAACATCATATTCCCAACTTACCGTGAATTGGTCTTCGTAATTAATTCCCATGCTTAGTATACTACTCATACTAACAAAAAGGATCAAATAAAAAGGACACAAATTAAACACGTTCATATATTACCAGTTATAAGTGTTAACACCAAATAATCGAACAGAAGCAAAGCCTCAATTCAGTACAACAAATAAATTAATTAATCAAAACGCGCTAAAATATAAACATTGAGTTTATATTTACTGAGACTCGCGTACTTTTCTTTTGTCATCTGAAATGCATATGACTCATTTTTACAAAATTAAAACAGTGTATTTTATTAATCTATTTACGTTTGCATGCATATTAGACACCTGAACGTTGTTCATTTCACAAAATTTTATATCTTGGCTCTCACTCTCCTCCTGCTAACACAGTTGCGGTAAGAGGTGACAAGATCTAACTCAGCTATCAATGAAGCTTTGAGAGAGAGAGAGAGAGAGAGAGAGAGAGAGAGAGAGAGAGAGGTGGGGATATCCCTACATAAATAGTCCAGTCGAATCGTGAAAAAATCGCACACTTTGGGTTAAAAGCATCAAATTTGGTATCTTAGTAGGATTTGCCATACTGAACAATATTAGCTATGGACCTAAGCTGAAAATTCAAAATGGCGGCCATTTTCAAAATGGCCGCCATTTTGCATGATATATTACAATAAATTTTTTGTGCATTTACATTTTTAGGTCATGACTAGACCATGCACAAAACTGGGACACTTTTAGGTTTCTCAAGAATATTGATAGACATATACCATAGGGATTAAGCCTCTCTCTATTTATTATTTCCATCTAATGATCCAACTCACCGTGTTATAGTTAGGCGAATATATTAAACTGATTTTTCTGCATGTTGAATACTGGATGCTATAACAGCACATTATATTATTTCCATTTCACTTCAGGATCTGATCAGGATAGACTAGTTCTAAGAAAGGAATCTGAACACAAACTATCATGGCAAAGAGTGTAAAAATATTTGATAAATAAGAATCAACTTCGGCAGATAACAAAGATAATTTTTTCGAGTGGAATAAATGTGTCATATGTCAAGACAGAACCTCTAAAGCCCTTCAGTGTCCTGCTAATAACAGAAGAACAGACATTCCAGTTGGGACAGGTTATCATACTTTTGAAGAAAACCTTGAAAGGTGCTGCTCATTACATGGTTTCCAGTGCCAATAAGACTAGAACATCACAAGAAAGGAGGAGGCATAGCTGAAAGTTTACAGCATTACAAAGCTAAATGGCATAAATCTTGTAGAAACAAGTTTTCACGCACGAATATATCAAGGCAGGGGAAAAGAAAACATCTTTAGGTACAGAAGAAGAGTCAACAAGTATTAGTAAAGTCAGTAGACAGAGTTGTGGGGATGCAGCAGCAAAGATGAGGAGAGACATTTGTTTTTTCTGTGATGATGCTACTGGTGTTCTTCATGAGGCATCAACATTTAACATTGACAGACGAGTTCGCGAATGTGCACTTCAACTGCAAGATACTGTGCTGTTAGCTAAATCGAGTGCAGGTGATCTAATCTCACAAGAAGCAGTATATCATGCAAAATGTTTGCTAAGTTTGTATAAAAAAGAGAGCAGACGCATTAATAAGACTGTGCAAGAGAACCAGGATGATAATTATGATTCATGGCATTGTCCTTGCAGAGTTAATTACTTTTATTGAGGAATCACAAACAGTAACTGAGACTGTTACAGTACTCAAATTAGCTGACCTTGCTAAAATGTATACAAGGCGCCTTGGGCAATTAGGGCTGGATGAAAAATCGAATGTTAGCTTCTATTCCAGATTTGCAAGCGCACAAGCAAGGCCGGGATGTCTTGCTTATTTTCGAAACAGATTGGAGAAGCTTTGAAACAATATTAAAAATGTGGTTTGTCCACCCAAACTTAAACATGGTCTTTTCACAACAGCTGCAGTGGCCAACACAGACCATAACTCAAGCTCCACCACTGCACAGGGGTCTCTACATGGAACAGCTATTTCGTTTTTCAGCATCCAACTAAGGAAAGACAGGTAACAGAAAGAGAAAATATATCAATCGACAGAACTCTAAAGAGAGAAAGCTTAAAGCCTTTGCCAGTCATATAGTGTTCTTGCTCCAGTTGTTCTATGTAAGGAACTTTACCCGTATGGTGCCTTCTAAAGATGGTTCTCTGATTAGTGATTCTGAAACCATATCGTTTGCCATGGAATTAGAATATACTTGGCTGGATTATGTTAAAGAAGAACTTGAAGCAGAGGACTCGGAAGACAAGAACATTTCATGGGAAGCTTTTCATGTGTATCTCGACCATTCAGTTGGAAGCAATAAAGATTTACTGGATAGCAGTTCCCTACTGCCACTTTTTCAAGAGGAAGCAAAATCCACAGCATGATTCGCCATGCCATGACAGTAATCAGCCAGCGTGTGACTCTCCTAAATCCAGGACAAACACCAGTGATGGCATATAACCAACTTTTATACACACTTGAAAAAGGTATTCAGTGGAATGTAGTATGTTTGCAGGAATTCACATAGAAATTGCAGCTTGGAAAACAATTAATGATTGATTACAGAACTAGGGATGGGTGAGCGCACTGTGTCATGCAAATATAGTTTCAGCTGGAACAGCAGTCTTTTCTAAAGGCAGCACATGTTTCTCGAACAAGACTTGCACACCAAGTTACAGCTTGTGCATTGCATATACTGATGAATAAAGCTCACAGAGCATATGCAGAAGATAGCGACGAAACTCCAGTTCCGTGGATGAATGGAAAGAGGAAAAGGAAAACTGAAAGTCCCCTTTTCCATTATTTATCTTTAACTCTGAAATTTGAATTAACCATTTTATTATTTGTTTGATCTACTCGGGGGGCAACTTCGAACTCTACAAAGATTCTCTCTCAGTTCTGATACCTTGGTTTTTTGCTCTGGATCATCCAAATTATGCTCCGTGGCTTCCTGTCCATCTTCGTGATATGGTGACCTTGCATAGTAGTGGTCCAGATATTTTTACTGAATTTGAAAAAGGCCACTTCGTAGTGCATAAAACTCACAACTCTTTTTCAGGGATTGCCATTAATCATGGTCACGAACAAAACAATAACAGCGCCTCAGTGGCGTGATCGGTATGGTCTTGGCCTGCCACCTCAGTGGCCGTGAGTTCGATTCTCGGGCATTCCATTGAGGGGTCAGTCTCGACGTGGTTCGGAAGTCACGTAAAGCCGTTGGTCCCGTTGCTGAATAACCACTGGTTCCATGCAACGTAAAACACCATAAAAAAAATAAAAATAATAAACTTATAAAGGGTGATGGGGGAGCAGCGGGACTGACAGAAGATGTTTCACAACTCCTTCACTGGATGGTGTCTGGTCCTGAAATGGCTCTTGGGCTGTTAATAATCATCCCTAGAACTGATCCTGTGTCAGCAGTATAAAAACACCCGTGTTAAGCACCACAAACAGACTAAAAGTGTACAGAAATCATTTGTTAACCAAGTGAAATCTCTAATGGATGTAATTTGCGAAATGGATAATCCTTTTTAGAACATTCAAGAGATCTCCCTCGTTCGTGATACCCATGATATTAGTGACCCAAATGTAGTTTACACATTTGGGAAAGATGCAGTTTCAGGATTTCATTAGTGAACGTCTTGAAAAAAGAGCAAAGCCCTTATCTGATCCTGTACAGCAAAATAAGCCGTTGCTTTTTAGCCGACATAAATAGGTATATAAGTTTCTTATGGTTCAGTTCAAAATGAGTTACTGCTCTTTAATGAACAACCAAACTGTAAAAGTTCCTTCAAAGTGAGAATTATATATTATAATATATATATATATATATATATATATATATATATATATGTGTGTGTGTGTGTGTGTGTGTGTGTGTATATATATATATATATATATATATATATATATATATATATATATATATATATATATTGTTATACGATCACAACTAACACGTGAAGATTGTATATCAAGAGCCAGCAGGAAAAATGAAAAGCAGCAGTATCTAGCACTTTCGTGTATTCTTGATACACCCCATCAGGGTACAATATATAAAAGAATGAAAAATAGCTTCGAAATATCAAAGGTAAACATAAAGACAAAAAAGTAAAATACAGAACAATCAAACAGCCTAGTCAAGAAGCAAATGGTCCACAGCCTAGAATTACACTTAAAGGACAACAACAAATGGAAATGGAACTACTAAGCACTCAATTACATAGTTACGAAGTTGTCAACAATACATTTCGGAAGCCAGTTATCTAGTTTATATTGTCCGTTGCTAATATTAAAAACACTAATAGACTTATATTTTATTATACTAGACTCTATAATGTTTCTTTTAATAATGTCTCTACAAAATAAAATTTCCTTTGAATTGTTCCAATTAATTGCGTGATTAAAATTATTCATATGTAAAAAGAGAGCACTCGATGTACTTCCTACACGTACATAATATTTATGTTGATTAATTTTGATGCCAGTAGTTTGCCACTTTGACTAATATATTTTTTATCACAATCTCTGCATGGAATTTCGTAAATGCAACCCGTTTGTAAATTTGGAGAGTTCCTTATTAAAATTGTTCTTACAGACTGCGTGTTACTAAAAACAACGTTAACATTAAAAACTGCATAAAATGTTTTCTTAGCCTTTCTTAAAGCAACATCAACTAAAAATGCCGGATACTTCAATTTAAAAGCAATATCATAAATCTTGGCAATCTCGTCTTCTAAAAATTCAGGACAACAAATTCTTGAAGCTCTTAAAAACATGGAAGAGAATACAGAGAGTTTAACTTTCAAATGGTGATTGGAGTAAAAGTGAATGTAAGAACATACATTTGTAAGTTCCTAAAATCCGAAAATTTAAATCTGTTACCCTGTCTATGCACACTTACATCTAAAAATGGCAAAACTGAATCTATTTCCTCCTCAAGTGTGAACTTTATAGAGGGAACTAGCGCATTTAATCTAATTAAAAATCGGTTCACATCCTCACACAAAGGCCATACACGAAATATGTCATCGACATACCTAAACCAAAGAACATTCGCAGGTAAAATATTTGATAGAAGTTTCTTTTCAAAAACCTCCATGTAAATGTTGCTTAAAAGGGGCGATAAAGGGTTCCCCATAGCCATACCAAACCTCTGCTTATAGAATTTACCATTGAAAGTAAATTTACATTCCTTAATACACAGTTTTAGTAACTCTAAAATGGTGTCAGTTTGCAGAGAAAATTCTTATTTATCCAACTCATCAGCTAAAAATGTTATCAGGTCGTCAACTGGAACTTTAGTCAAAAGGGAAACTACATCAAAGCTAATCATTTTAAACTCGTAATTAATGTTACAGCTTCTGAGACGGTTTACAAAATCCACATTATTTTTTACTGAAAATCCTGAAATTTTTCCTATAAGAGGTAACAATTCACTGACAAGCCACTTTGACAAATTATAAGTTGATGACCCTACAGAACTAATAATAAGTCGTACAGGGTTATTTTGTTTGTGAGTTTTAATAAGTCCATAAAGATAGGGCAAGGATGCACATACAATACAAAATTTCTTAATTAAATCATCTTTTCCCCTTAATAATGTTTTAAGTTTTTTATTGAAACTACTATTAACCTTCAGTACTGTATAAGTTTCTTGGTCACTTAACAAAACTAACATTCTATTTACTTAATCATCTTTATTTATTAACACAAGAGCATTTGATTTATCTGCTTTCGTAATGTGTAACGTTTTATCTTTTTTAAGGTTGCTGTACGCCTTTAAAAACCTATCAGGAACATTAGAATAGCACTTAAAAGAACATGCGCCATAAACAATACCCTTACAGATGTTGAAATCTTCAATAGACAACGATCCAAATTTTTCTAAATTACAAAATGATTTAGCTATTCCTACCCAGTTCACTTTCTCGTCACAAACACTGAAGTTGATACCATAAGCATCATCATCTAACACTTTATCCGATAAATTACATACAAACTGGGGATTTGCATCTTTAGTCCAACCGCTGTTCTTGATGAGCTGTTTAAGTTTACGATCGAGTTTATTCTTCAGACGTCGGCACTGGCTTCGTAACTTATGATAACAATAATCGCCCAATCGAGTCTTCCATTCCAAGGGGATTGCTTGATTAAAACTATATCTATTTGACCTCAGGATTCTGAAAGCTTGTTCCACATCCAGTTTCGTTATTTCTATGTACTTTTGTATTATAAGACGTTCATATTCTTCGAATGGTTTACTGGATAGGCCGCGATGTTTCTTGGATAAAAACGATTTTGGCATAACATGCTCACTGAAACACATACGTAGAAAATTAAGTTGTAATTTTAGCTTGCGGGCTCTAATGAGAGAGGAGGAAAAATCAGCAACGAAGGGCTCCAGTGAAGGGCGTAGGATCTTGAAGGTAGCAAATATGGTAAAGATTCGCCTGGCATCCATAATGTTATACGATAATAAGTAACACGTGAAGATTGTATATCAAGAGCCAGCAGGAAAAATGAAAAGTTGTCAACATTATTAAAAGAAACATTATAGAGTCTAGTATAACAAAATATAAGTCAAGTAGTGTTTTTAATATTAGTAACGGACAATATAAACTAGATAACTGGCTTACGAAATGTATTGTTGACAACTTCGCAACTGTGTAATTGAGTGCTTAGTAGTTCCATTTCCATTTGTTGTTGTCCTTTAAGTGTAATTCTAGGCTGTGGACCATTTGCTTCTTGACTAGGCTGTTTGATTGTTCTGTATTTTACTTTTTTGTTTTTATGTTTACCTTTGATATTTCGAAGCTATTTTTCATTCTTTTATATATTGTACCCTGATGGGGTGTATCAAGAATACACGAAAGCGCTAGATACTGCTGCTTTTCATTTTTCCTGCTGGCTCTTGATATATATATATATATATATACTATATATATATATATATATATGTATGTATGTATGTATATGTATGTATGTATGTATGTATGTATGTATATATATGTGTGTGTGTTTGTGTGTGTGTGCATGTATAAAATATTGATATATAATATAATCTTAAGATATCAGTTTATGACAGAAGTCATTATTTGAATTTCTTCAGTTTCGGTCCGAATTGGGTTGTGCAGTCCTTTATTGAATAATCAAATTGTATAATTCCTTTCAAATTAAGAGGAACTCATGAAAATATATTCATATTTACACATATAACATTGATATATGATATAGTCTCGAAATATTAGTTCGTTTGTCACAAATTATCACTGAATTTTCTAATTTTTGAGTTTAAAATGGTTTGCCGTCTTTTATTAAGCCCCCAAATTGTATAACTTCCTTCAAATTAAGAAGAATATATGCACTATACATGTTAAGTAATACTTATTATTCATCCAACTCCTGTACATCAGAATAACGGCACATCTTGCAGGTCTAAAGTAATTTTTCAAACCACTGTCCACCATCTTGAAAATGGCGGCCATTTTGGATTTTTCATGTTGGGTCTATAGCTAAAATAGTTCAAACTGTGCCAAGTTTCATACATTTAACCCAATGTGTGCAATTTGCCTAAAAATCTGCACGATTCTACTGGACTATGATGTGACATCACAAGCGGAGAAACAGCGGATAAGGTTCTGACTTTTCCCGCTTCTGACGTCACATCGAGCAAGGTTCGTTGGGCAAAACTAGACCGTGTGGACGGGGCTTTAGGGGTCATTCAAATGAGCTTCTTAACTCAAAAGAATTCCTAAAACAAAAGGGACTAACATCTTATCATTCTCCTTAACGATCAATGTTGACAACAGGCAAGTCACGAGAGGTCTGTATTTCAAAATCAATTCTCGAAGGAACAAAGATGCAACTTTAACTGAAGCTACCTGGACTGAAGCCTGACAAGGCCAAAGTAGTGGCAGCCACGAAGCAGCGATTTGCTGGGTAGTCCTAAGTCTATAGAGATCTTGGGCAGTGCCAGGACCCACTACTGGCCCGTTGATACAACAGAACATTCACCGTCCTTCTTTGTATTGATAGTTTAAATTTTGCATTAATTTTCTTTGAATGGGAGTCTATCAGTAACCTAATTATTTATCCGTGTTGGTTATTGTGTTAAAAACTTCAGCCTCGTATGTCAGTTACTTTTCTGTCGATAGCGAGAGTAACAACTCTATATTTTTATTGTTTTAAACTATATCTTGACGTAAACTCCATTGAAGATTACTTAGAAGTCCTCAGATGTTCAGATTAAATTTTTCTCCATGTAACGTGTATGTGTATAGTATATATATATATATATATATATATATATATATATATGTATATATATATATAGCTTGAGGATAAATAGCAGTGCCAAGACCAGGAAGAACATTCTTATTAAACGAGCTTTCGAGGTTTAAAACCTCATCTTCAGGCTGAAAAAATGACAAGGATGAGAAATCACTAAAAAATTACATTAAAATGAATTGTCTTATTAAAGCTTCAGTAAGAATATAAAATAAAACGAACATCACATACAAACTTAAATATTAAAAATTACGAAAAACTAAAACAAAACGCAAAACATACAAAAACAGAAATAAAAATAAAAATAATTTGAAGGTAAACAAACTACACTCAAAAATAAAAATGGCTAACGACCCACTTTGTGTACCTACTATGAAACTATATGATAGCTAGTTGAATACCGGACGAGTTTTGTTCAATTCCGGTTTTCATTTTCTTAATAAACAGCGACTCTGAAATTAAAAGGTCCAGTCTATTTGAGCAAAAAGACAGTACTCTAAAATCTAGGTGAGTGAAAGGATGGTCCTGTGCTAAACTGTGTTCCCTTATGGCAGAAAAAGGTGGTTAGAAAGAGGAAACCTAGTTTCTAACGGAAAGACCTCTGTGTTCCAAAATTCTGTGTCTAAGCCAGCGGGAACTGGATCCCACGTATCGCAGACCACACTGCGAACAGGTAAACAAGTAAACGACACTCGAATTAAGTTCCACAGGAAGAAGCAGGCTTCTCCCTCAAAAGTGATCCTACAGTAAAAGGGTTAGTAAAAACAAATCTGAAACTAACTTGAGGAAAACTATGCTTAAGTATTTCTTGTAACTTTTTTCCGTGCCAAGTAGCTACTATGACCAAGGAAAGGCAGATTAATATACTTTACATCTTTACTAGCAGTACTGTACACCTGTCTGGGACAAAAATTTCTCATCTAGAAAATTTTTCAGAACTTTGTAAAAGACAAATACGGGATAAGAATTTTCGGAAAAAATAATTCTGGAGGAAGACCATGTCTTGATGAAATAAATTAAAATCACAACAGACATTGTAAGCTCTATTTATCATAGTACGTATTGAATTAATTTTAAACAACTTGGTGAAAAACTAAGATAATTCAATCCAAGCCCGTAAAAGTACTTTTCCTATAAACGGAAATCTCAAATTTACCTCTATTTCTGTGTACCTGAACATCTAAAAATTTATCCTGTTCTGTCTCACAAGTAAAAGAAATATTAGGATGACGAGAGTTAAAATATTCAAAAAATAAATCCACGTGTGAACGTTCCTTAAACACAAGGAAAGTGTCATCCACGTACCTACGGTAATACAAAGGTTTGAAAGCAACAGGGCATTCAGACATCCAAATCTTTTCACAATATCCCATGAAACAATCTGCATATACAGGTCCAAGGGAATTTCCCATAGCAACTCCATCTATTTGATTATATAATTTACCATCAAAAGTAAAAATGCCATCAGTTGTAGCCAATTGTAATAATTTTAGCAAATCTACTTTACTAAGTCCAAAAGTTGTTACGTGGTTTTCACATATATTATTAAGAATAATGTCAGTTGTTTCTTTTAATGGGATATTTGTGAAAAGAGAGGTTACATCAAAACTAGCCATTACAACATCTTGGTTAAAATCGAAAGAACACAATTCTTTGACAAACTTGGAAGAATTTGGGACATTAAACTCACTAAAAGTTAGAGGTTTTAAAACTGGAACCAGAAACTTTGACAAGTAATCAACTAAAGGTGCCAATTGAGGATATAATGGGTCTTAATGGGGTTTTCCTATTTATGAACCTTAGGTAGGCCATACATGTAACCGGGCTTTGACCCTGAAGCAAATAAATTACTATAGGTAACTTCCCCAATCTTATTTCTCAAACTTCTTAACATCCTATTTAATTTGTCTTCTAATTTCAAAATGTGACTCGCAATATCTACATTTAACATCCTAAATTTTGTATTGTCAGAGAGTATTTCATTCATTTTATCTAAATAATCAGACCTATTCATCAATACAACACCCCTACCTTTATCTGGCTTTGTAATAACAATACTATCATCGTTCTTAAGATTACGTAAAATATTGATTCTGTCTTTATTTAACTGATTGTCACCCTCCTTGCTACGATTAAAATTTTGAAAGGTTTCATTCGCAATTACAGAAATTTTGTTAAAAATAGAAACAAAGGTTTCACTACCACAAATGTCACAGTTTCTTAAAGTTGAACACAGTTTTTCAAAACTTAAAAAGTACTTAAAGAAATTGAATTTCAAGGGAGTCAAAGCAAACTCAAGACCAAGAGAAAAAACATCCTTTTCCTCTTTTGTTAAATTTCTGTTAGAAAGATTAAAAATTACTTTACTACTATCTATTTTCTTACTAACGTCCACACCTGGATTTCTCAACTTTCTGCTGTGTGTAAGCCTAATATTTCTTTTACTTGTGAGACAGAACAGGATAATATGTTGTCATTTTTAGATGTTCAGGTACACAGAAATAGAGGTAAATTTGAGATTTCCGTTTATAGGAAAAGTACTTTTACGGGCTTGGGATTGAATTATCTTAGTTTTTCACCAAAGTTGTTTAAAATTAATTCAATACGTACTATGATAAATAGAGCTTACAATGTCTGTTGTGATTTTAATTTATTTCATCAAGACATGGTCTTCCTCCAGAATTATTTTTCCGAAAATTCTTATCCCGTATTTGTCTTTTACAAAGTTCTGAAAAATTTTCTAGATGAGAAATTTTGTCCCAGACAGGTGTACAGTACTGCTAGTAAAGATGTAAAGTATATTAATCTGCCTTTCCTTGGTCATAGTAGCTACTTGGCACGAAAAAAGTTACAAGAAATACTTATGCATAGTTTTCCTCAAGTTAGTTTCAGATTTGTTTTTACTAACCCTTTTACTGTAGGATCACTTTTGAGGGAGAAGCCTGCTCTTCCTGTGGAACTTAATTCGAGTGTCGTTTACTTGTTTACCTGTTCGCAGTGTGGTCTGCGATACGTGGGATCCAGTTCCCGCTGGCTTAGACACAGAATTTTGGAACACAAGAGGTCTTTCCGTTAGAACTAGGTTTCCTCTTTCTAAACCACCTTTTTCTACCATAAGGGAACACAGTTTAGCACAGGACCATCCTTTCACTCACCTAGATTTAGAGTACTGTCTTTTTGCTCAAATAGACTGGACCTTTTAATTTCAGAGTCGCTGTTTATTAAGAAAAGAAAATGAAACCGGAATTGAACAAAACTCGTCGGTATTCAACTAGCTATCATATAGTTTCATAGTAGGTACACAAAGTGGGTCGTTAGCCATTTTATTTTTGAGTGTAGTTGTTTACCTTTCTTATTATTTTTATTTCCATTTCTGTTTTTGTATGTTTTGCGTTTTGTTTTAGTTTTTTCGTAATTTTTAATATATAGTTTGTATGTGATGTTCGTTTTATTTTATATTCTTACTGAAGCTTTTAATAAGACAATTCATTTTAATGTAATTTTTTAGTGATTTCTCATCCTTGTCATTTTTTCAGCCTGAAGATGAGGTTTTAAACCTCGAAAGCTCGTTTAATAAAGAATGTTCTTCCTGGTCTTGGCACTGTTATTTATCATCAAGCTAAGATTTACCAAGTAGCCGCCCCAATTACTGAGACTATATATATATATATATATATATATATATATATATATATATATATATATATATATATATGCAACAGTACTAAATATTCAATTGTCCTTGGTTTACAACAAATCAATCATGGCCATGGCTCACTTTACGAGTAGACTGCTGATTCTGTCTTTGGGTGTTGGGTCATCGGCAGGACCGGTGCTAGAAGTTGCGAGGCACAATGAGAAAATTGAAAATTGATGTGTATTTGTATTTCGTGTAGTATACTTGTCTTAACCAGAAAAAAATTATGTCTAATTAGAAAAAATATTTCCCAAGTGAAAATTTTCTGTTCACACAGCAAGCATGTTAATGTGAGGAATAAGGCTTTTTCATTCTTCATTCCTATTAGTTTCTATTAGTTTTATTAGCTTTTTGCAATCCCAATGTGGCTCTTCGCATTCTTCTACGTTGTGACTTCAGATGCATGCAGGTGTTAAGATTTCAATTTTCCTTCCCTAAATACAATTTGACAAACTCATTTTTTTTCCAGCCCGGAGAAGGTCTACTACTGACGGACGTCGTCAGGAACGTCTCGGAAGAGGTGACCAGCGTCTGGGCGAATGAGTCGTCTCCTGCCGAAGCTGAAAACACCTTTACCTGCCAAGAACAGTCCACTGGCGTGAGATATTTCCCTGCCATTTTATTCCCGTTTCTCTCTCTATTAAAAAAAAAAAAAGCAGTATTTCATGATCACACTCACCTTCTTTTGTAGTAAATCCCTGATCTAGTGGCTGGGCATGACATGCGTTTTTTAAAAAGTCCCTTTAATATCAAATTCTTACAAGTGAAACTGAGAACGAGTTCATAATGAAATTTTGACTTCCTGTTATCTTGTTTCACCTTATAACTTTCCCCCGTCTCTCTCTCTCTCTCTCTCTCTCTCTCTCTCTCTCTCTCTCTCTCTCTCTCTCTCTCTCTCTGTTTCAGCTTTAGACGCATAGTATAGGAAGATGTAACCCCTTAAATCCCTCTCTGACCTGTATTCTAATTATTCAGAAATTACTATTGCAAACATCTGTTTCCTTTTAAAGTAAAATTTAAAAAAAAAATAATGAGTTCACACGGGTGTGCTCTTTTCAGTTTTTTCGTCATCAAAATATGCATTTGGATGGGATATCTCATAATGTTAATCTAGATATGATATCGTCTTACACTGTGTACAGACAAGAGAAGCCATGCATTTTTAACTTCTCCAATACGTTACTGACAGAGAATTTTAGAAGTATGCGCCAAATGATTTCAAGCTGTTAGCAGAGTTAAAAGTTAATGATACTCTTTGCGCAATTACCAAACTGCATTTTTCTGAGAGCAAGGTCAAAATGTAATATTTTTTATGGCAGTGCTCTAGGCGAAAGTACCAGCTCTCACTTCCTGTTGCGTGTAACGCAGAAGGAGAATTCCAGAAGCTTATATAACTTCTCGTCTTTCATCTTCGGCCACAGAGTCGAATCTGCTTCACTATTGATCTTCTGTAGAATGTCCATTCTTTTGGTAAACCTTTCTAACAGCCCTCTAGAGTTAATATTTCTGAGACTCATTTCCGGGAAGGACTGGTGGATCCAGTCTACGCGGGGTCTGTTTCATGTTATCATAGCGGACGGTACAGCACTTATCCGCCAGCCAAACATAATTTCTACTAATACAGAGATATTTGAACTCTGTTCATAGATATGACTTAGTCTGACTTGACACAGGAGTCAAGAAATGGTTAAACAAAAGAAGATAAAAAAATTTTCACAAAGAGTCTGATTTTCTCTGTTACAGAGATGAGTGCAAAGCAATTTTCTTTGTAGAGGAAGAGGGACCATTGTTAAGGGGCACATCGTTACTATAAACAACTATAGGTTACTAAAGACACGGGTTACTGAAGACACAAAAAGATCTCTTCCAGCGATTCTAAAGGATGTTTACATCGAATCCTTTTTAAGTCCTTCCTGTCACAACTTTTTTATTGGTCAAACGATATAAAGACAGTAGAAGCGCATAAAAATGTATAAGTTATGCACAGAAGAGCACTGCAATTTTAGTAAAACTGCCTTGCTATTAAATGTATAGATGCCAACAAAAGGGTATATATAATAACATTGTGGAAGGAAATGATAGAATCCAGTTTTGTGGAAGAAACCTTTTGTAAAAATATGAATATCAGTTCAAGTGTGTGTAAATTCAATCTATTCCTTTAAAAAAAAGGTGAAATTTATCAGTGTCAAGGAAGGCAGTCTATCATGGGCCCAGGCAAAGATGTGAGCCCACCAGCATAGATGAACAAGATCTGATGAACTGACGACAAAACTCTGTGAGATGGGAATATTTTTTTCTAGCAGGCTTCATGTTCCTTTGTACATAATCTCACTTTTGCTGACATATTGTGAATTTCTCATTTTACGTATCAGTCCTCGTGAAGATGTCTCAGAAATTCTTAAGGTGAAATCGTTCATAATTCATTCCCAGTGTTTCATATATATATATATATATATATATATATATATATATATATATATATATATATATGTGTGTGTGTGTGTGTGTGTGTGTATACATACATACATATATATATATATTATATAATATATATATATGTATGTATGTATATACACAGACAAACACACATATATATACATATGTGTATATGAAATATATATACTATATATTGTGTTGTGTGCATGCAGAGAAAGTTCTGTTCTCACCTTCCCTGCTCAGTAATGTTTCTTTTTTAAGCTTTTTTCATAATATTTATAATCTGCATAGTATCTGCTCATATTTTAAACCCGCATTCATTCACACTTTACTTGCCTCAAAACCAATCCATTTTTTTTTGATGTTCTGTTCCGTGTGCGTATGAATATACTCGGTTTTTTTCATCTGTCCACCCGCCTGTGGTGTTCGCACATGGTAACACTACGTCCCGGGCTTTAAATAGTTATGCTATGTGTAAGTTTTTGGTAAATAAAAGGATATCTGGGTGTACATTTGCAACTGAAAAGTGTTTAAATAATTTACTGTATGCGAATTACACTGTTAATATTCGAAATAGGATATTGTTATTATTGTTGAATGTAAGCTGCCTTTTCGGGGTGGCGAATGGAACAGCCAGACGCAGTGGCGGGAAAATTGCTTACATTCAACAATAATAACAATATCCTATTTCGAATATTAACGGTGTAATTCGCATACAGTAAATTATTTAAACACTCTTCAGTTGCAAATGTACTCCCAGATATTCTTTTATTTACCTAAAACTTACACATAGCGTAACTATTTTAAAGTCCGGGACACAGTGTTACCATGCGCGAACACCACAGGCGGGTGGCCAGATGAAAAAAAGCCGAATATAGTCCCTCCTCTTTCATGCATCGTCCTTATTAAGTGCTGGAGGCTGTTTTATATTTCTTTCAAGAAGTCTGAACTTGAATATCCATCGAATGATTCTAATTTGATTCCCAGCGAAATACCTTTTCTTGATTGCAGTCCATCTGCGAGAGCATGATATATACTGCATGAAAAGGTTGGATTCATAAGAGTACTGGGCTATCTAATGTGATTGTAGGCTTGAGAAAATATTTGCAAATATCTATTTTATCATAATTATGTGAGTGTCACTCATTTATTTCAATACTGAATTTATACGTGTAAATCAGTAAGTACATGAACATCCATTTAAGGCGAAATTGTCATATGATAAGAGAATGGGCATCGGTTGTCTTAGGAAAGAATCTCTCAGGCTTTATGACGCTGATGTTTTAATCAGCCGCTTTCCAATTTGCACAGCAATGATCTGCCATGCAAAGAGCACTAGGAGTAAACACAAATATTTTTGTGATTTAACAACAAATTGTTGTATAAAGGAAATAAATCTGCTTCATTTATGAAGCCAATCCCCTATATAAAATGATGTACTGACTAATGTTTTAGAAACAATTTTCACAGATGTGCTTAATCCTGCACATGAATCGCGGCCAGCATCCAAAACCTAGTGCCAAACGAGCAACATACAGGGCTGTACACTATTTTGCATTTTGCTTGGCACTGGCAGATGACAAGTTCTGACAATTTCTGTTTCATGATGACCTTTCAGTTTCTATCCCCGGCCTTGTAGAGGGACTGGAAGTGGAGCTTTGTTGGCCCCAGTTCCCCCTTTGCCATTGCAGTGTTTATATCAGTGCAGGTAATGGTGAGCGCATCAGCACAACAAGAAATCAGATTATGCATTTGTTGTTATGTTAATCGATTTGCCAAATGAAGGACATGTGGAAGGTCTTGGTAGGACGCTGCACACGATGTAGGCTTATGCAAGGTAAACTGTCTCCTGAACAGCCATCACCTACTGTGCAGCAGGTAATTTCAAGAGGATCCTATCACAAATTGCAAGCACAAGCACCATGTTGTTACAATAAAAGAGAAATGAAAAATGGCAGCCAAGCAGAATGACACATAAGGATTATTTCGCCCAGGTTCACTGAAGATGTCTACAGAAATGAGGGGTTAAATCTGATATATCTTGCTAGCTCACAACAAAATAGTATACACGGCTTTGCTAAGAGGGGCCTCCTGTTTTACACCATCTCTGATTGACTTAAACAGTGATGCAAAGTGTTATAAAGCATTGATATGTATAAGTGGCCGGCGTTCTGAACTCGAACCGGTAGCTTAACTAGCGTTAGTGGCACCCGGGGCAGACTCTGGAAATGCTACCCCATTCCCGTGTTAAAAAGTACCAAAATGGTGAAAATTCAATGCACATTTCAAACCTATCATCTCAATTATTTATTTGATTTTATAAAGTGAAAACAAAAACAATACAGCAGATATACAACGGAACCCTACGCGGTTTGTTAGAGGCGAATTTGCTCAAAATAAGCCAGAGTGCTCCCCCCACCCCCGACAGTGTAGCCCGGGGAAGACCGCCTCCTCGCCTTAGTTACGCCACTGATCCTAACAAATCTTTAATAGTAATGGAGTAGGAAAAAAAGGAAAGAGTAGTTGGAGGTGAGTCACGCTGGGAACATTATTCGTGAGTTCACACTTAGTAACCAAGCTCAGGTTAATTGGTTCTGCACTATCTCAAACTCGAAACTAACTAAGTCTAATCTTAAGTTATAACATGAAAATAAATGTATGAATCGAAATTCGTTTCACTTGCATGAATAGGTCGTGTAATATACTTCAAGGCAATTTTAAGAGTTCTGCACATTAACAGGTAAGCCTCAAATGTAAATGGCCATAATAGGCGCTGTTTTCATTCTGACAGACAACAGTAATATTGTCACTGATATTGTATACATATTTCTTATTTGTCTGCTGTGTACAGGTTTCCATAATAGGATTAATTCTAGGGGAATTTGTGCAACAAATGAAAACAAAGCAATAAAACATTGATATGCCTAGTAACTAGAGTAGAAATCAAACACCTACAGGATAGGACACAAGAGATCCAGATTGAACTCGATTTCACACTTGAGTTTGTTGCATTTCTTAGCTTCAATATACAAAGAATTTTGTTTTCGAAAAGCAGTAAACCCCAATTTGTTACAAAATCTCACATCCTTGTGTAAAGGATACCATGACTGGTAGCTCGGGAAAAAATACCCCCCCCCCCCGCCCCCCCCCCCCCCCCCCCCCCCCCCCCCCCCCCCCCCCCCCCCCCCCCACAAACGGCAGCATAATAGCATCAACGTTTGGTCTCATTGATTCAAGCTGGAGATTATGGGGTTTTCCCGAATCTCTGATTAATCAACATCCCCATAATCGATCAAAATAACACCGTACTGAATTAGCTTTCATTTTTCACTTCCTAGTCCACCGGGTGCATGAATGCGAATGGAAGAATTTCTACAAAAATGGTGGGATGCACATCTTATATTCGGCTTCTTCTCTTTGTAATAATGCTAATATAATTCAAATCTGTTGATCAAAATTCTAAAGAGAAACATCGTTCCATTAGGCAATCCTAGTGGCCGACACCCTGCCTGCAACAGTCATAACACTGGCTAGCCCTCTAATTCTGCTGTGGGAGGTGAACATCCGAGTGGCTCTGGTCACAGTACTGTGCGCGGCGTCCTATCTGATATTAGGACTGGCTCATCCACGGCACGTCTTTTTAGGGGTGGCTCTAGCATCGGCCTCCAGAGGGTTCTCAGATTCCGCCTTCCTTGGCCATGCTTCACATTATCCCAAGTAAGTCGCAGTTTTTATGTCTTCCAGTCGAATCAACCATGTTTGATAATGTTGATAACAGAACTTCAAAAACCTTTTCATAGAGGAAAACAAACTGTCGGTGCAGTAGGCTTCATGAAACCTGACATGTAGGTGAAAATAGCGGTCCAGTACTTATTCATCCTCGGTATCGCGAACGGTAAGAATCTATTCCAACTTCTACTTAACCACTCTGTCTCTGTCTGTTAAATTATATACTTTAGTTGCACTGAAACAGATCCGTGTTGGTGATTGTATTTATATAGATCTAGTGAATGTCACATACTGATTTCGATTTCATGTTTGCTTGACTAAAGGTGAACCCCTTTATATACATTATCATTATTATGGAAATCTGAAGTCAGACGAGAAACTAGCAAAGATAAGATACGCCCTGTCATTTTTTGCTCAATTCATTCAGCGTCCAAATTTGCAACAAAGTTCCGGCGTAGGAAAGTCCATCTTCAGGCCTCTGTTAGAATAAAACCATCTGCATTTCAAGGCTAACCATATGCAAAATGTAATTGATCAAAATAGCAAGAAATATAAATTAATCTGAAATTATGTTGCTAAACTCCTTTATTTGTATTTAAACTGTTTAAAATGTTTTACATAGAACGTCTCCAGTTAAGGAAAAAGTGTCAGAGTGAACGCAATTTCAAAATCAATGACAGTATTCGCATTAAAAAAAAAAAAAAAAAAAAAAAAAAAGAGGGGGGGGTGGCTGATCTGTTAAAAAGTCTTTGAATATTCCCGATAATGAATTGAACCACCAACCCTCAAAATTCATTTATCATTAAGTTACTTATTTTTTCTTTGAATATATAACAAAATTTAGAACAGTACATGATCTTGTCTTTAAACTGCGGGGTTTCATTTTGCCGTTAATGGGGGAGTTATGCGCCTTTCTCTAAAAATACACTGTCAATATATCTGTCATTGTTGAAGATGTCCTGAAAGAATAACTGTCTCTTTACGTAAATGATAATAATTCGAAGATACCCATAAAAGGGGAGGAGAAGAGGGGCGTGGTCTATTTAGCATTTTTTGACAACTGGGATAAAGTATACTTTGGTCAGAACGGCAAATCGTGGAAGGAGAGAGCAAACCAGCATAAGCAGCACATTCGCCATGACAACCAAGCCTTAGAATTGGCCAAACGCTACTGGAATTACACCCATAACATCAAGAGGAAAAATATGGATTTCATATATAATAAGAAGAATAAAACATCGAGGGTGATCGTAGAGAACGAGCTCATCTCTCTCGTACAAACGATGGAAGGCGGCGTTGAAAACAAGTTTGAGGACAAGATGATTTTCGAGATCACCTATCAGACTTTGAAGAACATGAACGAAAAGACTGACACAAAGGGAATACTCCTGAACATCGGAGGTTTAAGCATACGGTTACACAGATCAAGAAGACTGTAGGCAAGGGCAGGAGGAGTTGGAGGTCACGAAGAACGGGGTGGGGAGGCCACCACAGGGGTTAGAAATAGAAAAAACTGGAAAAGAAAATGTATGTTTTCGGAAGATTGTACTTTGTACGCAAAAGAATCTGGAGTTTAAATCATCCCATCTTACTGAACCCTAACGCCAGATTATATATATATATATTTTTATATTATATAATATATATATGTATATATGTATATATATATATAATATATATATATATATATATAATATATATCTTATATATAATACATATATATATATATATGTGTGTGTGTGTATACAGAAGGATCCACATTAACACTCTTGATTAGAAAGATGAAATGTAGTTGTAAAAGTACATAGAGAGCTTATAGTTTCGACTATCCTTCTGCGGAGTGATCAAGTCCCAGAAGGATGGACGGAAGCTATAAATACATTCCGTCTTTCTAATTAAGAGTATTACCGAGGATCCTTTTTTAGATAACAAGTTAGCACTATACGAAGTTTTATATTTCGTATATGTATATATTTATATATATATATATTATATATATATTATATATATATATTTATTATATATATATATATAAATATTATATAGCGTGTGTTTATAACATACATACATATATATAAGTATATATATATATATATATATATATATATATATATATATTATCTATATATTTATATATATATATATATTTATACATACATGCATACATATATATATATATATACACAGTATCCACTAGTATGTATGTGTGATTGTAGTAACCACAGTGCCCCATTAACTGTTAACTACTCAAATTCTTTGCACTATTCGGATGCGCTTGTAACTACAAAGCCAGAGAATCAAATGCAAGAATATGAAGCAGTTCTGGTGTCAGCAGTAGGATTCGAACCCGCATCCGGAGAATCAGGAACTGCAGAGTTGATCTGTTTCAGAGGTTGCATGTTGTCGACATGAGACAAGATCAAATGCTAATCTAATGAAATGTTAATTGATCCTCTTAATTCTATCTGTATTGTGGGTACCGGGCTGCTCCTACCTTTTCTGAGAGAGGTGAGACTGTTCAGATTTCTGATACTTCTTTTTAAAAATTTGATGCATGGTTCATTGACCATGAATTCCATGCATCTCAGCTATTAAAGCTTTCTTGACCCCATCTGGAGCGTTGGTCTCTTGCTGGGGCTTCTTTGTCTTCTTCCTTAGAAAGGTTGAATCAAAGACAATTCATATCATCAGTGTTCCCAGACTCACTTTTTTTCTTGGTCCCCTTCCTCCCAACTTGCAAATTAACTTGTCTCTTTCTTTGTGTAAATACTATCTGAGAAATCCCCCTTATCTCAGCGGCTATCTTTTCCTGTGTTCAGTCTAAAAATTGGTAAACCTTGAATTCTATGACTCTGTAACTGTTTCCATCCCCTAATCGTCATATTTCTGTTTTCCTTGATACATAACTTCTATTCTTTTAAGGGTAACCTAACACTTCCTTTCAGAGTTGAGCACCAACCTCCATTTTTTTGTCCCTTTTCCTTGTTTTCTTAGGTACTTGGCTAAAAAAAAAGTGTCAAGTTTCCCATTCCATCTGGCTTCACCCTTTGCCTAAAATGTGAGAAGAAAGGTCTACCTCTGTCAGGCCATAGGCTGATTAGGGCTCTAAAATCTCTAACCAAATAACTCAGACTGGTGAACTAGACAACAGTACCCTTCCTCCATAACTTTGAAAATATATTTCAGCCCCATTGGGTCCCATGGCAGCTCTTTTGACGCAAAACAGAATCTTGATGATCCTAAAAGCAGTTGTTTTAAATGTCTCACCTTTGCGTTAATTCTAATACGCTCACCTTACCTTGTTGGGAGGTCTTTCCAAACATATTCCAGTTCAGTCCCCAAGCCATGCACTGTTCATCATTATACCTAGTATTGAGTTATCAACTTTGGCCAGCTCCTTCTACCCCCTCATTGCTTCTTCCTTGGTCTCATGTTTTCCCCTGATATCCAGCTTCTGACTCCTAGATATACTGAGCAACATTATTCATCCCAAAAGTTCTATAGACCGCAGGGTCCTAATATTCCATTATAGCTCTTTTTCATGTTTATATTTCATAAGATTTCCAATATCTATTATGTCACTCCCTACACCAGTGACTTTGAGGCTTCCCAATTTCACCCTGCATAAAGGTTTGATCCGCACCTTTTCAACTTATCCACCTACAAAGCACAGATTTTGTTTACCCTGTTTCGTTTCTCACTCTTCATTTTTCTTGTCTTCCATGAGCTCCACATTAAACTCCCAGATTCCATTATCCTAGTTTGAAAAACAGAACATATTTCTAGGGCCCATTCAAGTCCAGTGACTGACAGAATCATTTTGATATTTATAGAGAATTACTCAGACTTCTTACCAACGAGTTCTTACAACAATTGGCACAGATCAGTGGGGCTTAGAAATCTATAGGGAAATTTCATGTCTCCAGTACATTTGATATCTATTATCTGCATGACAAGGATATATACTTGAATCTTAAATTTTAGCATTCATGGGTAATGTTCTTGGCAATATGCCTTAAAGTCTGATGACTTCATCTCCCTGGGAAATTCTACCTATCTAAGATCTGGTCTGCTTTTAGTGCCACTCTAACAAACATTATGACTATAAATAATGGGGTCTATGAAAACCTTCAACAAATTCCCAAAATTTCTCCTGAAAATCATATATTGGCAATTGAAACAGATCTAGCCATCCAGAATGACTGCTGGCCTAAACGCATATGAAGAAAGCTATATGAGAGACAGAGTTCATGAAGCCCTTCTCGTCTATGTAGACTTCGTTACAAAACATAGTCACTAAGCGGGATCATCAGAGACTTCCACCAAGTGGGTCCCCAGTTCGAGTTTGCTTATACAGCGATAGTGTCTCCCTTGCACATGAGCTTGCTGTTTTTGTGAGTTAGGGATGGAGTGTTTTGTGGCGGTTGGAGGTACATGGATGGGTGGGTACTTAGGTGTACCTGCTGAGATATCAATTACCAATGCCTTGTTCTGAAAAGTCTCACTTAAGCGGAAAGGGGCATATGAGTGCTGATCATATGCATGATTCTGTTCAGTCTCTAAGCCTGCCCTATCCTCTGAGACCTAATGACAAACTTTTGCATTTTATAGTTAATGTATTCACAGAATTTACCTCAATAGAAATGGAGTAATATTCTTAATATTGGTAAAATAAAATACTACATGGATTACAGTTTAGATGTATTAATTGAATGGGATGGCATCTTAGTGACAGGACTTCCATGGTATTTAGAACAAATAGGTTCCTCTTGAACATAATCAACTAATCATTTTTATTGCCATGGTCAAGTTTGTGTAATCACTCATTTTAAAAATATTCAGAACTGTTTCCTCTACAGGCAGGTACTTTCAACGTGGTCTGCTGGAACAGGTGCGGCTACATTCCTTGGACCCATGCTGTATTCAAGCCTTACCACTGGAGGGCTTGATCCACGTCATGCACTTCTGATATTCCTAGCAATACCTGTAATAACAGCAGTGAGGTATTTCAATTTTGGCCTGTCCAAGTTATTCCAGTTTCTTCGATTTTATCTATGTAACTATCTGTGACTCTTCCATAATTCATATTCCATGACAACACAAATATTAACAGAGTCAAATTATTATGATCATAATCATATCTTATAACCTCCCCCTGTAAATTATGCGGAGCACTTCAAAAATGTGGAACCCAGAAGGTGTTTCTGAATTTTCAATTGATGCTTGAGTTACAGCACATGTTATTTTCAGTGTCATGAATATTTGGTTTCAGGACTCACGAGTCTAGGTAGGATTGAATTCTTTTTTACCCATATTTGGTCATTCAGTACGGGGTTTTTATGTTTGAATTTGTTTGTTTGTTTGTTTGTATGGTGTTTTAACGTTACATGGAACCATTCGTTATTCAGCAACGGGACCAACTGCTTTACGTGACTTCCGAACCACTTCGAGAGTGAACTTCTATCACCAGAAATACACATCTCTCACACCTCAGTGGAATGTCCGAGAATCGAACTCGCCGCCACTGAGATGGCACGCCAACACCATACCGCTCACGCCATTGAGGCGCTTTTTATGTTTGAAGGAAACTTGTTAACCGGACACACTGAATCCCTCTGACTTGGCTTTAACCTTTATAGAAAATGCACCATGAACCCTGCAATTCTCAGAACTAAAGTTTTATCAATTTCTATGTAAAAAGATGTGTTAAGGACACTCTCTTTGCCAATGTCTGAATGATAGCCGAAGTCTTCGTATTTTGGGACATAAGAAATTGAATTGGCCAGATATCTCAACTAGCATTATCAACCTCATGGATCTCTTATGCTGGAAATGTCACAAGATGGTTTCCATATTATCAGAACTTCTAGATGATGTGATCGCAAAATCCAGCTAGTTGTGTGTACTCATACAAACAAATAAACATTCATGAGTTATACATAAATACGTGGTTGTTTTCATTATGGGCTTTATTTGTTCATTTCTCCTTCGGCTTATCAACCTCATGGCATGCATCTCTGAATCTGATTCAGCTTTGCTTAAACTAACATAATCTAATCCTACCTGCTCTAAGAGAAAAATTTTTATAGCATAATTCTTGAGAGAGATAATTTTAATGAATATTTTTTTCGATCTTATTCAAATGTTTTTTTATCATCCAAGTCTTTTCGATTGACATTTAACGCAGAGAAAAGAGGAAGTGAAAAAAAAGGAAAGAGGAAGAGAAGGGTAAAGAGAATCCCCACATTACTATACTCTGTTTTTTTTTCTCTGTCCATCCGCCTGTGGTGTTTTTGTATGGTAACACTGCGCCCCGGGCTTTAGGTAGTTACATTCAGCTTACATTCAACGATTATAATAATTCGCATACAGTAAATTATTAAAACACTTTTCAGTTACAAATGTACACCCAGATATCCTTTTATTTACCTAAAACTTACAAATAGCGTAACTATCTAAAGCCCGGGACGCAGTATTACCATACAAAAACACCACAGGCGGATGGACAGATGAAAAAAAACAGTGTATAGTTGCATTATCACAGAGGTGCATTCTGGTGCACATACCCCTCCCCCCTAGGTTTAGCCATCATGGCTCATAAATGTCAAACAATTGCTGACGCATTCGATAAGCATCATACAAGATAATATCTGGTTTAGAGTTAACTTGCTAGGCCTTGCTGTGTTACCCATAATCCGGTCAGAAATTTATAACTATTCTGGAGCAGAACCTAATTTATTCATGAAATAAGCATGGCACACTGTAAAAGGTAAGCCCATTCCACTAAATATTATAACCAATCGTAATTTTTAAAAATGCTGTTTCTGTTCGTAAGTGATTTATATAGGTTTTCTTTTCAGTACAGAGAAATATTACCCATACCCTTTCTAACTTCAACAATAAATTGATGTTAGTGATTAATTTTTGCAATATTTTGGGTTTCTCAAGACGAAATGTATAGGCAAATCCTCTAATACCCACCAGTTCACACCAATTTTTGCTATTTTAATGAAACCAAAAGAACATGAATGGACAATACATTTAGATTTCATGATGGCACTGCTATCACTGCCAAGGGAACTACTTAAAACACAAACTAATATTATTACAGAACAGAATTTAGCATAATTTTAATTAACATGTTTACAACAACGTTACAAGCGCCTCAGTGGCGTGATCGGTATGATCTTGACCTGCCACCTTGGTGGCCGCGAGTTCGATTCTCGGGCATTCCACTGAGGGGTTAGAGACGTGTATTTCTGGTAATAGAAGTTCTCTGTCGACGTGGTTCGGAAGTCACGTAAAACCGTTGGTCCCGTTGCTGAATAACCACTGGTTCCATGCAACATAAAAACACCATACAAACAAACAAACAACAACTTTACATTCTACTTAGCAGACTTCAGCATTTCAAACCAGCAAAATTCTCGAAGGTTTTATGTAATGTTATCATATGAAACGGAGGATCATGGGTATTGACTTTACATGACTGAACTTTTCGCTTTCTTTCTTTCTTTTTTACTCTTAACAATGGCAATTATTTTAACAGGGATTCCTTTCCTGCTCTACAAAAAGTTTCTGTTGCAACTGCTCAGACAACCAGATGTAATATTCTTGAACATCTGATCTGGCCATGCTGGTTGTGTTGAAGATGCAGGCACAAGCTTGTCATCATCCATAACCTGTGAATGGTCCCAGATATGTTTAAGCAATACTGGATATTTTCTCTATATGTGTGGACAGAGCTGTCCAGTAGACACCCAGCAAACAAAAAAAAAAAAAAGCTTGTGAACTCTCAGGTTCTTCAGCTCAGACACCCTCAAATCATCATCCCTCTCCATGACCACAGCCACCAGCAGATCTCTGATTTTCTGGAAGATGTCTGTTGTCATTATGTTTGAAGGATTCTCATGAACATCACCAAGCACTTGTAAATGCACCTCTTCCAGTTTGTCTTTTTACCAGTGAAGAAAATAGAAAACTAGTGATATTGTTCCCAAATAGGCTTGGATGAAAGGAAGTGTTATATATTGCACTGAGAGCAGAGCAGATTCAACCTCACGATCAGGCAGATAGCTGGGTGGTGTGGGTGGCACCCATGTGCTCAGAAGTTCTTTGAGAAGTGCAGAAGCAAGCATAGTACCCAGATGAAACAAAGACATCTGTGTCGCATGCATTGATGATTACTTTTACCACTCCCTCTTTCTGAAAGCTGTGGTCTACATGTAAAATAACTATTATCTACTTCATACTGATTAAATTGGAACTTTGCAATGTCATCCACAATACCATTTGACACAAACCCACTCTTTGTTTTCTCCATGAAACCATCACCTGGATAGAAATTAGTTGAACATGATGACTTCAGCTCTTCACTGTGGCTTCATGCCTTACACAAAAAGCTCAGAAGTGCTGTTTTGTTAGCAGAAACCAAGAAAAACATTTGTGGATCAGGAACCATGGAATGCTCACAGATTTTAAACACCTGTGCTTTTCATTTCTTGGCATACTTGTGCTGCTTCTCTGAAGCTTTGAAACTGCTTCGGCTGTACTGGTCACGTAAGTGGATACTGGCACTCACTCTAGGAATACGGTCCAGAAATTTTGTGGAGGTATCACTTTGCAATTGCTTCAAATGTCAAGACCACCAGAAAATTTCAAACATAGCAGCTACAACCACAGATGTTTTGAGCTGATCCTGTAGAAGTTGGCAAACTCGTTCACCATGGTTTCCTTATTCATGGCTCTGACTAATGTGGATTTTGTTCCAACTGCTCTCATTGTGCCATCAACATTGAACAATGAGGAAATGTGTTGTGTCCATGCATTTATGATATCAACTTCATATCCACAGATGATTGATATGGCAGTCATCAGGCAATTCTTTCATCCTCTGGCTGAAGACTGGCATCCTATTTAGTACATATTTTTAGAATGCCACATCTACAACTGCATCACATAGGAAGGTGTCATTGGTGCTTGTACATATCCACGTATGTCTCCTAAATAGCATCAATGGAGCAGTTTTGTGTGGGCATGTGACAGAGTTTGCACCCATTAGCATTCCTAAAGTGTTGTTAATGTGATTGGGCAGCAGCTTCCCTTGTCCAATCCCACCTGAAGAGAGCCCTAGCATGTGTCTCCCAGTCTACTGTAGGAATGTTGAGATACTATGGGTACCATGTGATGAGGCTCAACTTGTGCTGTGCCTTCCCAATTACACATCATTGAAGCAGTGTCAAGGATGGCCAGATTTCTTGGTGATTAACACCATTCATGAACACCAATATTTGGCGTTACTTGCAGTGATTACTCAGATACCCCCCCCCCTTTTCATTCGTTATTTAACTGTTCTCTGAGCTCCAGTTTCCACTGATGTTAAGGTGTGTCGTGCATGGAGATATCACCTCATAAGGTGAATGAGGTGGGGTTTGCCTCAACCTCAACCATTGTAATGCCGTGTCCACACGGTCAAACTCTGTCTGCAGACACAAAGACATTGTCTGTAAATGGGCAATTTAAGCTGACAAAACCACGAAATGTCCGTTTTTGCTCTTAAAGAAGGCACAAACAATGCCCTTGTTCCGACTTTGAATATGAAACGACGACGCTCCCAGACACAAAATCAGTTCTATCCTGACTAAGTTAAGACCGTTTTTTATTTTTTCTTAAATTTATTACTGTGCATCATGTCCAACTCAAACACGCATTGGTCTCGGGATAAAATTATTGAATTAACTGAATTATTGCACGAACACGGATGTTTGTGGAAAGTAAAGGCCTGTCCACATGAGCGGGCTTGATCGGCGTGCTCCGGGGTTGACGGGCAAATTCTGGCGGGCTTACCCGTGAATGTTGTCCACACAGGTGAGGCGATGGAGAGGTGGGCGTGCCCGACGATGCCAGTAGTGTGTTCAGTGCGGTACGATACACATGGTGCCTACTGCAAGGAAGATACTGTGTAGCATGAAAATTGCTTTGTGATGGATGAAAAAGAAGAAAAAGAAGAGGATATGGTGCAAAGAATGGCTTGGTAAAAGAAGTGTATATGGTTAACGTACGTCTGCCAGGGTCGAAGCTCAAGCCATCGGGCACCACCATGGTGATTTTGCTATTAGACCTGTTGGGCAATTTGACGGTTTGCCTGTCAAGTGTGCCCATTAGAGGGGAGTCCGCCAATCAGGCCTGGTCATGTGGACAGGCCTTAAGAAGTGTTTCTTGTAGGGCTAGAAACCAATGTGATGCAGCCCTCAAAAAACTTATACAAACTCAGAAACCAGTACCGTAGGGAAATGAGGCCAATGAAAATGTCAAAGAAGTTGGGAAGTGGAACAGATGGTACATACACGCCAAAGTTGTGGTGTTTTAATTATCTATCTCTTTTAAATGATAGCGACACTACAGGACTGTCTGTATCGAATATGCCAAGCAGCGATAACCAATCCTCTGATCATTCCTGCAGGTACCCTGCTGAGGAGGTTTTAGGTGAAGACCATTCCGACTCTGATATGAAATAGTTTTATACTGAATATATTTGTTCTACCTATGAATGATAATAAAATGACAGTGCACAATAATTGATGAGTAGGTACTAGGTCAGATATCAGTTGTTTTTAATATTCCACATGCTCAAAAAGGGTCAAAATCATTAACCCATTAATCTCTCCCTTGTAACTAGTTTAGCACCCACCAGCAGTATTGTTTAATGAGTTTTTACTAATTTAGTGGAATAACAGAGTTAGCTGTGCCGGTCGGGGGTAGCGACTGTAGAGTAAGCATTACTAAAGGGTTTTTGCAGCGTCCCACTGTGGTCCAGAATTGCTTACCGTAAGTCTAAATTTTATATTCAAATCAAATCAATAGCTGGCTTTACCGTCACAAGACTGAAAAGAGTAGAAATTGACTATATTAAGGGAAAAGAACATTTACCAATTTCATAATTGGTTACTTGTTTTGTTTAATTGTTATCACAAACTGTAAATGAAAGATATTATAAAATTAAACACTAATCGTTTTTGGGGTTTATTGTGAATTAGTATTGGTTAAAAAACTGATTTCATAACTCCTCTTCCTAATATGTCACGTCGTTTCAACCGCTCTGCAATCCACTTTTTTTCTATGAAGGGTTCTCAGTTTCTTCTTTATACATTCACCAATTATTATGGTGTAGAGCGTTCTTCTTTTTACGGAAGACTCCGACCATTGTTATTGTACCGTACTACACTACCACAACCACACGCTGCCTCAACTTGCTGCCGACTGATTAGTGACCGATTACCTAAAGCCCGTAACCCACCTGTCCGGTAGCTCTGCCATTTGGACGAACTTTTGGTCAGCGTTTGCATACTTTGTATGGTAAAGACAGTCTGAAGACAATTCGACCGTGTGGATGCGGCATGTCTCCCTGTCTGTGATGAGGTCAGCACTTAAAAATGATGAAGTGGCTTCTGTCACCACATGCCTTTGAATGGCTTTGTGTTACAAAAGCATTTCTTGCACCAAGCCAATTCATTTTGAGGGCAGGTAGTAGAATGTTGAAGCTCCTTAGAAATTTACAAAGTAGACTTCCTGTTTGATTATACAATCACTCAACAGATCTCAAAGGGTTGGAGAAAAGGTAAACTACGGTAATGTCAGTCAGTCTATCAAGCATCCCATTGAAGGATGACATGAAAGCTTCCTGCATCGTACATACTCGGGGTCATGTTTGCAACTGCACATATAAATTCATACTCCATATCGCAATTGTTTTGGACCCTCTGATAACTACCCTATTGGCTAGCAATAATTGTTCTCAATGCCACATATAAAGCAGATAGTTTCATCAGTGGCTTCCTGTAGCCCCTCCACTACTTCAAGTGCTGGTTTTCTGGCAATTGTAATAGACATTTTTTCTTGGGCATGATACCCTGCTAGGCTCGTGGTTCCCACCACAGCTGCCATAGATGGGGCCAGTTAAGTACCACTGCATTGTGTTTTGTTGCTGCAATATGCTGGATGGTATTTATACCATTACCTGGATCAGCCATGAATTGCCTATTACAACAGTTTCTCACCATTTGGTGTGATTGCTCTTGTGGGCTACTTCATATATATACAACACAATGTCCAGAGGACATCAACACAAAGCAACATATCATACATTTAAAAAGTCTGTCTTTTTAACTTATCATAGAAACCTACTATGAGCTGCCTTGATAACATGAGCTGACTATTTCATTCCAGTTTTGCATTGCACCACAAAGACGTTCTTACAATGCACTGTCTGACTAGTGCTTGAAGTACAATAACCTCAGTGAAATATAGTGTCACATATCTAATCCATGGCCTGAAAGGAAATAATAATATATCTCAGGCTATCCTATCCCAAAAGGCTTAGAATCCACATTGCAATTCAATCATAAGTGCGTGGGACTGTGACAATGCAATGGGCTGGCTAGGAAGGAACTCTGTCAGCAGATCTCCAGGGCTTCCAAGCCCTGTGGCAGGGAAATGATGGTTTACTTGACATATTCCTTTGCCATAGTCTGGCTACTCACTGCACCGTATTTGGTTCCAGGGACAGCCATTCAGAGAGCAGGACCCTTATTGAATGAGTATCAATGTAGTACAAGGTGCCAGCGAGAATGATTTGAGGAGTTGCATTGGTGCCAGACTGCTGTCTTCATTATTTATTGTCCTTCTGGTTATCAGTTATTATTTTCGGATGAAATTGCTAGCCCCATGCCTTTTCCACCTCGGCACTAACCTACAACAGTCAACTAATAATCATCTATATAATTCACTTTGGGTTTTAGTGTAATATGCCTAAATCACTCCATCTCTCCCAAGAATCAAACCTGGGATCCCTTGCTGTTAAGGTTAGTGTCTTAACTATGTGTTTGTACCAATAGAGAGTAGAGGTTTAAATGCTTCTTAATCTTCCGATGAACTTAGTTTTCAAAGGCAGAGGGACATAACTGGAAAGCTGTCAACGAGGATTTTTCACAGACGCTATTTCCAATTATTAAAGTTAAACTGGTCTTGGAAAAACATGGTAAATGGCCCTGTTTAGAAAAACCAAAGTACGCCTATACCATGCACAGGACTATAATATTTTCTGGTTCACATATCCTTTTCCTTAGTTGTCGCATGATTTCCGTACAAACCGATAACATTCGTCCAATGGAATATCTAAAAATGAATGGGGACAATCCATTCATTTTCATTCAGTTACTGCACCTTTCGATCTTGGAAATATGTATTGTTGAAAATAATTGACAATGGCGCCTAAGCAGTTTAGATAATTCTGAGAAGAGGAACCTGCCAGTCCTCTTTCACTAGTTCTGTAAAAGGAACAAAAACAATAGTGAATGCAGTAAACACTAAAACCTCCTTATATAAACCGAAAAGAACGACAATTATTCAGATAAGAATAATGATGAATAGAAACCATTTTTCCAGAACTCCAAAGCAGTTCAGCGAAACCAGTAATACTTAGGCTAGGAGAACGTGATGCAGTTCCACGCGTCCCAGCGTCAGTCGCTCATGAAAAACAACCGAATTGGGAAGGGGTTTCAATCTCTTCTAGAACTCCTGCAATCATTTTCCGATAATGATATTGGAGTGGAACTGGTAATCTCATACCGCATAAGATTTAAGGCTACGCTCTTGAATCAGAAGCAAGTGTTTTACGACGATTATGTCTGTTAATTCCAACTCGTTCATTTCAGGTATGCAGTGATTTACCAAGATCCTTTTGGGTCTTTGAGTTGTGGGAAGCAGAATCTCATCATTTTGAGATTTCTTTCCATGAATCAGTAAAACTGGATCATAGATGTTGCCAAAATGTTATCAGTTATTATGTTTCTTGCAATTATTTACCTCACCATCATTGTCTCTTCCCTGTTCACTTTGAGCGATCCCTTTGCAGTTGGTTCAAAATGTTTACTCTTCCTCTTGGGGATATTTTGTAAATGTTTAGCTGATTTCGAGGTAATCTGTCTGCTTTCCTTTGGCTTCTATCCATTTTTCTTTCTTTATCCATGCACTCTTTTGTCGAAATATATATCACATAAGATTCAGTGCTTTATCATTACTGAGAGATAGAAACTGACAGACGGAACAATGTACATTTTGGTTTTCCAAACAGTTTTTGGTGTCTCTTGGGCCACTACGAGAAGGATGTGAGCGGGAAAGAAACAGAGGACCTTGGTGAGCTTGAAGCAGCCAAGTCAGATCAAGAATTAGAAGAAAAGAAGAGCGAGATGAACCGATTCAAGGAAAACATTTTAGTCTTTATGGTAAGGAATCATTGTTTTAATTTTGTGGCATGTACAAATGGTCAAGGTGGGCAAGAAATCTCTAGTATTTTAAGAATCTGGATGCTTTAGATTTATAAAGAATTCCATATAGTTTACATGGATGGGTAGGGGCTTACATTATGTATAAATCATTAGCTTTAAGTCTCCCGCCCATTTGGTAGGAAGAGAACGCAACCATCGCAAATAAATGTGCCAAGCAACATTTACACTACTTTCTTGATTTGTAAAGATAATCATTAAAATTAGATTGTTTAAGGTCTGTTCGCGGTGATTTACTTGTTGGAAGGACTGTATTGTTACATTTTTCAATAACCTGCAAGGAAAAAAATCATAATAAAAAAAAACTAGCGATCCAGTTGCCTAAAGCGCTCCATCAACCCTTCCCCCCAATATCCCAGACTACTCTGTCGTCCAAACGCCATCTTACTTAACAGAGAGCAGCATTAACGATATTTTAAAAATTCACCAAACTGACAAGCAAAGCCTTAAAATGCATGTTTATAGAGCATTTTTTCCTCAAAGTGACTTTATCTTTCATTTCCCAAAATATTTGCATAAACTTGTGTTAAACAATGTATGGTTCTCATTGGACGTAATTACTTCCAAGGTAAGTAAATTCGATACCATGGGATGTTTTGCTAAAATTATTGTAAATACACACACACACACACATATAATATATATATATATATATATATATATATATATATATATATATATATATATATATATATATCAACGCTATTACAACTGTACCTTGGATGCCTTCTTATGTCAGCGTTCCAGTTTTACTTGATGCGAAATTCTTTACTAAAACGCGACAAATCATCAGAAATTATTGTCCGGTCATAAAATAAAATAACAGCCGCATTCCCAACAAACCCACTGACAATTCAATCTAATTTTAAATATAAAGACAAGCTGAACAATCTCTTGGCATTTAACATGGTTTGTTGATATACTTGTCCCACATGCGATCTAGGAAATTATATTGGAGACTCAAGAAGATTCCTCCAAGGTCCAAATAGATTGCAATGAGGAGGTGAGTTTTCGTACTGGAGTTGAATTATCATCTGTTTTCCAGCATCCGTGACCATGTAAAGAGATGCAAAAGTAATACTGAACACAAACACTAAAATTCTCGCAAAAGCGTCTTCTCCGCAGCAGCAGCTAGCGGTCTCCGAATCACTTTATAAAAACGACTGTTCCAAACTCAACCAAACTTGCCCCGCCCTTCTATGGTACTAACCCGGCGTAAACAACGAACATGCCTTCGTTATTTCAGTTATTTGTCTTCCTTACTTGAATATCGTTGGTGCTCTTTTAATTTGCTTTATATTGTAATTGTGTATTTTTAGATGAGTATCTTTATTGTAATTGTATTTTATTATTGTAATTTGACGATTAAAAATGGGGCTGGTCCCTGAAACGTCGCGTTAATAAAAGTACGTCAATATGAAACAGACGTGCGCATTGAAACCCTTCCCGCTATGTATCCCGTCTGAAGCCTTCCCTTTGGTTGACACACATACACACACACACACACACACACACACACATATATATATATATATATATATATATATATATATAATATTAATATATATAGATATATAATTGATATATATATAACATCAATGAAGGGAAGAGGACACACACAGATGACATGCTGTCGTTATTGCGACGTTTCGTAATTATCAAGTTAATTACATCATCAGGCTGTTAAAATGAAAAATAAAATTCCTAGTAAAACTGTAAAAACAAAACTAAAAATTAAAAATTCAGAAATGCAAAAGCTAAAAGTTATTCTTACTAAGTGTACAAAATATACACATTAAAGTTAAGGAAATTAAATTATTTAAAAGGACATACATTAAATAGATAGATCATCTCTGTCAAAGCAGACAAATAGTCGGATATCTAGAGCTATATTCTTGCAGATATATTACTTCTGGTCATTTTGTTGGAATAATCTAGAAGACCGGCTCTGCAGAAAGAGGGAACTCTGTTTCTTCAAGTATGCTCTGCCCCTAGATGAAGACTTCTATTAGTCTAATAGAAGATCTCTGTCAAAGCGGGCAAATAGTCGGATATCTAGACCCATTCTTACAAATATCTTCTCTCTGGTAATTCTACTGGAATAATCTAGACAAACGGCTCTGCCTCTACTGGCAGGATGCAGTGATCTTGCGGAAGAACTTTCCCGGCGAGAGTCAATGACTGTAGAGTTTCCCCAATCTCGTCAGGCAGAGGAACTCTAACTTGCTAGAGCCACCACCAATTCAGTAGACAGACTAACTTTCCTGGTGAGAGTCAATGGCTGGCGAGATCCCCCCATCTCGGCAGGCAGAAGAACTTTCCCTAGAGAGTTAACGGCTGTTTGGCGGGCAGGTGGATGAGCTCTTACAATAATTGTGCTGGGATCTTCCGAACTACCTCGACAGGAGAAACACCTTTCCTGGAGGCAGGAGGACAAGTTATCAGTATGAGAGCCAACAGCTATTTGGAGGTAGGAGGACAAGCTCTCAGCTTGAGAGCCAACAGCAGTTTGGAGGCTGGAGGACAAGCTCTCAACTTGAGAGACAACAGCTGTTCGGAGGCTGGAGGATGAAGCTCTCAGTTTGAGAGCCAACAGCTGTTCACAGAGAAAGAAGGCCACCAGAAGGCTACCAGAAGGCAATCAGATGGCGACCAAAGGGCATGCTGTAGGAATTATCTAGAAGACCAGCTCTGCAGAAAGAGGGAACTCTGTTTCTTCAAGTATGCTCTGTCCCTTGATGAAGACTTCTATTAGTCTAATAAAGATCTCTGTCAAAGCAGGCAAATAGTCGGATATCTAGAGCTATATTCTTGCAGATATCTTCCTTCTGGTCATTCTGTTGGAATAATCTAGAAGACCAGCTCTGCAGAAAGAGGGAACTCTGTTTCTTCAAGTGTGCTCTGTTCCTTGATGAAGACTTCTCCCTAGCTGGAGCCACCGCCTATTCAGTGGACAGACAAACTCTCCTGGTGAGAGTCAATCGTTGGCGAGATCCCTCCATCTCGGCAGGCAGAAGAACTTTCCCTATGAGTCAACGGCCCTTTGGCAGGAAGGTGGAGGAGATCTTAGGGTAATCGTGCTGGGATCTTCTGAACTACATCAACAGTTGGAAGAACTTTCCTGTAGGCATGAGGACAAGATATCAGATTGAGAGCCAACAGCTGTTTAGAGGCTGGAGGATGAGCTCTCAGTTTGAGAGTCAACAACTGTTCAGAGGGCCAGAGGCGACCAGAAGGCGACCAGATGGCATCTTGTAGGAATTATCTAGAAGACCGGTTCTGCAGAAAGAGGGAACTCTGTTTCTTCAAGTATGCTCTGTCTCTTGATGAAGACTTCTATTAGTCTAGAGGCTTGTCCACACGACCGGGCCTGATCAGCAGACCTCTCCTCTAACGGGCACACTTGACGGGCAAACCGTCAAATTGCCCGATGGGTCTTGTAGCAAAATCACCATGGTGGTGCCGATGGCTTGAGCTTCGACCCTGGCATACGTACGTTAACCATATACATTTCTTTTACTGAGCCATTCTTTGCACCATATTCTCTTCTTTTTCATCACACACTCAGCAATTATCATGCTACACAATATGTTTAGTGTACTGCACTGAACACACTACTGGCATCGTCGGGCACGCCCACCTCTCCATCGCCTCAGCCGTGTGGACAACATTCATGCGTAAGCCAACCAGAATTTGCCCGTCAACCCCGGAGCACGCCAATCAGGCACGCTCGTGTGGACAGGCCTTAATAGAAGATCTCTGTCAAAGCAGGCAAATAGTCGGATATCTAGAGCTATGTTCTTGCACATATCTTCCTTCTGGTCATTATGCTGGAATAATCTAGAAGACCGGCTCTGCAGAAAGAGGGAACGCTGTTTCTTCAAGTATGCTCTGTCCCTTGATGAAGACTTCTATTAGTCTAATAGAAGATCTCTGTCAAAGCGGGCAAATAGTCAGATATCTAGAGCTATATTCTTGCAGATGTCTTCCTTCTGGTTATTCTGTTGGAATAATCTAGAAGTCCGGCTTTGCAGAAAGTCAAGTATGCTCTGTCCCTTGATGCAGACATCTAATAGAAGATCTCGGTCAAAGTGGGCAAATAGTCGGATATCTAGATCTATTCTTGCAGATGTCTTCCTTCTGGTCATTCTTTTGGAATAATCTAGAAGACTGACTCTGCAGAAAGTCAAGTATGCTATGTCCTTTGATGCAGACTTCTAATAGATCTCTGTCGAAGGTATACCTCGAGGAGGTATTTCCGAGATATTTTCTTAGACGAGGAAAATCTCTAATAAGCTTAAAGCTTATGGGCCTTCAATGGCTGCTAAGCTTATGGGTCTACAATAGACCACTAAGTATAAAATGAGCTTATATGCCTACAAAGGCTACTAAGCATATCTAAAGGCCTGTCCACACGACCGGGCCTGATCGGCGTGCTCCGGGGTTGACGGGCAAATTCTGGCGGACTTATCCGTGAATGTTGTCCACACAGGTGAGGCGATGGAGAGGTGGGCGTGCACAACAATGCCAGTAGTGTGTTCAGTGTGGTACGATAAACATGGTGCCTACCGCAAAGAAGATAGTGTAGCATGATAATTGCTTTGTGTATGATGAAAAAGAAGAGAATATGGTGCAAAGAATGGCTCAGTAAAAGAAATGCATATGGTTACCGTATGTCTGCCAGGGTCGAAGCTCAAGCCATCAGGCACCACCATGGTGATTTTGCTACAAGACCCATCGGGCAATTTGACGGTTTGCCCGTCAAGTGTGCCCGTTAGAGGGGAAGTCCGCCGATCAGGCCCGATCGTGTGGACAGGCCTTAAGCTTGTGTCTACAATAGGCCACTTAGTTAAATGTGCCTATATGCCTACAAAGGCTACCAAGCTTATGGACCTACAATAAACCACCAAACTTAAATTAGCTCATATGCCTAAAAAGGCTACTAAGCTTATGGGAATACAATAGGCCACTAAGCTTGAAGGCCTGTCCACACGAGCGGGCCTGATCGGCGTGCTCCGGGGTTGACGGGCAAATTCTGGCGAGCTTACCCGTGAATGTTGTCCACACAGGTGAGGCGATGGAGAGGTGGGCGTACCCGACAATGCCAGTAGTGTGTTCAGTGCGGTACGATAAACATGGTGCCTACCGCAAAGAAGGTAGTGTAGCATGATAATTGCTTTGTGTGATGAAAAAGAAGAGAATATGGTGCAGAGAATGGAACAGTACAAGAAATGTATATGGTTAACGTACGTCTGCCAGGGTCGCAGTTCAAGCCATCGGGCACCACCATGGTGATTTTGTTACAAGACCCATCGGGCAATTTGACGGTTTGCCCGTCAAGTGTGCCCGTTAGAGGGGAAGTCCGCCGATCAGGCCCGATCGTGCGGACAGGCCTTAAAGCTCAAGGGCCTACATTAAGCATTATATTTTAAGTCCATAAGCTTAGATAAGCTTAGTAGCCATTGTATGCCCATAAGCTCATTTAATCTTAGTGGCTTATTGTAAGGCCATAATCTTAGATAAGATTAGTAACCTTTCTAAGCATACAAGCTCAATTAAGCTTAGTGGACTATTGTAGGCCCATAAGCTTTGTTAAGGCCTGTCCACACGAGCGGGCCTGATCGGCGTGCTCCGGGGTTCACGGGCAAATTCTGGCGGGCTCACCCGTGAATGTTGTCCACACGGGTGAGGCGATGGAGAGGTGGGCGTGCCCGACGATGCCAGTAGTATGTTCAGTGCGGTACGATAACCATGGTGCATACCGCAAAGAAGATGATAGCGTAGCATGATAATTGCTTTGTGTGTGATGAAAAAGGAGAAAAAGAAGAGAATATGGTGCAAAGAATGGCTCCGTAAAAGAAATGTATATTGATGGATACCATGGGAAATTCATGCCTTACGGATAGCATACGTCTGGCAGGGTCGAAGTAAAAGCCATCGGGCACCACCGTGGTGATTTTGCTACAAGACCCATCGGGCAATTTGACGGTTTGCCCATCAAGTGTGCCCATTAGAGGGGAAGTCCGCCGATCAGGCCCGATCGTGTGGACAGGCCTTTAAGCTTATAAGAGATTTCATTGCCTGGGAAAATCTCTGAAATACCTCCTCGAGGTATACCTCATTCGGAATGGCCTCTGCGAGGTAGTGATCAACCACGAGAGCAATGACGCGGTAACACTTGGTGAGAGGGCTTCCCCCAAGTCATCTCTCGTCCCAGAGGACCTCTTCGAGGTAATCCTGAAATTTGATTTCCTCGAGGTATTAATCATCCGGAAATGCTTCTACGAGATCATGTTCCCGTGATTTGTCTCAACGAGGTAGTCTTAGCCTGGGAAGACCTCCACGAGGGCATATATCAAAAGACCTATTATCTTAGTCTGAATTATGGCAAATCTGGGGCTACATTATACAGAGGTGGTTTTATATTATTGTTATTCTTAGCTTTAACCTCGGCAAAACCTCACATAAATGATATTTTTCTTTCGGTTGGTACAGTTAATTTTTTAAAGGATTTGTATGGCTGGGTACAGGAATACAGGCCGTACTCTCAGGGTGTCAGCACTGCGATTCTTCCTGACTTTTCTCCCGACTAAAATATTCCTCAAAATAACTGGGTACGTTCTAATGGCTAATTAGATTATGCATTTCATTAAAGAATAAATTTCCATAACTTAACGCATTTCATCTTGAAGACAGTGGTCAATAAATACGTGACGCACTGTAAGCATTACTCATGGTTCTTTGCAGCGCCCCCTCTGCTCATAGCTGCAACCTGTATCACTCCTTTTGCTCCATCTCCGTTCATATTCTCTTACTTCGGTCTGACTTTCCACCATCTTTTACAAATGTTTCAGTGCATCTACAAGGTCTACCTCATTTCACATTTTTTAAATCTACTTTTTTACCTAAACTCTACACTCCAATTCCTCAACTCTTTCCTTTCCACCCCTCAAAGAACGTTTACTTACGATGAAGCTCACTCGGCAAATCTATTGGCCCTTTGTGGAGTTAATCTTTGTCCAAACAGAAATTCGTTTTACAATTATCTAGACGTATTTCAAATTTAACATTTTACCGCAACCATTGTTTTCTAGAGCAACCAACTTATTAAAAACCGTATTGTGAATTTTGTAAACTATCGGGCCATACGTACCGTAAGTTTAGTATAACCTGCATTTTACTTCGCCGATTTAAAAATCCTTCCGTAGTTTACAATTTTAATTTCCGTTAATGAGCATAAACTATAGCCATTAAAGAGACCCATTAACAATCCATTTCATATACATGCACGAAGCATTCCGTATCTAACGGCAGCAGTCTTGTTAAAATTTTCCAAACGCCTTTGATTGCCAAGACTACTAAGCTCGTTTATCTCCTATACGGAGTAAAATTCACAAACTCACTAAGCCACTAGTAACCGTCAAGTTACTATCCTAAACAACCTGTCCTGAGAATTCTGTCTTTAAATTGTCAAACTACCTTTATTCATTTATTCATTAGAATGTAGTCAAATTTCCGCTCGTTGTCCCTCAATTAGCTAAAGGCATTGGAGTCTTCACAACCAATACCCAAACCACATTTCTACAACAAGTGTTGAACAAATTTTATTTAAAATAATTCCATGAAGCTGGCTTACATTAATTTGCTTACGTTCAAATTTAATATAGACCTTGCACATGTGTTTCACTCACACACGAATACAGTCTAAGAGAGTCTGGTATATTTCTAAATTTAGTATTGACCTTCAACATATGTAACTATATGGTAATTATATGGATAAACCAGATTCCCAAAAACTTTTCCCTTACAAAAATACAGAGGAAGTAGTTAAAAACTGAAAACTAAGGACCCATTATTTATTAATAAAAAAAATTGTACACTTAAATTGTAGGTTTACAAAGCAGAAGTCCGAGGAACCTAACTGATGAACATAAGGATTTTAATGAAAAGCGTGGCATGGAAAACTCAAACAAATGAGTCAGCCCAGATCTATTTCGTCGACATCTTGGATCCCTAGAAACATACCTAACACAAAGGTTCCCAAATCTGCTGCGTGTCGGCATATTTTCTTGAATTCTGCTTCCTCCAGCAAGTTCTGACCTGTAACAAAAACTGCAGCAGAAAATTTTCTTTAGGCAATTAACTCGGCAACTGCGTAAAGAGAACGTCAGCCGAAAATTCTCGAAATAGGTACGATTTGTTTTACTTTAAGGATTAGCCTATAAAAACCATTTGTTACGTTATCTCCAATCAATGCCCAAAAAGTGTTATTACCCGATCAAAAACTTTTAACCATCTATATGATTATGTAGTCCAGTTTAAACCAAATTTTGTATTACTGCTATATAGCAAACATTCGTACTTTACAATGCTACAGTTTCTGATGCCATTTAAATTTTAAAATTTTCACTATCCGTACAAAACGTTAATTTGCATATTAATACTTAGAAAATGCACTATTCTTAAAGCCAAAATCAAAATTTAGGATAATCCACAACTATGATAAAAGCCTTATTAAAAATATGCCTCAGGCAAATCAAAAATAAGGGAAAACACAATTAAAAATAAAAGCAACAAAAGTGAGTAATGTAAGATCTTGTTAGGGGGGAAAATTACATCGGATTAGTTTTGCCATTAATGATGCAAAAAGACTAAGTATGTTGGTTTATGCATTAAACTGCCTGATGACCTTTTAAACATACCAGGTGCCTATATAAGCAAATACGATCAAACACCTCATTGCCAGGGATAGCTTGGCAAACACTGACGTTCATTACAGCATCGCATAAGCTAAATGGGTATACCAACAACTGCATCCAACTCAAATATCTTCACAACCTCATTACGTTAATGCGAATCTCTCATACTAGTACTAAGCCTCATTGATGGATACCATGGGAAATTCATGCCTTACGGATAGCATACCAAACTCACTGCCTGTGTTCATGAACAATAACGCCGCACTGTTCAAGAAAGATTCAAAGCTCCCGCTGAAGTTATGATCAGCCCCACATAACATTGACCTTATTCAAGAATAGCATGAATGTCTGTGCCTTGTGATCATGAACAGCATCAGTCTTTGTTCCGATAGTAACATACTGTGTTCACGTATAGCCTAACACGCTTTTGACAGGGTTCATGGAAAATAAATTCATTCCCCTCGCTCATGGATGGCATCACAAAATTGCCAGTACTCGTGGGTAACATTACAAACTCATTCCCAGTATTAAGTGAGTAAAACTCATTGCTTGTGCACCTATGAGTAACCAACTCATTGCTCCAAACTCATTGCCTGCCACCACGAGTAACCCAACTCATTGCCTGCGTGCATGGGTAACATACAAACTGAAAGTTGACGGATAGCATCATTCAACACACTGCTTATGCTATGAGTGACTTAACAGTATTAAACCTGACCAACTTACTTAACAAACTTTACTACAACCCACTCAAAACAAAAGTTCCATTACTTTATTCTATGCAAAAAATACCCGAAGATTTAAAATTTCCATATTCAAAAACTTTCTTTCGTGCTATCTGTTAACAGGAACTGCAATTTCCTAGCTGTTAATTACTTACAAACTTCACAAAACTATATACCAACAGCAGAAATCCAACAGTTACTCCGGACAATCTGTCTTGGGAAAATTTTTGCATGGTTTTGATATCAAGAGATTAGCTACTGGGTAAAGCCAAATTATCATAAATGGTCCGTACATTTAGGGAGCTTCCTATAACGCCTATTGTTTGTTTGTATGGTGTTTTTAGGTTGCATGGAACCAGTGGTTATTCAGCAACGGGACCAACGGCTTCACGTGACTTCCGAACCACGTCGGGAGTGAACTATCACCAGAAATACATCTCTCACACCTCAGTGGAATGGCCGAGAATGTAAATCGCGGCCACAGAGATGGTACGCCAACACCATACCGATCACGCCACTGAGGCGCTATATAACGCCTATTAAAAAAAATCAGTTGCAAGACAGGAAATACCAAGTTAAATACTCTGAATATTTTATTAACACCAACTTTCCGCTTATAACGTTTAAGTTTGGGCAAAACCTTACCAGACTTAACCTAATCACAAACTCGATCCATGTTCAGGAAGCTAAAATTCGAGAGTAAAACACACTAAGACGCCAGACCTATAAATAAATCTAGTCTAAACACCAATTCCCTCAAACTTAACTGCAAAATCAACAGAGCGGGGAGGTAGCAAAGCACATTTAAAAACAAAATACCTATCTGAACTTAAAAGAAAACTGTACTTACCACCTGAAATTAAGTTTGATTAGTTGGCTTTCAAAACCACCCAAATTATCTGCATAGTAGGTCTTACGACCTACTATGCAGATCATGGGGGATCCTCCACCCCTCCAGGGGCGCCACCCCCAAAAGAGGAGGAGGATAAGGTATATACTGTTCAAGAACAGTACATACAAAATAAAGTACATTACAAACATTAACTAAATTTATGACAAATTATAGATTCATATTACAAAATTTTAAATTTGACAATTACAAAAAACAGTAAATTGTGACAAATTACAAATTTAACATGACAAATTAACAAGTAAATTCATCACTAATTTAAAATAAATTCATCACATTTAAAGAATATTTGACAAAAAATTACTTGGAACTAACCTTGGCGGAAAACAAATAACTGCATACCTGTTGGTAGAATTGAATTGAATTGAATATAGGATTTAGGCATTAAGCCAAGCACTGGGGACCTGTTGGTAGAGAGCAGCTTTATCATGCAAGAAGCTTTACCATTAGAAAAGGGAAAAAAGTTAAACTCTTACCTGAAACTTCATGGAAAAGACAAAGCATTAAAGAGCTATGCGTAACTTTCTCTAAATTTCATAAATTTTGGGCGTTAGACACGTCCGATTTTGGGTAAACGCCCTTAGGCAGTTATAATGACAAAGATTAGTACGAGACTAAACACGTAGCAAGATTCGAAAACCCCCAGAATAAATCTCAATATTGGCAATAGTAAAATCCAACGTTACCCTGTAGAAGCCAGCTGTTTACTGGAACTTCATCAATGAAGTGACAATAATCGATGGAAATCGTAAGCGCCAACTGTATTCAGTCGCGTGATTAACTGTTTGTTTTATCGTCAACTTTCCACAACAGGACCAATTACGCTACGATAAATCAAAGAAGAATATTTGATCACTAAGCAAACTCTCGTAAATGTTTATCGCCCAGAACGACGTTACACGGTTACAGTCGAAGGTCCGAAGGCTCAGATGGCTGCCGGCTGGAGGCTGGAGCCGCTGGACTTGAAACTTTGAAAGCTGATCAAGTCATCATTTTGCCAAGGACTCTCTAAAGTCTAGTAGTGTCTTGCTTCTTGGAACATGACCGAATGTGATCCATAGATATCCTTTAAAAAACAATTTTGCTAATATTATTTTTATTTCCTACTCCCTTCTTTACTTGTCTTTCATGGAATTTAAAAATAAGCACATGATAAATATATACGTATTCCTGAACGTAACTCGCAATTTCTTTTAGGGCAGCAAATCAGTGTGTCTTCTGCGAGACTCTCTTCTTTTGTAAACACTTCTTCCCTTCATTTGTAAAACTTCTACTCTTTTATATTTTCCAAGACAGATAATATCAAAGTAATATTTTCGGCATATTTACCCTAAAATAAGACTCGGCCTATTTCGGCTGCACATCCTTTGAGGGACTGCTTATCACCGGTGTGGGTCAGAAATTCAGAATAGAGAACGACCCAACGAGCTCAGATCAGAAAAAAATTGTGGTTGCTTCAAAAGGGAATATACTCTTATCTACATGCAGATAACGAGGGAAGACGAAGCAGTTGAAATGCATATCTTAATTTAAGGAATATAATCATTTAGGGTTGTACAGCATCTTAGCCAATAATGATTTAAATAGTACGTAGCTATATGACTAGGGCTCCTATGTCTTCTCTAAAACTTCTTTTATTGAAACTTGGGCACATTAGAGCCACGTCATTATCTGGACCTTCAGTTTCGATGGCACGATCAGGATCTTCTAATAGCATGATAATCCGTTTCATTTAAACAAATGCATATCTTTTATTAGCCACAGTATTGTGCAGCTCAAAATGAAAATTTAATCCTCTAAATTTTAGAAACAAATGCTACCAACAGTCAGAAATCTGTTTTACCTTTTTTCTTCCTTTTACCTAAGGTTAGCCCTTGCTGGTCCCAGTGACTATATTAGAAATTCTCACCTCACACTTGATCGTTCCTCAATGTTATGAAACGCCACATCAACAAAAGCGTTTTGCGATTACCTACAAGTAGTTGCGCAGGACTCTCTATAGTTTCTCTCTTGTTTCAGAAAGCTCTGAAGTATATTTTCCCTCTATCACTTTTCTATTTCATCATGTACCTCACCAATCAAGGACTGGTAAGTAATAGATATTTTATTCGTAATACTAAGTAATGTTATATATGAACCATAACTTGTTTACATTCATTCTTTAATTATGAAAATAAAAACGAGGTGAAACACACTGACTATATACCATATGACATGAAGCTAAGATATTAATCTGTAATTGTGTGGAAATCGTCTTCTCTACATTCCAGCTAGAACTGGTCTTCTTTCCTTCGTCATTCTTAACACATGCACAACAATATTCGTGGAGCAATACCATTCGTTGCTTGGGTACTTTTATCTCAAGAAGTGCCCACACCATAATGCTGCTACCTAACTCTTGGGTTTACAACTCAGCTGCAGTGAGTGCATATTCCATCTCTCTCTCTCTCTCTCTCTCTCTCTCTCTCTCTCTCTCTCTCTCTCTCTCTCTCTCTCTCTCTCTCTCATACTTTTACATTATTTAAATTTTAAATATTTCTATTGCAATCAGAATTACTATATTGTTTTGTAACGCATTTGACAATACATACGTAGTGTTTCAGTGATTCCTACTCAAAGATTTCCTGCTCAGATAAACTAGCTGCTACCAGTGAGTGCAGTCTTTGCTTTCTAATTTCAGTTCATTCCGCCTTTTCCTTCATTTCTCTTGGCTAGTTTTCTAAAATGTAAAACCCTATAACTAGTGCGATGTATGGATGATCTTCACATATGAAGATTGCCCTTTAGTTAGCAATTTCTAGTGCATAGTGGTTGGCCTAGTTCAGTGCCCTTTCAGGTGACTTTGTTATCCAGCAGCGCAGATAGACTTCGTACAGAACTTGTATTGTGTCTTGTCCCTCTAATTAAACACTGATGACTTGGTCTCTTGTTTGGCAGCTGGCGATACTGTGCATCATAGGAACTGAAGCCTACTATCATTATCTACCCTCTGAGTACATCGTCTTCACTTTGCTCTTCATTCAAGGACTTCTCGAAGGAGCAGCATTTAGGACAACTGTTTTTCATATTCACAGCCACGTAAGCCCAAGATTCTTTGAATTAGTAAATTCTAAAATAATATGTAACTCTATGTCTAATATGAAAACAGGATTTATTTTCATTCTCGCTTCTAGCTCTTGCTCTATAAGGTATGGAATAGACTTTATAGGATTGCAAGTGCGATTTTATACAGACAAAGGTCTTAGTGAAATCACAGAAATTGCAAATAATGCTACATCAAGGTTTCCCCAATAAAACTTTGATAAAACTACAGTATCTATTTGAATAGACCGCGACTGTAGCCTCTCCTTCTGAATTTCATGTAACATTACACCAGTCTCAGAAATATCAGATGACAGCAAACAGCTGAATATAGTGTTAGACTGCACAAGAATAATGTAGTGAACAATTTTTTTCCAAGACTAAACCTTCATAAAGTTCAAATGAATACCTTAACACAATCGAAATTCCATTCCTTCCTTGGCATATTGGCCTTTCTCGACCCCTCCAGTTCCTCCTCCAATTCCCCTGCAACATAATGAGAAGAAAACGAAAGATTAAATACCAGGGTGACTGATCCATTATGTTATGGAACACCACATCCATAGACAGAAAACTTACCTCTTAGTTACACAGCAGCCATAAACTGTTTCTGCTTCCTCGTGCATATCCATGACAATTCTTATATAAATTTCAGGCTAGTTAGACTAGGTCCCCTGTCCACCCACCAGATTCTCGACCCCAGCAACCCACAAAAAATGGGGAAAATTCAATTTCATCGTGCTCAGATCAGGTACAATTTTGTAATGTACTAAAGACC